>NC_133426.1:14017500-14377500 GCF_049350105.2 Macaca mulatta | reverse complement strand
TTTCTTCCCAACCAGGGAGTAGACACATGCAAATAAGGGTTTTATTGTCTTCTTTCTAACCCCTGCCCTGAGACCTTCTGACAGGGTCAGCTTTGTGAGTGTGCATACTATACAGTCACACAGTGCCCAGTGCTTAGAAGGGTCCTGTGCTTGTCTTAATGCTCTGCTATAGCCATTTTGACATTCATAATAATTTTAAAACAAGAGACCTACATTTTAATTTTGCACTGTGCTGCATAGATTATGGAGCTATCCCTGCCTTCTACTTTAGTGGAATAGATGCCATTGGGCCGTTGCTTCCATTTCAAGACTTAATACTTTTCAATAGTTTCTCATCTCCTTAATGACCACTCCCAAGCTCCTTTGTGCGACATTCAAGGACCCCCATGTCTTGCCTTACACCTACTTCTCTCATAGGATTACATGACCTTTGACTATAAACTGCTTCCCTTTATATAGAATAATCCTCACCTCTTTTTACCTGGTGAACTCCTTCATGTCTTTTAAGATTCTACTCTGCCATTATTCCATTCAGAATGCTTTTTCTTGACCCCTGAGACTGAGCCATGGATGGGTTCTTCCTTACCTCCTGTAGTACATGTCTCCGTAATGGAACCTACTGCATCATGTTAAATTCAGCTATTTACATGTCTGCCTCTTTCATGTAACTTTCAAGTGCAGGGGCCCATTCTGGCATATTTTGATATCCCCAGTACCTAGAATAATACTTGACTGGATCTTCCTACATTGAATGTATATATGTATAAATAAAGGCGTAAATGAATGGTAATATGAAAAAGTACTTTGTAAGTTGAAAAGTCATTTCCTTGCTTATTTATCATATGGCTTATTTTTGCATATTGGATTTATGTAAAATTAGGGCAAACCTAAGCTTAACAATGTCGCTCAATAACTGAGATATTCTATTTTTGAGACACTGTCCATATTTTGGCCAAGTATTAAGCTCGCGAGCAGCCACATAGTGTGAAAAATAGATTCACCCTATTAAGAATCTTATACGAAAGTACATACTTCTTTACAAGGAAAATAAATGGAATAGACAAAAATTTTAGAATATAAAGACTTTTTTTATTTATGTATCTGTTTACAATTCAAAATAATAAAGCTAGTTAAATGAAAATTCAATATGTATTAGATATATTCAAATATTTTACCAAATAAATTCGATCTTATCAGTTAACACCCATAGCAAAAGACTAAGGAGTATTTGTATAATGTTAGGGTATTTGAACTCATATTCTATTCATTTGGATTTAGCAAGGAAAGCAAATCCCTGTAAATCTATAGTAATTACCAAACATCCATTTTTAAGTCTTAAAATTCTAATTAATGGAATATTCTCTTCATAAATCTCTTAAAACAAATTAATACCTGCACTGTGGTGCTGTGTACCATTTAGCTATCATTATACAAAATCACCTTCATTGCCTTGATCACACATGTTATTTTTACAAGCCTCTGCATTAAAAAATGCCAGTAGGGCCTCTTATTCATGACAGACTTCACCCCCAGTAATGGGGAAAATGTATGGGCAGGGGAGAACAAACAGAACGTAGTTGTGATATGAGCAGAAATCTTGGAATTGATGTTGCCACAGCCTGTAAATGGCTGGGGTGGCGGCATAGGGAGTTGAGTTGGGCTATACAACTCCTAGTTACCACCAAAACCCATTCTTCATTTCTTCTCATAGTGGTGGATCTTTCTTTAGTTCCAGATTGCTTACCTGTAGGAATATTGACACTTGGGGCTAGATAATTATTTGTTCTTGGGAACTGAGCTTTGAATTTCAGGATGTTTAGCAGCATATATGGCCTTTACCCACTAGATGCCAGTAGCACCCCGCCCCTGAACTGTGACACCAAAAATGTCTCCAGACCTTGCCAAGTGTCTCCTGGATGAGTAGATCAACGCTACTTGAGAACCCTTGTTTTGGCTGGTCATAAATGTGTATGTGGAAAGTCTGAATTTTCTAGCCTCCCCTACACCTATGTGGGGCTATGCAACATATCTAGTATCAGGAAATAGAATCAGCTCAAGCTTCAAACCAGAATCTAATAACTTCTTGCCATCTCCAACACTACATGCTGGTCTGAGCCACCCCTTGGTGGCTCATCAGGATAATTCCCACCAGAATTATTGCAGTAGTCATCTACATGGTCTGCTGGCTTCTAGACCTGTCCTCCCAACAATGTCTATTCTCAACATAGCAACTAAAGGGATCCTGTTAACTTTCCAGTGAAATCAGGTCATCTTTAGCTCTCTTCTCTTAAGTCCTTGTAACATACCCTTCACCTCTCAGACCTTAACTCCTGCGGTTCTCCCTCTAGCCCAGGGGTCAGCAAACATTTTCTGTAAAGGGCTAGATAGTAAACTTTTTAGGCTTTGTGAGCCATGCAAACTCTGAAGTCTATGTCTTTTCAATGTATATTTTGAATTGAATTTTCTATAGTGAAATATATATTTCACTCTTCTTTGGATCATACCTCACCTACAGCACCACATTTTAAATGGACTAGAAGTAATTGTTTAAAAATAATTGTTTGGCTTTCTGTTCAAAATCTATCAAGCAGAAATGTTTTCATTTAATGTCATCTGTAGCCTTAGAGAGTAGTTTAGAAATAGATAACATGGCTGTGATATTTCAATTCCTCATAAGAGAAGCAATGCCTTGAATATGGAAATTCTTTCCTAGCAGTTTCTGTCAATTCTGCTCTAGCTAGAGTGCTCAAAAGACACACAAAATTCTAAGAAGCATGAAGGTGAACATCTTCCATCTGGAGTATGAGCTGTTTGATTGTTAATATCATTTGCCATCTGTTCAGGGTGCAAAGTGAATGTTGAGACTGGAGGGGTCAGGTGATTAGAGGATGAACCCACTACTAAACTCAAAACAATAATAATAGCATCAGTGACAAATCACATCAAGCATTTGCTTGTTTACTAACTTGGATGATCCTGACTGCCAAATTCTCCAGATGTTTATTGTGCTTCAACGTCTCTCTCTATATGTATTCACACACTTGGTGTCAAAGTGGTTATTGTATGGGATTATCTGTTGTTTATCTGGCACCACCACTCCTTAGGCATCTGCCTAAGGCTGGGAAGAACTACATTTCCCAGAATTCTCTTCTGGATTGGTTGCAGGTTAGGATTTTTCAGTAAGAGAAACTTGGAAGATCTGGAAGGTAGAAAGGAAGCAGAGGCTGTTACTTTTGGGAATCACTGGGGTCAGCAGAGGCTGCTTTGTTAGACACAGTGGCTAGACCTTTCTGTAGACTCCCACTTTATGATCTTACTTTGGTGCCTAGACCTGGTGACTTCACAGACTTTTCGTGGTTTTCTACTCAGAACTTCATGTTAAGTCCCATCCTTTGACTATAACCTTTTTGACCTTAATCTCCCCAGTTACTCCCCCACATTCATATAAAGCCTAATTTCTATATTAAACCCTTGATTTTGGTACTACTTTTAATGTCTTTGTCTTCATGACTATATCCATATGGATACAGGTATACAGGTACTCCAGACTTTAAACTACAAAACACCAGTTTAATGCAAGTAACTATAGTTTTTTTTTTTTCAATTAAGAGTGATTATCTTAATATACCAAGCATTGGACAGAAACAAAGATAAAGAAGACAAAATCCTGCACTTGAAGTCAGTGTGCGGTTAGTGGAGGGGATCTAGAACATGCAGACCAGTGATTCTCAACTAGGGTCAATTTTACCCCCTAGGGGATATTTGGAAATGTCTGGAGGCATTTTTAGTTGTCACAACTGGGAGAAGGTGTTTTACTGGCATCTAGTGGATAGAGGCCAGGATACTGCTGAACATCCTGCGTATGCACAAGACAGCCCCCACCACAAAGCATGAATTATCTAGCCTTAAATTTCAACAGTGCTAAGGTTGGGAAACCCTGATATAGACAAATGACTACAATATAATGAGATATCTGCTCTGGCAAAGGAACAGACCACCAGATACTATGGAAAAGGTAATGTTATGCCAAGGCAATTGAAGGAAAGTTAGATGGCATTTTTTTTTTCCTATAATAACATGACAAAATGCACTACGTCTGCCATTTGGTCATTAGTTGGTATCTTTTAACCATCTAACATCTTAATTGCGGAAGATTTGTTACAAAGGACAGAAGCTCACTCATGGTAGCTTAAATAAATGGGACTGTCTTTAAGGAATTACTATAAGAAAATTATTGTAAGAGAATCTCATAAGTTTCCAAGGATAGGGAAGCAATGGCCTGTAAAGGTGAAAAGCCTGGGCTCTGGAGCCAAAACTCTGGTTTCAAATCTTGGCTCTGCCACTAACCATTGTGGGAACTGGGTAAGTCACTTACTACATGCCTCAGTGTCTTTTGTAGTAACATAGAGATGTTATCTCCTTCCTTACAGGGTTTTTTGAGAAGATTCAGAGAAATAATGTACATTAAAAGCTTACATGCCTGGTATATAGTGTATGCTCAATAAATGTTAGCATGATGGTATACACAGGGCTATCTAGCCTGGGAGCTCCAATGAGCAAGTCAGGAAGTGAGATTATTCTCAGTTTCTCAGGGCTCATACTCTCTCCTATTTCTGCTCTTCTCTTACCAGGTTCCCATAATCATGCATGTTCCAGTCAGGCCACACCAGCCTCAACTCTATGGGAAACTGTTCAACTCAAGTCCTCACTATCATCTAATTAGGGTATCAGAACCTCTGTTTGAATTCTTGAAAGAGAGAATCTCATCGATATCCCAATTTATAAACAGTTGTCCCTCGGTCACTGGATAGAAAAAGGGATAGGATTATGAGATACAAACAAACAGGACAGATTGAGAATAAGGTTGGGGGCAAGGGAACCCTCCCAGGGTGGTGAATGTTCCTGAAAGCGACAACACATGAGGAAGAACAGAAGGAACAACAAAGGCTGGCCTTGAGAAGAGATAAGCCTGGCTGATATGACGAGTATTTTCAAAAGAGTGAAGGGCTCTTTTGAGTTCACTCATATTTGTATTAATGGCTCCAAGGAAACTAATCAAAGACTATTGGTTGATATTACAGGGAGACAGAATTCAACTCTATATGTGGATGAACTTTTAATAACTCTGTGACTGAACATGGAACATACCACCTTGGAAGGTAATGAACTCACCATTGCTAGAAATAGTCAAGTATTCAACCATTTGTTGGAAATGTCGAATGGGTTAGGGGACTAGGTGAAAATTTATATATCTTCTATTTATGGAGTCTCTGTGTGTAAAAACTGCTAAGTTAAGAAGTCTAAGAGGATAAACCACATTGAAGGTACCAACCCAAGTTCAGGAAAGATGTATTTGATAAGCTATGTCCTGCTATGGCCCTCCATAATCTCTCAGAAGTTTCTAGTTCAGTTTTGAGAAACCCTGTTCTAATATAATCAACCATAACAAGAGTTCAGTTCAGGTATATTTTCCTCTTTCAATTATCTTTGACTTACATATTTTATTTCATCATTTTAAGGGTTTTAATTAGGCAACAAGTCCCTTTGCTGCTGTTATAATTTTGAAGATGACTCTAATATAGAATATCTAAAATATAGAATATAGAATAAGAAAACTCCTAATATAGTAACATGTAACCTCACATTATGTAAAGAAATAGGCACTGAATGTATGTCCTTTTAGAGGCTGACACATGGTGTTCACAGAGGCCTGTCTTTATTATATTGTTTTGATAGCCTAGAGGCTTCAAGCAATGATATCAACCTTCCAGATAGCCACTACTTTCTTTCCCGTCTTCCCTGCTGCTGCTCAATTTCTGCTGGAAGTAGCTCAGAGGGATGAAAGTCAATGCTTTTTGGAGTGGAAGTTTGTTGAGTTGTTTGTTTCTGCAGGGGGCTCAGTAAACTCAAGAACTGAGAACTCAATCATTAGGATCAGATCTATATTTCGTCTGGCCCTCGATGTCTTCCTATCAACTTAGAAGACACAGGTTAGGTTCATGATGAAATCGCCCAGGTGTGACTTGGAGAAGTGTTAGGAGGTTTCTAGCAGAGGAGTAGTGAGGCATGTCCTGAGGAGAGAGACGTCTGTGGGCCATCACGTCATTGCTTTCCACAGCTGGAGAACAAATGTGTTTCTCCAGGTGAAAAACTATAAACCTGCTTTCTCTGGCCAATCTTAGCTCCTGAATTTGAATGATGTTGGTAAGCTAGCTCTTATTTAATGAATATGGACTGTAGGTTCTGTTTTAAAATTAGCAGTTACTGAAGCAGGTGAACACTGTAAACCATCAGGAGGCAATTTCCTATTGCTTCTCTCAAGGACATTCAAAGCAGCAGAGTAAGGAGGGGGTATAGCTCAGAGGTAGAGCATTGAACTGCAGATCAAAGCAGCAGAGTGAATGAGAAACACAGTCTATGCTCCATTATTCTGGCTTATGATTTAGCTTTGCAGATCATCTGTGCCCTAGCTCCCTTATGCTTTCCCTGCAACCATTTGTTTGTTCACTGACGCTTATAGCTTCTTATATGTAACTCTTGCCGAAAAAAAGAAAATGGAAAATTATCGATAAAATGAGAGTTTGTTTGGTGGAGTATCTGTAGTGCCTTTCCAAGAGTTCCCCTTTTCTCTGCTTCATTATTACGGTTACCAGATTTAATATTTCAGAGAGAAAACTTGTCTATAGGCCCAAAGGGAAGATTGATTGAAGTAAACACAGAAGACAGATTGGTCACTATGGGAAAATAATGCCAGTGTCTGTTGATCTAATTGTTGACCAACTGAGTTTCTAGTTAAGAAAGTGTGCATCAAGTGTGCATCAAGGTATGTAACACAGTATTTGGCACATGATGGGGAGTCTGTAGCCTTTCCCCACTTTTTTAAAAGACAAGGTTTTGCTCTGTTGTCCAGGCTGCAGGGCAGTGCCATGGTCATAGCTCACTGCAACCTTGAACTCCTGCCTACGTGATCGTCCCATCTCAGCCTCTCAAGTAGCTGGGATTACAGGTATGCACCACTGAGCCCAGCTCTCCCTTTCCTTTTCAAAGATATCAATACAATAGTTATAATCAGAGGCGAAAAGAAAAACCTGATATGGTTCTAAGAAGATATATTTTCATAGAAAATGGACTTAATTCTTGAGTTGCTGTCTCTCTCTCTCTCTCTCTTTTTTTTTTTTTTTTTTTTTTGTGGAGACAGAGTTTCTCTCTTGTTGCCCAGGCTAGAGTGCAATGGTGTGATCTCAGCTCACGACAACCTCTGCCTCCTGGGTTCAAGTGATTCTCCTGCCTCAGCCTCCTGAGTAGTTGGGATTACAGGCGTGAGCCACCATGCGCGGCTAATTTTGTATTTTTAGTAGAGATGGGGTTTCTCCATGTTGGTCAGGCTGGTCTCAAACTCCTGACCTTAGGTCATCCACCTACCTCGGCCTCCCAAAGTGCTGGGATTACAGGTGTGAGCCACTGTGCCTGGCCTGATGTCTCTTTCTTTTTCTCCAGCTGTGTGCTGTATAATTGGGCAGATGTTGTGTCCAGCTGAGGATGACACAGCTTGAACTCTAAAGGCAAGTCACAGAGTGATGAGCCCACTGGGTCATGGGCATCATAATACTCAGGTGGCGTGTGAGTGTGGGCTGGTCAAACAAAAACGAGGGCTTAGCAAGTTTTAGTGAGGTGCAGTATAGTCAGTGCAACATATATCTCCTGTCCCTGTCATCATGGCAACCAAATGACCCCTCCTACTGTGTCTGTGACTGCCTCTTGAGGGTATGTGAGAAGGTTTAAGCCTGAGATGGTCAGGTGAATTTGTTTACCTGGCCTGATCCACCCTGAGAGCACTGGCTTTCAAAACTTTTTGCTGTGAAATACTACAGGTTCTCACTTATATGTGGAATCTAAAATAATCAAACTCACAGAAGCAGAGAGTAGAATGGTGGTTGCCAAGGGATAGAGTGAGGGGAAAGGGTAAGATGTTGGTCAAGGGATACAAAGTTTCGGTTCTGCCAGATGAATAAGCTCTGGAGATCTAATGTACAAGAAGGTGACTATAGTTAACAATACTGTATTGTATACTTGAAATTTGCTAATGGGGTAGATCTTTAGTGTTCTCATGAAAGAAAGAGGGAGGGAGGGAAGGAAAGAAGGTGGAAAGGAAGGAAAAAACTGGTAACTGTGAGATGGAGGACATGTTAATTACTTTGATCATGGTGATTATTTCACAGTGTATACATATATCAAATCATCAAGTTGTATACCTTAAATATATATGATTTCTAATTGTCAATTATACCTTTAAAAAGCTGGAAAAAAATAAAAACCATCATCTAACAGTGTATGCAACACATGTGCGCGCGTGCACACACACACACCACACACCTTTTTTGCTGTCACTCAGAGTAGGAAAACATATTTTCCATTACTAACCAGGACACACATACGCACACTTCCACACACATTAACATATCTAATGGCAACAAAAGTTTCACTAAGTAGTATTTACTTTTACAAAGCAGGATATACCATGATAGTTTCTTTTTTGTTGTTGTTGGTTTTTGTTTTTTTTAGAGGGTAGAGGGTGGGGGTGGGTTTAAAAACTACCTATCAGGTTCTAAACTCACTACCAGGGTGAAGGGATTCATACTCCAAACTCAGTATCATGCAATATTCCAATGTAAAAAAGCAGGTGAAAGGAAGAGAAAGGAAATACTTAATAAGTATTGGCTGTATGTAAGGCACTGTTCTTCACATGCATAATCTTGCTTGCTCCTAACAGCAACCCATGAGAAAGGACTTTATTAGACTCTTAGAAACTAAGACCCAGAGTGGTTAGGCCATGACTCCAATCACCCAGCAAATAAAGCACCAGCCAGGATTTAGATTCAGCCAGCTGGACTCCTTGCCCTAAGCTTGTGTCACTATGTCATGCTTCTCTCTCATCTTCTTTTTTGCATGTTTTGGAGAGAAAATGTATATATTATTAAGAGGACAGAAATTCAATGGCAGTAATTCCAGGAAATGGTTCTGTAATGAAACATACTGACAGGATACAGTACTTGGCTGGGATGATGAAGGCTAGCTTTATGACAGGTATTTTCGTAAGTTTTATTTTCATCAATCTGTCCTAAAAGACAGGAAGTGTGAAAGAACACTCAATGATTCTATGTTGAATTAAGGCATCTCAGGTCTGGCAGTCAGGAATTGGCTGTATGACATTCAGCAAACCTTATAAACTCCCTGTGGAGATATTACTG
Organism: Macaca mulatta; assembly: GCF_049350105.2. Classification (NCBI taxonomy): domain Eukaryota; kingdom Metazoa; phylum Chordata; class Mammalia; order Primates; family Cercopithecidae; genus Macaca; species Macaca mulatta. Next base: position 14,368,252 of record NC_133426.1, on the reverse strand, counting down.
CCAAACTACCATAATTTGAAGCTTTTTGTGCTTTCCAGAATGAAGCTGCATGACTATTTTGAATTATTGGTTTACTACAATGCATGTGTGCACAGTTCAATCTTGTTAACAAAGGTGAAGCTCCTCAGTCTATCATGGATCCTGTTGCATGCCATATCGGATGATTTCCTCCTTGTGTATGTGAACACAGAGCTGAGAAGGAACCTTCTCAGAGTTATAGGAGAAGGTCGTTCATGGGGTTCCCATTTGGCTCTTAATACCAGAATGATAATCCTAGGCTACTGAATAGCTAGTGATTACTCTTCTTGAGAAAAACAAAACAACAAGCAACATAGGGTTAAATTATTCTATATGATTGAAATCCTTCACAATTAAAAATAAATAAAATTTAGTGCAAAACACAAGCAGCCATAGTAATAAACTTAATATTTCTTACCAAGTGAAAATAATTCTATTTAAAGCTTTGGAGCTTTTTACTATGTCTTTATAGTATACCTTGTTTTAGACTGCATATTGCAATATGCGTATATTTTTAAAGTGGACTCTCTGCAGTATATTCTAGAGCAGCACTTCTCAAGCTTTAATGTGCTAGTGAATCTCCTGAGAATCCTGTTATAAAGCATGTTCTGATTCCACAGGTCTGAGGTAAGGCCTGAGAGGCTGCATTTCTGACAAGCTGTAGGTGGTGCTGATGCTGCTGGTCAACAGATGAAATTTAAAGATGCAAGGTTCTCAAACTTGGCTTCACATTGCAACCACCTGGAAAGCCTTATAAAACCAAGATGTCTGGGCTCTACACCTAAATATTCTGATTTAGTGGTCTGAGGTGGGGTCTGGGTGTTTAGATTTTAGAAAGTTCCCAGGTGTCTCTAGTGTGTAACCAGGATTGAGAACCGTGCTGTAATGGGTTACCTTGGTTAGAATATACCAGAGCTCATTTCTGGTATGACTTCTGTTGCTCTTGAACAAATCCTAGCAGCAGCAGACAGAGTGAAATGAAGTGGGGGCATTTAATAACTTAACCTCCTGATATTTTTACACCCATGTCAACATGTCAACATTTTGAAAAGCAATTAAATCATACACCCAACAAAATTCATGCCCCTGTTCATTACCAGTATACAAAGAACCATATTTTGGGTCCCCGATTTACTATATGATGTAAATAAAAAGAACTTTATGTAGAGTGAAAGAGCTCACTTACAAAAGAGAAAATTCTTAATGAAAGGTTTTTCTATTTTGTCAATTGGGTTATACTAGCTCTAATTAATTACTCCTGACAGGAGTGACATCTTTATTCTTAAGCAGATTGCACTCATGAAGCTAAACCTCAGTCCTCTGCGTGCACAGCATGCCTCTATCCCTTAGATTAGGGTTTTTCAACCTTGGCACTATCCATATTCAGGTCAGATGATTCTTTGCGATGGGCATCATCCTGTGCACTGTAGGATGTTTAGAAGCATCCCTGGTCTCTACCCATTAGAGTTCAGCAACACATACAGTCCCCAACCCTGAGTTGTGAGAACTAAAAATGCCTCCATACATTGCCAAATGTCCCCTGGGGTGGGGAAGAATAGCTCCTGGCTGAGAACCACTGCCTTAGATCAAACAAAACTTCCGTGTCACTGACTCTCACCTTCCCCTTGAAGGTCTTGGAGTGGGAAGCTCTCCAGGTTCATCTGACGTAAATGTGTATCAACAAGGCAGGATAAGGCTACTTTCTAATGAGCATTAAATGCCATCTTAAAGAGTGTAGTTTTCATTACCTATTTAATGATTTAATCTCTGTTTCATTTACTGACAATAACAAGATGAGTTTAGAATAACTTACAGTTAACATTCTAAGATAAAATGAACTTTTCAAATGCTGCTTCCTTCTTGAGACTCTCCCTCCTGCTTCAGAGCTGGAAGTACACTGTACTCTCTGTGGGAATTGCCACAGCTCCAACGATAACTCTTTTATGGTTCTTAAAATTCTCAACCTCGTATTAGAAACCCTTTGTACTTTTTTTCTGATCCTGACCTCTAAAATTTTGTGAAGACAGGTTTCAAGCAGTTTTTGCTTTTTATCTACCCCTTATCTAAAACAAAACTGTGTACAAGGCAAGCATTCAAAAAATATTTGTTGAAGAAATGAAATCTAGGATTGTCTAGCAGCTTAGAATGAAAACTAAGAAGGCAGGGGTCGTTTCCTTTTACCCACTCCCGCACAGAGCCAGGGTCATTTATTTTATAAATGGTTATACGCACATCTGATGCTACCTCATCAATCAGGTGGGAAGTAACTCCATTTAAGTATATTGTCCCCAAATGAGCTTGTTACGAACAAGAATAACAGTGATAGAGACAAATTACTACTATGGTTAGGCAAACCCACATCTCTCTGATGTAATGCCAAGGAAGCACCAGACTTGTCTGTTATTTAACTCCATCTTTTTATGAGAGTCCGGTTATGCTGAAATAACTACAGCTCAGGTTGCCATCAAGAATCTTACACCATTGTGCAGGATCTGGATTTTAAAGTAGAAAAAAAGAATCTTACAGCAATTAAGAGCTAGACAGTGAAAGAAGAAAGTTCAAGGTATCTACCATCATAGCCTTTATAAAACACTAGTAGAGCTGAAGGCACAGGCTTGATTTCAGGGACATAAAGCAATAGAATTGTGTTATGAAACCTGTTTTAGAAACTCAGCAGCTCAAATAGTTTAGCAATGCCAACTGTAAGGTACAATAAAGAGAATGTGGTTGTTTATCTGTCATTTGAATAAACCATTGTTTGGCTCCCAGGGATGCCACTTGCTGCTCCTAGATTCCCTCTGTTTCCACACTTTAGGCACAAAAGGTCCTCCAGAATCTGTTTGGTGTTTAGTGGGGAGGCCAAGGATGGGGTTCAATGGGTTGTGATTCTCATAAGGTCCTTGGCCCAGGAGGCATTGCACCTTAGTTTGTTTTTGTTCTCTCCAAAGCAACCCTGAGATGAGGAATTGCATGCAAGAGGTTTACTTGGGAGGCAACAACAGAAGTGTGGTGAGAGAGTGGGGAAGTAGGACAAGGAAAGGAGAAAAGTCAATAAACGATGTGTGAATAATCAGCAGGTGACCACTGTTGCCAAATGGGGCTCAAACCTCTGAGAGACTGAGACTTGACCTACCAAGGGTTGAGGAAGCTTGGTATTTGGCCACCAACTCCCAGTTCTCATTGGTTGAGGGCCACTCCAGTAGCATTCACCCCCTGTCACTTCTGGACTGGCCTGAGTGTGCACGGAGCATGCTACAGTGCCCAACAGATGCTCTCAGAGTTGCAGTGGAAACCATTGCTGTTTGTGGCAGGCAGGATAATGCCTACCGAAGATGTCTGTGTCCTAATCCTTGGAACCTGTGAATATGTTATCCTACAAAGCAGAGGGGCTTTGCAGATGTGATTAAGAAACTAGGGATGGGGAGAGGGCCCTAGATTATCTAGGTGGTCACAATTTAATCACATGGCTCTTAGAAATGGAGAACCTTTCTCAGCTGTGGTCAGAGGTAGACATGGCAATGGAAGAAGGGTCAGAGAAATGCAGTGTTGTAGCTTTGAACACCTTTCCCCTTTGGAGAAAAGGGACTATGAGCCAAGGAATGTAAGTGGCCTCTAGAAGTTGGAAAAGTTAAGAAATCAGATTCTCCCCTAGAACATTGTTATATAAATGAGCCAAAGATGGCCTCTGTGTATTGTCCCCTTGGTTGTTTATTTCCCCACTACAGGTTGAGACCTGTTATCTCAAAAGCTTGCTGGCACCAAACTCAAATTTTACACATTCCATTATTTTAAAAATAGCTTAAATGAGCAGATTTTTAGCCATCTAGAGCCTGACTGCTTTGCATAGCCCATGAAACCATGCCTAGTATCTGCTGGCCATTGACAAGATAGAGCCTTGCACTTATAAGGCCCTATGGCACTGCTGCTCTTTGAAGCTCTCTGACCCATAGGCTCCCTCACTGCAGCTGAGCAGCATCGCCTAGACAGGTGATCCCCCTCTGATTCACCTCCCCACTGGGAGTCCCCTTGTCCTCTCCTCTCTGTATGTTGGCTCCTCTCGCTAAGCCTCTGGATTATTTCATGCTGTGAGGGGCCACCTTTTCATGCAACCCTGTCCAAGTGCCACCCAATAAACTTTGTTGTGTATTACTGCCTGCGTGGTCCTATTGTTTTCTTTGAAATGGCCCCCAATCCCTTGAACCCCTGTGACAACCCTCCAGAAGCAATACAGCCCTGCCAATACCTTGATTTTAACCTAGTGAGACCCATTTTGGACTTCTGACCTCCAGAACTGTAGATAATAAGTTTTTCCTGTTTTAAGCCATTAAGTTTGTGGTGATTTGTTACAGCAATGATCAGACACCTTTGTTACTGCAAAGAATTCAAACCAGAAAGCCACTTTTATATTCACACTTAGGACACGCTTTGCTCAGTTTCTAATATACATCCCAGATTTGGAAAGCTGGTTCTAGCAAAATTACAAAAAGGCAAACTAAAATAGTAATAATGGTCTATGCCTCTCGGGAGGGGCTTCGGGAAAGTGTAGACTAAATTATACAATTAAGGGTGTTCTTAAGTTGAAATGCTGAAGCAGCATTTTCCTGATCTTGTGCTTTATTCCAATCTGATCTTTTCTATACAGAGTAATATTTCCATAGTTTCCATCTGATTGTAGCATTCTATCATTTTTAAAGCCTTTTGGTGGCTCCCACTTCAAGAGCAACTGAAGTCTTCCTTCCTTTTAGGCCCCATGCTTTAGCACTTTCCAGACCCAACTCTTTATGATGTAGTGAAAGCATCATGTCGTTTCTAACATCTGAACCTCTGCACAACTGTTTCCTCAGCCGGATATCCTCTTTTTTTTTTTTTTTTTTTTTTTTTGAGACGGAGTCTTGCTCTGTCGCCCAGACTGGAGTGCAGTGGCCGGATCTCAGCTCACTGCAAGCTCCGCCTCCCGGGTTTATGCCATTCTCCTGCCTCAGCCTCCTGAGTAGCTGGGACTACAGGCGCCCGCCACCTCGCCTGGCTAGTTTTTTGTATTTTTTAGTAGAGACGGGGTTTCACCGTGTTAGCCAGGATGGTCTCGATCTCCTGACCTCGTGATCCGCCCGTCTCGGCCTCCCAAAGTGCTGGGATTACAGGCTTGAGCCACCACGCCCGGCCCTGGATATCCTCTTAATTTTCCTTTTGACCTGGCAAATTTCTACTCATGTGTCAAGACCCAGACAAAGGCTCAACTCCCTGGCACTACCAAGTGGAGAAGATGCTTTGTCCTCAGTCATCACTTTAAATCATGCACTTAAACCTTTCCCATAGCATACAACATTCTGTATTGAAATATTTGTCTGAGCCTATCTACCCCAGTAAACAAAACAACACAAAAAGGAGACTAGTTGATATGAGTTTTCTTTCTTGTTTAAACATTGAACTCCCTTCAAAAAATCTGTAAAGCAAAACTCCCTTAAGAAGGTCTGTGTGCAAAACTAGAACTTCAACTAAATTTGATAACTATAGAAATATAAAGAATCATTGAAATTAAAAGCTAGAGTTAACTATTTTATCGCAAATAAAGAAGTAAATAAGTGGACTAACTGCCACATTTTATTGCACACATTTATTTCACTTATGTGTAAAATATTCTCCTTTCATTCTCATCTCTTCTTTACAGTATCCCCATTTCTCTACCCCGCTTGGACCATCACATGATCCATATTTTTATCCATTCATCCATCCTGTCTGGCAAAACCCTCAGCTTGGATCCAAGATTGGCTTCACGGGCATGCAACCTGTGCAGACACACAGGGTCCATACACAGAGGGGTGCTAGGCTTAGTTTAATGCTCTGCTGTTGCCATCTTGAAAATCTTAATCATTTTTGAACCAGGGGTTGCCCATTTTTATTTCAGTCAGTCCTGCCTGGATCAATTGTGGAACCCACCATCTTGTTATTCTAGGCTGCTGAGCTCCTCTGGAGAACCTCACTGAATCCAGCACATTGATGCCCCTACATATCCAATTTCTTCTACGTCCGCTGGACCCTAAGGCTGCTTGAGAAAACTTCTGTGGGTTCCTGGTGATGTATTTCGCAATTCACAAACATTTCAAAGTTTTCCCACTGTTCTCACACCTCCTACTCTGTCACCTCCCTCTTTACTCTCTGAAAATGAATGCGTTTCCTGTGTCACAGAAAACAATCAGATGCCATCATGTGGGGATTCCTTCAAAATCCTGCCTGCTTACCCACCCACCCACAGACTTGCCATGTCCTCCTTCTTATTCCTTCCTTCATCTCCTAGTTATCAGAAGGAATACCTTCTACTGGGTATGGCTAGTGGCTCCACCTACGCATGCTCTCCCACCTTTCCTCAAAACTCCTGTAAGTAATATTATTCTCTCTATAAACAACCCTCTCATCAGCATTTAAATGTACTCAAGTTGCTCATTAAAAAAAAACACTAAATAAAAAGCAAAAGAACCAACCGACCAACAAACAAAAATATCCAAGGCCTATGTGCCTCCTCAGCCACTTCTGTCTCTTTTTCTTGGGTAAAATGGCTACATTCAATGACCTCACTTCCTCACTGTCCACTTCACTACTATGCTTCCTAAAATCTTGTGTCTGCCTCCATCTCTCCACTGAGCCTGCTGTTGTTGAGGTTACTAATATCCTCTGACTTCCTAAAATCCATGGCTGCTTTTTAGCTTTTATTTTATGTGAACTCCACATCTTTAGATACTATGAATTTTATTCCTGGTTATGTTTCTTTTTCTAGCCTCCGAGTGATTACACGGCCCTCTGACCTTCTCTCTCTCTCTCTCATAGGCTCCTTTCCCCCTGCCTGTCTCTGATATACTGGTGCTCACAGGGCTTTGCCCTCAGCTGTCTGCCTTGCCTTGCCCTGCCTTCCCCTTCCTGCTCCTTCCTGCTCTTTCTCAACCTTTCCCTTCCACTTCTCTTCTCACTCCGTACACTTCTGCTGGGTAATCTCATCCACTTCCATAGCTTTAACCTCCATCTGTATCCTAATGATTTCTCAGCATGTCTGTCCAACCCAGTCCTCTCTCCTGAGTGCTGGACTGCCTCATGGACATCGCTACTTCCATCTCTCACATTTCACCTATCCCACACTGAACTTAATCTTTGCCCTCCCCCTGTCACCAGCCCAATCTTGTAACACTACAGTCCCCTTCTTGATAAAGCCATACTCCTGGAAGTCATCTTAGACTTCTTCTTCTTTGCATTTCATGTATTTAATTAGTACATGTCCTGTTGATTTTGCTTTCTTATTTTTTAAAAGGCCATTTAATTTCTTAATACTTTTCAGGCCCTTATCACCCCTGGTTTTGATTACAACAAGAACCTTCTATTGTTTTCCTGCCTCAGTCCTGCACTGTTCAAAACATGCTCCAGAATGCTTCTACTGAGTGCTAGACTGCTCTTTCCATAATGCAAATCTGACCATGCCATTTTCCTGTAAACACCCTTAAGTCTCCTCATCACCTTCAGGAGGAATTTCAACCTTCTTAGCATGGTGCAGTCTTTCCTTGCCAGGTACCTGCTTAGTTCCCCAGCCTTCTGTTTTGGTACTCATATTTAAGGGAGCCCAGGTATTGGCTTGGTGCTTATCTTACTTGGCTTTTTCTAGAACACTCTGAGGCAGAAATGTGAGTTCAGTTAGTTTATTTGGGACATGATCTCAGGAAGCACTAGTAGAGGCATGGGGAAGTGAGGCAAAGCAAGGAAAGACATCCATTCAGGGTGCATTGGTAAGTCAGTTTCACTATGGGCAACTGGGACTCAATCCCACTGGGAGCAAATATAAAAACATACCTCAGAGGGACAAGGAAACTAAGATATTTATTCCTGGGCCCCAACTATGATTGGTGGAGGGCTGTTCCTGGAGTAAGTCACCCTTTGTCTCCCCACATCAAGGCAGAGTGAAGCTTGCAGTAGGAAGCCCATCAGAGTATATAGAACAATGAGTGCCATAGAAATATGGATGGGATATTGATAATATCTACCACAGGCCCCCTCTGTGTTTTTCCATAGCACTTTTATGGCCCATATCATGATACCTATCATATGTACATAGACTAATACGCAGATAAGTTTCCTATTTTTCCCTGGACTATGAGTTTCCCAAGGGCAGAGCCTATTGGACTTTGTGGATGGCTCATAGTAAGTGTACAAGATATTTACACTGAGTATATGAATGAATTAACAAAATGAGATAGTCTGAAGAGATGAGACTGAGGGTAAGGGAAATAGAAAAATAAGGGAAGAAAATTAGAGGCAGGAAAATGTGATTCAGTAGGAAGGAAGGTAGGAAAGGAAATGGAGAAAATGGGAATTGGTCTCAGATGAAAGTAGCAATTGGAGGGAGACACTAAAATGACAGGGTTTTCATTTGCAAGACTACTTCTACAAGTTGCTTTGTATTTTTGCAAAAGAGAATTCCATATTGCAAGCCCTAAAATAACAGTCTGTCATAATACCTAGAAAAATGGAACATGCTTAGAAGAAAACACCTTAAAAATACTTCAGGTCTTGGCCGGGCGCAGTGGCTCACGCCTGTAATCCCAGCACTTTGGGAGGCCGAGGCGGGCAGATCACGAGGTCAGGAGATCGAGACCATCCTGGCTAACACAGTGAAACCGTGTCTCTACTAAAAATACAAAAAATTAGACGGGCGCAGTGGCGGGTGCCTCTAGTCCCAGCTGCTCAGGAGGCTGAGGCAGGAGAATGGCGTGAATCCAGGAGGCGGAGCTTGCAGTGAGCCGAGATCACGTCACTGTACTCCAGCCTGGGTGACAGAGTGAGACTCCATCTCAAAAAATAAAAAAATAAAAATAAAAAAGGGGGCGTGCCCAAGATGGCCAAATAGGAACAGCTCCAGCCTCCAGCTCCCAGCGTGAGCAACACAGAAGACAGGTGGTTTCTGCATTTTCAACTGAGGTACCCGGTTCATCTCGCTGGGTCCTGTCAGACAGTTGGCGCTGGTCCACGGGTGCAGCCCGACCAGCAAGAGCTGAAGCAGGTCGAGGCATCGCCTCACCTGGGAAGCTCAAGGGGGAAGGGAATTCCTTTTCCTAGCCAAAGGAAATTGAGACACACAACACCTGGAAAATTGGGTAACTCCCACCCTAATACTGACCTTTACCAATGGTCCTGGCAAATGGCACACGAGGAGATAATATCCCACACCTGGCCCAGAGGGTCCCACGCCCATGGAGCCTCCCTCATTGCTAGCACAGTAGTCTGAGATCTAACTGCAAGGTGGCAGTGAGGCTGGGGGAGGGGCACCCGCCATTGCTGAGGCTTTAGTAGGTAAACAAAGCTGCTGGGAAGCTCGATCTGGGTGGAGCCCACCACAGTTCAAGGAGGCTGGCCTGCCTCTGTAGACTCCTCCTCTGGGGACAGGGCATAGCTAAACAAAAAGCAGCAGAAACCTTGGCAGAGGTAAATGCCCCCTTCTGACAGCTTTGAAGAGAGCAGTGGATCTCCCAGCAAGGAGGTTGAGATCTCAGAACAGACAGACTGCCTGCTCAAGTGGGTCCCTGACCCCTGAGTAGCCTAATGGAGACATCCCCCACTAGGTGCAGACTGACACCTCACACCTCACATGGCTGGGTACACCCCTGAGACGAAGCTTCCAGAGCAAGAATCAGACAGCAACACTCGCTGTTCAGCAATATTTTATCTTCTGCAGCCTCCGCTGCTGATACCCAGGCAAACAGGGTCTGGAGTGGACCTCAAGCAAACTCCAACAGACCTACAGCTGAGGGTCCTGATTGTTAGAAGGAAAACTAACAAACAGAAAGAACACCCACACCAAAACCCTGTCAGTACATCACCATCATCAAAGACCAAAGGCAGATAAAACCACAAAGATGGGGAAAAATCAGTGCAGAAAAGCTGGAAATTCAAAGAATCAGAGCGCATCTCCCCCTCCAAAGGAACGCAGCTCATCGCCAGCAACGGAACAGAGCTGGATGGAGAATGACTTTGACGAGTTGAGAGAAGGCTTCAGTCAATCAAACTTCTCAGAGCTAAAGGAGCAACTACGTAACCAGCACAAAGAAACTAAAAACCTTGAAAAAAGATTTGACAAAAGGCTAACTAGAATAATAAATCTAGAGAAGTCCTTAAAAGAACTCATAGAGATGACAACCATAACACAAGAACTACATGACAAATGCACAAGCTTCAGTAACTGACTCAATCATCTGGAAGAAAGAGTATCAGCGATTGAAGATCAAATGAATGAAATGAAGCGAGAAGAGAAGTGTAGAGAAAAAAGAGTAAAAAGAAATGAACAAAGCCTCCAACAAATATGGGATTATGTGAAAAGACCAAATCTATGTCTGATTGGTGTGCCTGAAACTGACGGGGGAAATGGAACCAAGTTGGAAAACACTCTGCAGGATATCATCAAGGAGAACGTCCCCAACCTAGTAAGGCAGGCCAACATTCAAATCCAGGAAATACAGAGAACGCCACAAAGATACTCCTCGAGAAGAGCAACTCCAAGACACAGAGTTGTCAGATTCACCAAAGATGAAATGAAGGAAAAAATGTTAAGGGCAGCCAGAGAGAAAGGTTGGGTTACCCACAAAGGGAAACCCATCAGGCTAACAGCAGATCTCTCGGCAGAAACTCTACAAGCCAGAAGAGAGTGGGGGCCAATATTCAACATTCTTAAAGAAAAGAATTTTCAACCCAGAATTTCATATCCAGCCAAACTAAGTTTCATAAGTGAAGGAGAAATAAAATCCTTTACAGACAAGCAAATGCTGAGAGATTTTGTCACCACCAGGCCTGCCCTACAAGAGATCCTGAAGGAAGCACTAAACATGGAAAGGAACAACAGGTACCAGCCATTGCAAAAACATGTCAAAACGTAAAGTCCATCGACACTAGGAAAAAACTGCATCAACTAGCGAGCAAAATAACTAGCTAATATCATAATGACAGGACCAAGTTCACACATAACAATATTAACCTTAAATGTAAATGGACTAAATGGTCCAATTAAAAGAAACAGACTGGCAAATTGGATAAAGAGTCAAGACCCATCAGTGTACTGCATTCAGGAGACACATCTCACATGCAGAGACACACATAGGCTCAAAATAAAGGGATGGAGGAAGATCTACCAAGCAAATGGAAAACAAAAAAATAGCAGGGGTTGCAACCCTAGTCTCTGATAAAACAGACTTTAAACCATCAAAGATCAAAAGAGACAAAGAAGGCCATTACATAATGGTAAAGGGATCAATTCATCAGGAAGAGCTAACTATCCTAAATATATATGCACCCAATACAGGAGCACCCAGATTCATAAAGCAAGTCCTTAGAGACTTACAAAGAGACTTAGACTCCCATACAATAATAATGGGAGACTTTAACACCCCACTGTCAACATTAGACAGATCAATGAGACAGAAAGTCAAGAAGGGTATCCAGGAATTGAACTCAACTCTACACCAAGTGGACCTAATAGACATCTACAGAACTCTCCACCCCAAATCAACAGAATATACATTCTTCTCAGCACCACACTGCACTTATTCGAAAATTGACCACATAGTTGGAAGTAAAGCACTCCTCAGCAAATGTAAAAGAACAGAAATTATAACAAATTGTCTCTCAGACCACAGTGCAATCAAACTAGAACTCAGGACTAAGAAACTCAATCAAAACCGCTCAACTACATGGAAACTGAACAACCCGCTCCTGAATGACTACTGGGTACATAACGAAATGAAGGCAGAAATAAAGATGTTCTTTGAAACCAATGACAACAAAGATACAACATACCAGAATCTCTGGGACACATTTAAAGCAATGTGTAGAGGGAAATTTATAGCACTAAATGCCCACAAGAGAAAGCTGGAAAGTTCTAAAATTGACACCCTAACATCACTATTAAAAGAACTAGAGAAGCAAGAGCAAACACATTCAAAAGCTAGCAGAAGGCAAGAAATAACTAAGATCAGAGCAGAACTGAAGGAGATAGAGACACAAAAAACCCTCCAAAAAATCAATAAATCCAGGAGGTGATTTTTTGAAAAGATCAACAAAATTGATAGACCACTAGCAAGACTAATAAAGAAGAAAAGAAGAATCAAATAAACGCAATAAAAAAAGATAAAGGGGCTATCACCACCAACCCCACAGAAATACAAACTACCATCAGAGAATACTATAAATACCTCTACACAAATAAACTGGAAAACCTAAAAGAAATGGATAATTTCCTGGACACTTACACTCTCCCAAGACTACACCAGGAAGAAGTTGAATCCCTAAATAGACCAATAGCAGGCTCTGAAATTGAGGCAATAATTAACAGCCTACCAACCAAAAAGTCCAGGACTAGACGGATTCACAGCCAAATTCTACCAGAGGTACAAGGAGGAGCTGGTACCATTCCTTCTGAAACCATTCCAATCAATAGAAAAAGAGGGAAGCCTCCCTAACTCATTTTATGAGGCCAACATCATCCTGATACCAAAGCCTGGCAGAGACAAAACAAAAGAGAATTTTAGACCAATATCCCTGATGAACATCGATGCAAAAATCCTCAATAAAATACTGGCAAACTGAATCCAGCAGCACATCAAAAAGCTTATCCACCATGATCAAGTGGGCTTCATCCCTGGGATGCAAGGCTGGTTCAACATATGCAAATCAATAAGTGTAATCCAGCATATAAACGGAACCAAAGACAAAAACCACATGATTATCTGAATAGATGCAAAAAAGGCCTTTGACAAAATTCAACAGCCCTTCATGCTAAAAACTCTCAATAAATTTGGTATTGATGGAACATATCTCAAAAATAATAAGAGCTATTTGTGACAAACCCACAGCCCATATCATACTGCCTGGGCAAAAACTGGAGGCATTCCCTCTGAAAACTGGCACAAGACAGGGATGCCCTCTCTCACCACTCCTATTCAACATAGTGTTAGAAGTTCTGGCTGGGGCAATCAGGCAAGAGAAAGAAATCAAGCGTATTCAATTAGGAAAACAAGAAGTCAAATTGTCCCTGTTTGCAGATGACATGATTGTATATTTAGAAAACCCCATTGTCTCAGCCCAAAATCTCCTTAAGCTGATAAGCAACTTCAGCAAAGTCTCAGGATACAAAATCAATGTGCAAAAGTCACAAGCATTCTTATACACCAGTAACAGACTAACAGAGAGCCAAATCATGAATGAATGAACTATTCACAATAGCTTCAAAGAGAATAAAATACCTAGGAATTCAACTTACAAGGGATGTAAAGGACCTCGTCAAGGAGAACTACAAACCACTGCTCAGTGAAATAAAAGAGGACACAAACAAATGGAAGAACATACCATGCTCATGGATAGGAAGAATCACTATTGTGAAAATGGCCATACTGCCCAAGGTTATTTATAGATTCAATGCCATCCCCATTAAGCTACCAATGACTTTCTTCACAGAATTGGAAAAAACTGCTTTAAAGTTCATATGGAACCAAAAAAGACCCCGCATTGCCAAGACAATCCTAAGCCAAAAGAACAAAGCTGGAGGCATCACACTACCTGACTTCAAACTATATTACAAGGCTACAGTAACCAAAACAGCATGGTACTGGTACCAAAACAGAGATATAGACCTTTGGAACAGAACAGAGCCCTCAGAAATAATACCACACATCTATAGCCATCTGATCTTTGACAAACCTGACAAAAACAAGAAATGGAGAAAGGATTCCCTACTTAAGAAATGGTGCTGGGAAAATTGGCTAGCCATAAGTAGAAAGCTGAAACTGGATCCTTTCCTTACTCCTTATATGAAAATTAATTCAAGATGGATTAGAGACTTAAATGTTAGACCTAATACCATAAAAACCCTAGAAGAAAACCTAGGTAATACCATTCAGGACATAGGCATGGGGAAGGACTTCATGTCTAAAACACCAAAAGCAATGGCAACAGAAGTCAAAATTGACAAATGGGATCTCATTAAACTAAAGAGCTTCTGCACAGCAAAAGAAACTACCATCAGAGTGAACAGGCAACCTACAGAATGGGAGAACATTTTTGCAATCTACTCATCTGACAAAGCGCTAATATCCAGAACCTATAAAGAACTCAATCAAATTTCTGAGAAAGAAACAACCCCATCAAAAAGTGGGCAAAGGATATAAACAGACACTTCTCAAAAGAAGACATTCATACAGCCAACAGACACATGAAAAAATGCTCATCATCACTGGCCATCAGAGAAATGCAAATCAAAACCACAATGAGATACCATCTCACACCAGTTAGAATGGCAATCATTAAAAAGTCAGGAGACAATAGGTGCTGGAGAGGATGTGGAGAAATAGGAACTCTTTTACACTGTTGGTGGGACTGTAAACTAGGTTCAACCATTGTGGAAAACAGTGTGGCGATTCCTCAAGGATCTAGAACTAGAGATACCATTTGACCCAGCCATCCCATTACTGGGGATATACCTAAAGGATTATAAGTCATGCTGCTATAAAGACACATGCACATGTATGTTTATTGCGGCACTATTCACAATAGCAAAGACTTGGAATCAACCCAAATGTCCATCAGTGACAGACTGGATTAAGAAAATGTGGCACATAGGCCGGGTGCGGTGGCTCAAGCCTGTAATCCCAGCACTTTGGGAGGCTGAGACGGGCGGATCACTAGGTCAGGAGATCGAGACCATCCTGGCTAACACGGCGAAACCCCGTCTCTACTAAAAACACAAAAAATTAGCCGGGCGAGGTGGCGGCACCTGTAGTCCCAGCTACTCGGGAGGCTGAGGCAGGAGAATGGCGTGAACCCGGGGGGTGGAGCTTGCAGTGAGCTGAGAGATCTGGCCACTGCACTCCAGCCTGGGTGACAGAGCGAGACTCTGTCTCAAAAAAAAAAAAAAAAAAAAAAAAGAAAATGTGGCACATATACACCATGGAATACTATGCAGCCATAAAAAAGGATGAGTTCGTGTCCTTTGTAGAAACATGGATGCAGCTGGAAACCATCATTCTCAGCAAACTCTCGCAAGAACAGAAAACCAAATACTGCATGTTCTCACTCATAGGTGGGAATTGAACAATGAGATCACTTGGACACAGGAAGGGGAACATCACACACCAGACCCTAATGTGGGGAGGGGGGAGAGGGAAGGGGGAAGGGATAACATTAGGAGACATCCTTAATGTAAATGACGAGTTAGTGGGTGCAGCACACCAACATGGCTCATGTGTACATATGTAACAAACCTGCACATTGTGCACATGTACCCTAGAACTTAAAGTATAATAAGAAAAAAATTCCCATCTTCTTATATAGTGATGCAGTAGATACCATGCAGTTAAAATTAATGCACTAAAGCTAACCATATCAACATGGATAAATCTCAAAAATACAATGTTAAGGGATAAAAACATATTGCAGAAGAATGTATACAGTATGATTTCATTTTATGCTGTTTGAGACCATGTAAAACACTATGTACATGTATATACAGTGATGGTATTAAAAGTTTCATGGGAACGAAAAAAAAAAATACTTCAGGTCTTTTTGTCCCTGACAAGCACCAGCTCTATATCCTAGGTATAGTCAATTACAAAGTACCATGACATTTATTTATTCATAATGACTTTCATAATAAAGTCCAAATCCTTATCCATACAAGTCTGTTGAAGCCTCATCTAAACTCCTCAACCTTTAAGATAAAAAGCAAACACACCTTTGGCTTCCCTGGGGAGGCAGTTACAACGTTTTCAACATCATGCTTGCTAAGGAAGCAGTTGTTGCTTTAATTAATGATCTGTGAAATCTTATTTAAACACCTTGTGCAAACAGGTGGCAGAACATGGAAAACATGTTAAATAATAAAAGAGAACACACACCATTTCACTATATTCTTCTTGAAAGGAAAAAAAATAAGAGTTATGATTATGGAGTTTCCTTTCCAAGGACAAGGAAAAAGGAGACCTATAGGGATTTTGAGTCTAAACATCTTTTACAAAACATCTTATTCTCTGTTTGTTAATCTTTCAGTGGCCAATTTTCCAAAATGGAATTGATCACTGGGGTTAATGTCTTGGATATGACTATGGACATATTAGTAGCAAAGGTATGGAGGATGATTATAGTATTGCTATTACTAAAGGTATTTTAGGGTTTTTCTGGAATATCACTTGTCACCTGACATTTGTTAGAAAAATAAAATATTGGGTCCTGTTCTGGCCTACTGAATCCACAAAAAAAAGGGGTCTCTCTAGGCCTCCAGGTGATTCTCATTTGCACCAACGTTTGAGAAGCATTGGTCTAGAGCAGGATGCTCAAGGTGTGGTCTGTACCAGCGCAAGTCTGTGAACTGTTAATTGTCTTCTGCAAGTAGACAAGTGTGCTTATTATGGGTTATTCTCAATTCCTGTGCTTATTGCTGTTTTAAATAGTGAAGCTTCTTATATGCCTTCTCCCAGTTTCAGTAACAAACCGAATAAAAATGTTTCCACTGGATTCCTTCTAGAATGGTTGAAACCACTGTTCTTCTATTTAATGCTGTCCCACTGTCTTTTTCTTTTTACACTAAACATC
The DNA here is from genome assembly GCF_049350105.2 of Macaca mulatta. Lineage (NCBI taxonomy): Eukaryota > Metazoa > Chordata > Mammalia > Primates > Cercopithecidae > Macaca > Macaca mulatta. Next base: position 14,351,629 of record NC_133426.1, on the reverse strand, counting down.
ATTGTGTGTACCTGTTGAATCACATACATCCAGGTATTAATCCTAAAAGTAAGCTTTCATTATGACTTTCCACACTACTGAACATTTCCTAAATAGGTGTAATAAATAACATTGTTTTTCCTACCCACGTAGAAGTCTCTCCATCTCACAGAATCTGGATATTAATTCAGAGTCTGCACCTAATATTTTCCAGATGTGGACCCTGCCTTACTTCATACATGAAGCATAGTGTCATAAATCTGTTTTCTTAGGACATGTGGTGTGTGGATCCACATGATTTGTGTCTTAATAAATGAAGCCAGTCAGATGGAGCTTTCCTTCATACTCGATTGAACATACATTTGGATAAAGAAACCAAATTTCAAAGACAGGCTGATGGGTAGAATTTGCCTTTTATAAGGGAAAGACAACAAGCCATCACCCAGTGGGCTCCACCTGTGTACAAATCTTACAGGTAGAGTTCACTTTGACTGAGGGTAGCAGAACTGAAAGAGCTCTCCTGATGATGTGCAGATAATGTTTTCCGGTGAGACATGATTTGCATACAAGAAAGAGAAAACAATTGAGACTGTTGCATATCAAGAAGTATAGCTGACAATGCTCTAAACCAGGGTTTCTCCACTGCAGCACTATCAGCATTACACCTTGGCAATTTTTTGTGTGGGCAGCTGTCTTGTATATCCCAGGAGGTTTAGCCGCATCCCTGCTCTCTACCTATTAGATGCTAGTAGCTCCCCTTCCCAGGTGTGACAGCCAAACAGGTCTCCAGACATTGTCAAATGTCCCCTGGGGGCAAAATTGCCCTAGGTTGAGAACTATTGCTCTAAGCTTTTGGAGAGGAAGAGAAAAGGGTAAGAAGCCTTAAGCAGGATTCTCCAAGTTGACCCTACTCTAATTATAATTCAATGAGTTCTTCATTTGCTTAGATTTGTTTGTTGATTAGACTTAGTGGTAGTGATATCTGCATTCCAACAGCCTTCTTTCAAAGTCCATTTACATTCTAATTGGGTTTGAAGGATCTTAATGGATTCTCTACATTAGAAGAAGGTTTCCATGCATTTAAGACCTAGCTTAGTCTACTTCTCTCTTGTTTAGACACTGCAGAGTGAAAACACAAAGTCATTATTTTATTCCTATGAATAAAATTATTTAAAAAGTTGTATATAGGCCATATTTTGCCATGCAATCTAATTTCCCTTTGTGGAAGAAAGATAAGAGGAGTAGAAGTGGAAGAGCTATTGTAGTTATTCTAAGATACTTGATTTTGATTTGTATAACATGTTCCCCAATAAATTGAACACAAAAACCTTTATGACCCAGAGTTTGCTACATACCTATGTGGTAGAGACAGTGGACACAAAATGAGCAATCACTAAACATAGAACTTACTAAGTGCCAGGGCCTGTTTTATGAGCTTTATTCAGGAAAGCTCATTTTTACCACAGTTCTATAAGGTAAATATTATTCATTTCTGTACCTCTGAAACTGAGGTACAGAGAGGTTTTGCTTTTAATTAAACTGCCTACCAAAGTCACAGCACTGTGACATAAAGCCTCTATTTCAATGTTGACAATTTAGCCCCTTCATTTTAGGAGGAGAAAACCACAACCCAAGTTGCCTTAGACAAAGTTGGTCTAAAACCTTGGTAAAGTGAGACAAAACAAGGCCACTTCATGATTTTGTCTAAGCACAGACAAAACAAGATCACTGTGCTACTTACAAAATACTAAACATCCTTCTCTCTTGGTTAAAATTCCTGCCACTTTTTTTTTTTAACCAATTACAGTTTTATTCTCATTCTAGTCGGCCTTTCTATAGATAAGATTGATTGAGGTTATTGAATTTCCCCCACTTGCTGACAGTATCTGATCTAGAGTAAACTCCTGCTTCCTTAACTTTTCCCCTTCAAATCAACCAATTTATAGGTAGAGATCAGCACCCCCCACCCCTCATTCTATGTGTTCTCCCTCACTGCAAAGAGTAGTAAACCCACCTTGTGTAACTACAAGTTTGTTCCTGGTGGTCTTTGGCTAAAGGGCATTGACACTTATTTGCCTGTGGTACACATCTTGAAGTGACACCTAATTTTCCAAATGACTGAATCAATATCACAAAGATTACTATAATCTAGAACAATGGCCAAATCCAACAAAATGAAAATTTATAGGAATAAATATAAAGTCCTTTATTTAGGTTAGAAAAAAAATCAAGAACATAATCAAGAGGGGATAACTTGATAGCTATTCATGTTAATAATAGAAAAAAAAAAAACCTGGGAGTTTAATAAGAATTAGCAAGGTCAAAATGAGCCAATCATAGAATCAGACTACTTAAAAGCAATACTGTAATTTAGTGCTCTATTAAAAGTATTCAAAAGTCCAGATAAAGATAGGGGATACTACTGCTGTTTCATGTTATATATTGATCATACCTAGACGACCTTTCAAATTCTGTGACTTATACGTCAAGATGCCCATTAGCAAACTGTAGATAGGGTAACCAGCATGGTGAGGGGCTGTTAGCCATATCATAAAAAGGGCTAGATCAATTTAGCAGAGATTCAAGAAGACCTACCAGCTCTCCATGCTTAAGTATTTGAAGGGATGTCTCCAATAAGAGAGGACAGAGATTTTACTCCCAAAGAATAGAAGTGCTGGTCTAACTGGAGAGATTCTAAACATGGATTGAATTGTACTTTCTGGAGGTGAAACCCCATGGATTTAAATGATCCACTCCCAGGTGACCACTGACACCGGGTCCTTGTCTTCTAGCCTTCACCAGTTGGGCTTGCTGTATCACTGGAACGAGAAGATCTAAAACCCTTAGAACATTGGAGAGGAAATAGACAGTATGGGGCTTACGGGCCTACCAAGTGGAAGAATAAGGACTTCTAAGTTGTTCTCCTGCCTGGGCCATTGCGTTGGGGTTTGAGGCTAAAATCTGGATTATTGGTCTGTTTTTGTTTTCTGTTTCTTTGTGATTCACTTTTGATAGGCTCTATGTGTCCAGGAATTTATCCATTTCTTCAGGGTTTTCTAATTTGTTGGCACATAGTTGTTCAAAACAAGCAGCCTTTTATTTTATATTAGTCATTTTTTTAAACTTTAAGTTCAGGGGTAAAAGTGCAGGTTTGTTAACACAGGTAAACTTGTGTCATGGGGGTCTGTTGTACAGATTATTTCATCACCCCAGGTCTTAAGCCTAGTACCCACTAGTTTTAGCTGATCCTGTCTGCCCTTCCACCCTCCACCCTCCAGAAGACCCCAGTGTGTGTTGTTCCCCTCTGTGTCCATGCAGTCTTATCATTCAGCTCCCACTTATAAGTGAGAACAAGTGTTATTTGGTTTTCTGTTCTTACGTTAGTTTGCTGAGGATAATGGCCTGCAGCTCCATCCATGTCCCCGCAAAGACATGATCTCACTCATATGTGGAATCTAAAAATTTTGATCTCATGGGGGTAGAGGGTATAATAGTGGTTATCAGTGCCTACAGAAAATGAGGGGGCGGAAGAGATGAGAAGTTAGTCAATGGGTACTATGTTAACAGTTAGATAGGAGGAATAAGTTCTGGTCTTCTATTGCACAGTTGGGTGAAAATGGTTAATGATAATGTATTGTTTATTTCAAAATATCTAGAAGAGATGATTTGGTGAAGAAATAAGTGTTTCATATGATTGATACAGTAATTATCCTGATTTGATCATAATATAATGTATAAAACCTCAAAACCTCACATTATAACCCCATAAGTATATACAACTATTTATTATGTGTCAATTAAAAACAAAATAGAAGAAAAATAAGTAAAAGGCAACTTGTCATTAGGTGGCCTACATGCCATAACCATGTTCTCAAGCAGCCACAATTTCTATTTAGTAGCTGACCAAAAAGAAGTCAGGGCTATCTGGGTAACTGGAAACATCTGAAATTATGCACAATGCCAGAAGTAAGGTATGATGCAGTCAGATATAAAATGAAAGTGGGAGATAAATGCAGGTGAGGCTGCATTGTAGAGAAGTTGTTATAACTTCACATGGTGCACATATTTCTTATTGGAGCTGAGGAGATAACATTAAAATAGAGTTTTATTGCATAGACCTGGGGCATCAGCTTCTAATAGACTGGAGTTGGCTAGTTCTGTCAGGGAAGATCTGGGCGTGATTGTTTCTGAGAAACTCTGTTTTGATAAAATTGACAGTGGCTGCTTTGCAAAACCTAGAAAAGATAATCAAAGCAAATACACCTAGTTGCACATTGCCTGGCGACTCCTTGAAAGTGACCCCATTTGATAACTTGATTGCTCAGTAAACACCAGACACTCTTCCCATGCATGTAAATGTAATCTCAGGTGTTCTCTCAATAAATACCTTCCTTGAATAAAGCTTAATGCCATTGTCTTTTTGGGAGATGATCTGCTCTTATTTTTTGTTATACCCTCTAAAACATCAACCTGTATGTTATTTTAGAGGTCAGTTTCTCAGTAGGAAATTAAAGAGATGACATATTGCCTTGGGAATATTTACTTTTTTTTTTTTTTTTTTGAGATGGAGTCTCGCTCTGTCGCCCAGGCTGGAGTACAGTGGCGTGTTCTCGGCTCACTGCAATCTCCACCTCCCTGGTTCAAGCGATTCTCCTGCCTCAGCCTCATGAGTTCCTGGGACCACAGGTGCATGCCACCATGCCTGGCTGATTTTTGTATTTTTAGTAGAGACTGGGTTTCACATGTTGACCAGGCTGGTCTCGAACTCTTGACCTCAGTTGATCCACTCACCTCGGCCTCCCAAAGTGCTGGGATTACAAGTGTGAGCCACCGCTCCTGGCCAAAATATTGAACATTTTTAAATGATTAAAAAAAAAAAATTTAACTCAGGCCACAGTGTATTTCTGTGAAAATTAATTTAGTAGTTCATGACTAGGTGGGCCCCAAACTAGGAGAAAACAAGTGAGGCCTCAGGGGCAAAATTTGAAGGGGTACCCAAAACTCCAGTACTCAAATGATATTTAATGTAATGTTTTAAAATATCATTATTAATACGAAAAATCCATGGTGAACAAAACATTAAATAAAAAATAAAACAGGATCTGACCCTGTACTTGTGTGACTCACTTGCCTCACCCTATTTGCTTCACCTTGCCTCACCCTATTTGCTTCACCTGGCCTCACCCTATTTTCTTTTTGCATTCGTTTCCTCATCTGTAAATTGAGATAAGAACAGTATCTTCATTGTTATTAGGTAATTCACTTAATTTAATTCAAACAAGGACAATTTTGATAGTGGCAAGTGGCACTGACAGACATTACAACTCTATAATGTTGACTATTGCAAAGTAAAAAAAGTTTTATCAAACAATAAAACATAGTTAAAATGGTTTTATATCATACAAAAAATGACAAACACTCAATTATGAGCATTTAGATGCTCAACAGCAAGACTGCTCAGTCTTTCTTTCCTTTTTGTTTTATGTTTACGGAACCTGTGATTTTCCATGTTTAACTTTTTTTGTTTGTATTATCTCAATGTGTAATCTCACTTAGTTTTGTGGATTTAAAACAGTATCTGTTTGCTGGTCACTGCCAAATATACATTTCCAGATGTTATCCCTTTCTTGAGCACATATTTCTATCTAATTACTTGCTAACTCTACTGAGATGTCTCATGGGCATCTGAATTTAAGAGCATAAAAATATGACTCGAGTTCCACTCCAAATCTGCACTTGTCACAATAGTCCCCATCTTAATAAATGGTAACACTACCTACCCAGTTGCTTAAGCCAAAAATCTGTGAGTCATATTCAATTCATTTTCTCACCTCTTCACATAAAATGCATCAGCATGACCTATTGGTTTTACCTCCAAAGCATAACCACTAGAATGTAAGTTTCATCAAAAGGTTGCATTTTTTTCTGTCCTGTGAAGCAATGTATTCTGAGGATTTACACAGTGCCTGGCACATAGTAAGAAGTAAATAAATTTTTGTGGAACAAATGAAAGATTCCTGAACCTAACCACTTGCCTTCATTCTTTTTTTTTTTTTTTAATTTATTTATTATTATTATACTTTAAGTTGTAGGGTACATGTGCATAACGTGCAGGTTTGTTACATATGTATACTTGTGCCATGTTGGTGTGCTGCACCCATCAACTCGTCATTTACATCAGGTATAACTCCCAATGCAATCCCTCCCCCCTCCCCCCTCCCCATGATAGGCCCCTGTGTGTGATGTTCCCCTTCCTGAGTCCAAGTGTTCTCATTGTTCAGTTCCCACCTATGAGTGAGAACATGCGGTGTTTGGTTTTCTGTTCTTGTGATAGTTTGCTAAGAATGATGGTTTCCAGCTGCATCCATGTCCCTACAAAGGACGCAAACTCATCCTTTTTGATGGCTGCATAGTATTCCATGGTGTATATGTGCCACATTTTCTTAATCCAATCTGTCACTGATGGACATTTGGGTTGATTCCAAGTCTTTGCTATTGTGAATAGTGCCGCAATAAACATACGTGTGCATGTGTCTTTATAGCAGCATAATTTATAATCCTTTGGGTATATACCCAGTAATGGGATGGCTGGGTCATATGGTACATCTAGTTCTAGATCCTTGAGGAATCGCCATACTGTTTTCCATAATGGTTGAACTAGTTTACAGTCCCACCAACAGTGTAAAAGTGTTCCTATTTCTCCACATCCTCTCCAGCACCTGTTGTTTCCTGACTTTTTAATGATCGCCATTCTAACTGGTGTGAGATGGTATCTCATTGTGGTTTTGATTTGCATTTCTCTGATGGCCAGTGATGATGAGCATTTTTTCATGTGTCTGTTGGCTGTATGAATGTCTTCTTTTGAGAACTGTCTGTTCATATCCTTTGCCCACTTTTTGATGGGGTTGTTTGTTTTTTTCTTGTAAATTTGTTTGAGTTCTTTGTAGGTTCTGGATATTAGCCCTTTGTCAGATGAGTAGATTGCAAAAATGTTCTCCCATTCTGTAGGTTGCCTGTTCACTCTGATGGTAGTTTCTTTTGCTGTGCAGAAGCTCTTTAGTTTAATGAGATCCCATTTGTCAATTTTGGCTTTTGCTGCCGTTGCTTTTGGTGTTTTAGACATGAAGTCTTTGCCCATGCCTATGTCCTGAATGGTACTACCTAGGTTTTCCTCTAGGATTTTTATGGTATTAGGTCTAACATTTAAGTCTCTAATCCACCTTGAATTAATTTTCGTATAAGGAGTAAGGAAAGGATCCAGTTTCAGCTTTCTACTTATGGCTAGTCCTTCATTCTTATGACCAATACCATAATCTAAGCCATCAACATCTCCACCTATAGTTCTACAATAGCCTCCTAACTTATCTGCTGCTACTCTTGACACCACAACTATCCACTCAATAGCCTATTTGCTATATTGAAACTAACTAGTGGATTCCAATCACTTAGGATAAAATAAAGTCCTTTATACTGGCCTGCAAATAAATCTTGAAATTACCTATTCTTCAACCTCATTTTCTACTTTTTTGTCCCTCTCATTCTCTACTATATTCACAGGTTTCCATGTTTAAGCATAGTAGGTGCTCAATAAACATTTGTTGAATGAATAAATATGTATATTTAACCTGTGAGTAGTCTAATCATGACAGGAAGTGAGATTGTGCAGAAATTTGTTTTACCCCGTCTCTCTCCCTTTGAGAGCTAAATTCTCAAGTAATCTATACTTGCTTATTCCATATCCTCACCTACTTTAAACTACTGCAATCTGGTTTCTTCCCAAATGCTGATTTGAAAATATTCATGACAAGATAATCAGTAAACTCAATGGACCATTCTTCTATTTTATTAATTTTTGCTCTTCGTGTTTTTTTCACTCCTTCTACACTTTTTGGATTTAATTTCTTATTCTTCATTCTATCTCCATGAAATAGATTCTTAGATAATCAATTTTCAGCTTTCTATCTTTATAAAATGCATTTGAAGTATACATTTTTCACTAAGCATGGCTTTAGCTCAGTTCATATATTTTGATATGTACAATTTATCTTTCAATTCAAAATATTTTCTAACTTCGAATGTGAATTCTTTTTGACTCCTGAATTATTTCAGAAGTATTTGGCTATTTCCCAATTTATAGAGATGTTCTAGTTATCTTTGTACCATTGATTTTTAGCCTAATTCTATTTAATCAGATAATATGATTTCAGTGGTTTGATATTTGTTATGAAGTGCGTTATGGTCCAACTTATGGTAAATGTACCAAAATGTTTCTTCTGACTTGAAAAGTATGTGTTTACTGCATTTGAGGGTGTAGTTTGTTAATTATGTTATTAAATATTTTATATCCTTACTGATCTTTTTGTCTGCTTTGTTTCTATCAGTTGCTAAGAGAGGTATGTTAAAATTCCTCACTATGAGTGTGAGTTTGTCTATTTCTTCTTTATATTTGTCAATTTAAACTTGGTGTATTCTGAGGCCATGTTATTCGTTGTATACGTATCTATAGTAATCACATTCCCCTATTGAAATGATCCTTTTAATTATGAAATATCTCTATTTCTAGTAATAATTTTGGTCTTAAAGTCTACTTTATCTAATATTAATGGAGCTAAACTGGCTTTATTTGGTTAGCGTTAGCATGATATATCTTTATCCACAGTTACTTTGAAGCTTTCTGTGTCTTGATATTATAGGTGTGCCTATTGGAGGCAGACTAGAGTTGAGTTTTATTTTTTAATTTAATCTGAAAATGTTTGTCTTTTAATAGAGGTATTTATTCTATTTTCCTTCACTGTATTTACAATATATTTGGGTTTAATCTACCACTTCTCTATTTGCTTTCTCTTTATCTGTCTTGTTCTGCATTCCCTCTTTCTTTTAGATTGATTTTGTCTTTTTATTATTCCATATCCACCCCCACTTGTTTGCTAGTTATACTTTTTAAAAAATTAGTCTTTAATATCTGTTATTATGTAATGCCAGACATTGCTAATTGATGACAGATCTCATTCCCACAGAGCCCAGGTACAGTCTAAGAATCCTTCACACAGTAATTAAAAAAATCCCTAACAATTATTTAGAATTGTGAAGCAAAATGAAACCCATTTTCCATCTCTGGTCTAGGAGAGCATGCAGTCAGTAAGCCAGGATAGTGTTTCTTAAAGTTATCTCATCATAAGAATCACCTAGAGTGCTTATTAAGAGTACAGATTCTTGTATTCCACCCAACTTTATAAATCACCATCTGAAAGGAATTTTACTGAGAATTAGTACGTTTCAGAGGGGTCCTAGGTGAGTCTTATTACGATAAGGTAAGTTTGGGAAACCTGAGCAGTATTACCATATGTAAAAGAAGTTGTTGAAGGACTTAAACCATCCACTGAGGCGGTTGCAGCATGAGTTCTATACTGTTTTGTGTTGAAATACCATCATAATGTAAGAATATTTTCTGGGTGGCACAAGTGATCCTGAACTCTTGCTGCTGTGTGCTGAACTTCTGTGAATGTGATTAAAGAAACGATAGCACCAACAAGGAGGCAGTGAGGAGAAAATTGAGAAAGGCACAACATTAAAAGGTAACGTACAGCAAAGAGGATATTTGTGCTTGTTTACTTGTTCTCCTTATCTATGGCAGGACAGAATGTTCCTGAGAGGTAGCGAAGAGTGAGACAGGGCAGCTAACAGGACAGATTTATCTCTTTCAGCCCAGAGTATGTGCAGGAAAGCTTTTAGTGGATGCAGTCAGAACTCAGTGAGCTCATACCCACATAAACTCCTCAGTATAAGCAATGTCTCACAACAGATATTCAGCTTTACACCTACGTATTTGCAGCATTAATAGTGACTGTGGAATATTTTTGTTTTCATTCCAACAGAGTAGCATATAACTATTACTTCACCAGCAGGATTAGTTTATCAAATATTTTTTGGAACAGATTTTGAAAAATCTCTCTACTGTACATAAAATGTTAACTTTAGTTCTCAAGCAGTATTGTTACAGGAGGTAACATTCTCCATGTCAAAGGGTATGTTTCTCTCCCAGAGTTTGAAATGGAAAACAGGTGCAAGCCTTTTGATAGCCTCTACAAGATTGGGTTATAAAGCAGAACAGTGTTTTCCAAGCATGTCTGCACACCAGAATTGCCTGGGGAGCTGCAGAAATACGGAGGCTGGTGCCCCTCCTAACATTGAGATTTAATTGGTGTAAGGTTGTGTCTAAGGCTTGGGATTTTTAAAATACCCCCAGGCGATTCTAATGTGCAGGCAAGTTTGGGAACCACAGGACTGGAGATCTTGAGCTATGCATTTCAAACCTCAAGTCTCTGGACAGTGTAAAGCTTAGGATTCTGCACTAAAGTTTAAGTTGAGATCATAAGATCAGTCTCACTAGATTTATCATGTTGTAATCTACATGGGTATGGAATAATTTACATAAAACCAGAGCAATTGATGAAAAAAACTCAATCAGATCAGTGATGTACACACACACACACACACACACACACACACACACACACAGAGTCAATATTTAGAAGAACCAGGATTTTAAAGTAACTTGGTCAAATTGAGTATATATCCCCAATTAGAGTTGCTCGATAAATACAGGGAGCCCAGTTACATCCAAATTTCAGATAAACAATTTTTAGTATAAGTATGTCCCATGCAATATTTGGTATGTGCTTACACTAAAAATTGTTTGTTGTTATCTGAAATTCCAGTTTAACTCCATGACACGTATTTTTATTTGCTGAATCTGACAGTCCTCCCCAATTTTAAAGGCCTAAGCTGAGCACTAAGTCAGTGTAGTAGGACAAATCAGAACAAAAATTAACCTTGGCTTCTTGCTTATTGTGTGCTCTTCTGTTTTCTGAATTATATTGCCTGGCTAACCAACTCAAGCTCTACACTGTCTGAACTGAGGGGCAATCATACCTTATTCTGCCTCTTCTGTCTTCTTCGGAGGCGCAGGAACTCCTTGTGTTGCCTGGAGACAAAGTTCACCGCTGCGTATTCCAGTAGGGCAGCAAACACAAACAGAAGGCACACCGCCATCCAGATGTCAATCGCTTTTACATAGGAGACCTGAGAGAGACACACAGAGAGAGAGAGACACACACACACAGAGAGAGAGAGAGAGACTATGAAAGCTTGCCAGGAAACCAGATTCTTAATGGTGTGAGCAGCAAAATAACCTAATTTCCTTGGTCAAGGATTTTCCAGCGTTTTCTTAAGAAAGTGCTTAAGCCATTGATTCTACTTTGAAGATTCTGGGCAGAGCACTGAAAGTCACATGCCCCCGAACCAGTAGCTTTATTCCTGAGATCAGGTCCAAAGATGACTTCAAGAATTTCCTTAATGACAGTAGATTTTAAGTGTTCTCACTACAAATAAATATGTGAAATAATGCATATGTTAAGTAGCTCAATTTAGACACTCCATGATGTGTACATATATTGAAACATGTTGTACACCATAAATATATACAATTTTTACTTGTCAGTTAAAAATAATTATTCTCTTAATTAAAAAAAGAAAAATGAAACTTTGAGGCAAAATAGATGGGTGCTATTATTAAAACTGCTCACTTCTATTTTTTTAAATTAACGTTTAAAAACCAATATAATTAAGATAATTTCAAAACATGGATGAGAAATAAACTATGTATGGCCTTAGGCTCTTCAGAAGCCAATTTGTAATTTTCTTCAATTTACTGATCCTAACTGACATGAAAACACAGTTCTAAATAGTTTTAAATCCTCACAATTTAAGAGTATTCAACCAAAGTAAAATATCAAGAATCTAGCCTTGAGAAGGTATCTGGTTAAAAAGAAAACTTTGATAACCCTTCAGTGTTTGCTTAAGTGTTTAGTAAGTCTTATAATTTGACAACGTAGATTCTGAAAGCAAATACTTTCTACTTGCAGTGGAAAATGCCCCTCATTCTCTCAACTTAAAATTATTTTTTCAACTGTAAAAGGGAAAAATAATTGGATGAAGTTACAAAGTATTGCATCCTGGACTACAAAGAATACTTACTAAACTACCATCTGAATGTGTACAATCCAGTTCTAATTTTTAAATAGTTTCCTGTATTTTGGTATTTGTCAAGTGCTTGCCAGCCAGTATTTTAAGCATTTTATGTGTGTGAATTTTTTAAGCCTTACAACAACTCATCCCAATTTTCTGATGAGAAAACTGGGGTAAAGAGGGATGAAATTATTACCCAAGGTCACAAAAGTAATAAATGACAGAGTCAAGATCGGAATTGGAACTCAGTCTGACTAGTGGATTTCCTTTCCGAACACACACAAACACATTGTTAGGATCATAGTTTGTATCTTTGCATTTACCTTTGACCTTTATACTGAGCATTTCCCATGTTATTTATTTTTCTTCTAGATCATAATTTCTAATGCTTGCCTAATGGTCTATACCATGATTGAACATTCACATTGTAAGACATATAGCTTACTTTCTATCTTATATTTTATGACTATAAATGTTGCTGTTACAAACATTCTTCTCCCAAAATATTTGACTGTGTCTCTGATTATTTGTTGGATCAACTTTTAGGTGAGTTACAGAAGTAAAGATATGAAAATAGGCTCTTGAATTAGAAGGTTTGCAGGAGCACAGTGGACATAAAAGCAGAGATTCTGGAGTAAGATGCCCCAATTAAGAAATGCTGCTCCGCTACTATCTGTATAATTCAGTTATGTTATATAACCTCTCTCTGCCTCTATTCCTCATCTTTAAAATAGGAACAGTAATAGTACCTACCCCGTAGAGTTGTTAAGTGGATAAAATCACTTAATATACATAAAGATTTTAGAATAGTTTCAAACACAGAATAAGTCCTTATAAATGTTTGCAATTATTTGGCCAGAGAAGGGTGTGATTTTGTGAATGGATAAATTTTGGAAGGAACAAAAATTAATAAGGAACATAAAACTCACCCACAATCATAATATATTCTAATTATTATTATTATTATTAGAGACGGAGTCTCGCTCTGTCGCCCAGGCTGGAGTGCAGTGGCCGGATCTCAGCTCACTGCAAGCTCCGCCTCCCGGGTTCACGCCATTCTTCTGCCTCAGCCTCCCGAGTAGCTGGGACTACAGGCGCCCGCCACCTCGCCCGGCTAGTTTTTTGTATTTTTTAGTAGAGACGGGGTTTCACCGTGTTAGCCAGGATAGTCTCGATCTCCTGACCTCGTGATCCACCCGTCTCGGCCTCCCAAAGTGCTGGGATTACAGGCTTGAGCCACCGCGCCCGGCCTCTAATTATTGTTTTTAAGATCACCACCTGCCTTACACTATTTGTCTAAAACAATCCGAAGTACTTGTGTCAGTTCCACATGTATTGTGACAAAATGATCTAGCACTTTGTTATCTCCAGTCCTTGAAACATATTATTCTTCCTACCTGGGATGGTTATTCCCACTCCTTCTGATTAATAGTCGCCTCAGAATTCTTTAGGACTTCGCTGAGATATCAGTTCCCCTGGGAAGCATCCCCAACCTTTCTCCTTTCTCTCATCTGAGTTAGGGGCCACGTTTCTTTGTTCCCTTATCACTCTCTATTGAACTTATCTGTTCCTTCTTTGCCCACTTTTTACATGGAAGATGTCCCTCATCTCACTCAACTTACAATTTTATATACATATACAAATTTGTATATATATATACAAATTTATATATCTATATATACATATACACATATATGTGTATATATATATTTTGAGATGGTGTTTCACACTGTTGCCCAGGCTGGAGTGTGTGTGTGCGTGCATATATATGTGTGTGTGTGTATGTATATATATATATATATATATATATACACATACACACACACACACACATTTTGAGATGGTGTCTTCCACTGTTGCCTAGGCTGTAGTGCAGGGGCGCGATCTAGGCTCACTGCAACCTCTGCCTTCCAGGATCAAATGATTCTCCTGCCTTAGCCTTCTGAGTAACTGGGATTACAGGCACGTGCCACCACACCCGGCTAACTTTTGTATTTTTTAGTAGAGACAGGGTTTCACCATGTTGGCCAGGCTGGTCTCAAACTTCTGACCTCAAATGATCTGCCCATCTCGGCCTCCCAAAGTGCTGGAATTACAGGCGTGAGCCACTGTGCCCGGCCAATTATATTTTAAAGTATTCCCTGACCCTACTCTTAACTGTAGGTTTATTTTTTTTGTTTTTGTTTTTAGTTTAGGCCCTGTGCAGTATTTCTTTGTATCACCAGCACAGGACCTAGCAAATAGTGCAAAGGCAGTAGTTATGTGGGATGGATAGATGGATTGGTGGATAAATACATGGTGGATGGATTGATGATGGATAGATGGACTGATGGTTGAATGACTGACTGACTGAATGAATGAATGAATGAAAGAGAAGGAAGGGAGGAAATATCTAGCTATTTTTGCATCTTTGTGCTTTAAACAGTTATGAATGATATACTGTTACCCACAACTGTATATATTTGATACTTCTAAGAGTGGACTATTAGTGAGTTTTTATTTTCTCAGCTCGCCTAACATTCCTGGAACATTTGCTTCCTTAATGAACAATAGTTTGTCTTGTATTTGCTCTTCTGGAGCAATCCTATTTTCCTGTAATAATAGAACATTACCAATCACAGCATTTCCAGTTATATATTATTCAGATGGCCCATAAATGTTTTAAGACCCAATAATGAGAGGAATGTGTTAATGCCCGAGATATATGCATACCAAGAGCTAAGTACAATAGAGCTGACCATCATTCCTCCTCTTCCTAGTGTTTACAGCATTCAGTAATTTATACACCTTTTCTCCATCTTCTTCTAGCAATCAGCAGACCAAGCTCATATTTGGCTTCTTTTATAGCTGCTCATAAATGAGTCCTTCCAGTCTTTTAATCATTTTGGTTGGTCTCCGAGTTTCCTCCAAATCATGAACATCTTTCCAGCATTGAAGTGCTGGCATTAAATGCATTATTCACATGGATTTAGAGGGTGTTGTGAGACATCTATCACATATGATGTGATGTTCCTTGGTGCTGGTTTCTCAGAACTGAAATGCCTTTTTGTTGCTTTTACCCAGCTCTGATGTCAGATTCTCTTCTTTCAGCTCCTATTCCTTAGATGTTTTGAGCTCACATCTTCCCTTGTCACATTCTTTTTTTTTTTTTTTTTTCTTTGAGACAGAGTCTCGCTCTGTCGCCCAGGCTGGAGTGCAGTGGCCGGATCTCAGCTCACTGCAAGCTCCGCCTCCCGGGTTTATGCCATTCTCCTGCCTCAGCCTCCCGAGTAGCTGGGACTACAGGTGCGCGCCACCTCGCCCGGCTAGTTTTTTGTAATTTTTTTTTTTTAGTAGAGACGAGGTTTCACTGGGTTAGCCAGGAAGGTCTCGATCTCCTGACCTCGTGATCCACCTGTCTCGGCCTCCCAAAGTGCTGGGATTACAGGCTTGAGCCACCGCGCCTAGCCTCCTTGTCACATTCTTTTTATGATTCTTGGACTTACATGATTCCTTCTTGAACGACTTTACTACAAACTTGCAAGATAGTTTTAAAAGGTAATGAAGTTCTCAAAACGCTGTTATGATTAACTCAGTTGGTATCTTTTCAGGCATATTTAATTCAGAAAAACAAAAACAAACATTGAGAGCCTACTACATGGAGGGCTGTACTAGGTGCTGGTGGGAGATGGGGTAAAAGATACAAAGATGACTAAGAAGTATATTAATTCTCCCCAGGACTTCCCAGATTATATTTCAGGGGACCACACTCATGCTGTGCTCCAGAAAGTATCATTCACATAGATCATGGGGCAGCAAATTATAGTCCACGGATCAAATTCAGTCCACTGTTATTTGAAGACAGCCATATTCATTCATTTACATATTGTTTGTGGATACTTTTGAACCAAAATGGCACAGTTGAGTAGTTGTGACAGAAACCAAATGGCCACAAAGCCAAAAATACCATATGGCTCTTTACAGAAAACATTTTCCAGCCTCTGACCTAGACTTTAATGTTATCTTCTTTTTATTGGGGTTGTACATCTTAGTGACCCTGCCTCACCACTTAAGAATTCCATGGTCTACAGAGGGAGACAGTCACATGAACATATAACTGATATAAAGTAGATGGTTCCACATGACAAAGTAAAGGAAGGACAAAAAGTCTGGTGGAATATGGGGAGGTTAATGTCGATGGAAAAATCAGTAAAGGCTTTATTTCTAGGTGGTGTGGCACTTGTTTTAGGGCTTGAGAAGAGCCAGGTCTTTGGTGGGTAGAAGAAGCTGTAAAATCAAAGCCATAAAGATGGGAGAGAGTATGGTGGTCTTGCAAATAATGAGCAACCCAGTGACCGGGATATGCTGGGCACCTGGGAGGTAATGGTGAGGGGTGGACAGGTAGGCTGGGCTGGCAAAGGAAGGCATTGAAAGTCAAGCTGATAGGTTTGGGGTTTCAAAAATTTGTAAAGATAAGCTAATGATGGTTTTGAGGTGGAGTATAGATGTATAAGGTGCCTTCCTTCCCTTCCTTCCTTTCCTTTCCTTCCTTCCTCACTCCCTTTTTAAACAATTATCATGATGCTATTTTGTCTCTGAAAGCAAGAGTCTCAGCAAAGTAGACATTATCCTCCTTATGGAAATTTACCTCACCTCTTCTTGGCACTTTCACCTCTATATAGGTTGGTTCTCTTCCAGGCTCTCTGACATCTCTGAATCAACAACATCTCTGAATCATCTGATCTTCCTTACTCTCTTTGGGACATCTTATTCCATTTGGTATTTCCATTTCTTGAACTCTTTCCTCCTCAGTTTTCACTCTATCTTCATATCCTCAATGAATTAATCCACTCCGATAGCTTTCTTCTTATTTCTGTGTGTCAGGGTAGTGGTGGTGGTAGTGTGTGTATGTTGAGTGCTATAACAGAGACTGGCTATATTCTTCTAAATTTCATTTCCTCTACCAGTAAGCTAGATTTTCCACTTCTCTTGGATCCTCAATGGAATATGGGCAGAAGTTATACATGTTAGGACCTCTAAAATCTTCCATGAGGCCCTTAGGACTATACCTTCTGCAGCCACCTTAGGTGTCACCTGTTTAAGATGGCAGTGCCATAAGATGGAAGAAGATTGGATCCCCAAAAGACCTACAGCCACCCACCGCACAGTAGAGTATAATGTGAGTGAGAAGGAAATTTTTATTTTATCAAGCTACAGGAATTAAGAAGAAAGCTATAGGAGTGGATGCATTTATTCAGGATATGAAGGTTTTGTGTTTCCAAAGTTCTCAAATTATTCCCTCAGCCCTGACCTCTCACCAGCATTCTGTGATAATTCTAAAATAGCTACAGTTAGTATTTGCAAAATTAAACATATTAAATGCCACCTCCTTCTTATTCATCTCATTTAAATCTTCCTTCTCACTAGCAACCTGGTTTTGCCACTGTTTCCCCCTCCGTTGTCTTCATCTCTAATATTCAATCTATTGCACAGATGCAACATTTCTGTCTGTAAAGCAACCCTGGGTTTACTCTTTACTCTCTCCATTCCAAAGATATCACTTTAATCCTATCCATCAACACCTAATGCCTGGTTATTATAACAACTTCCTAACCAGTCCACCTGCATTCAGTTCTTCCTCATGGCACCTAGTCTTTTGCTTCTGTGAAATTAAATTTAAAACCCCAATTTCATTTTGAAACACATCTGCTTAGGAATTACTGTGGCTGTCTATTGCAGTCTCTGGTATTCAAGGCCCCGCACAGCATGTGTCTATCCTAGTTAATCAATCTTATGGCACTCTTTCGTAACACAAGCTTGGTGTTTTGTTTAAGCAACTTTGCTTAGCCCTGAGTAAGCCAAATCCATTCCCACTGATGACTTTGTCTACACCAGTAGTTCCTAAATGAGGTTGACTTTTCATTCCAGGGGACATTTGGCAATGTCTGGAGATATTTTTGGTAGTCACAACCAGGGAGCGCTGCTATTGGCATCTAGTAGTTGAGGTCATGGATGCTTCTAAACATCCTATAATGCACAGGACAGCATCCAAAACAAAGACATCCAGTCAAAATGCTAATAATTCTGAGGTTGGAAAACGCTGAGAGAGAGAAAGCAAAAACAAAAACAAACAAAAAACCTAGGTAACTATGTCTAGTCCAGTGGTTCTCAACCAGAAGTGATGTTGCTCCCAAGAACATTCAGCAGTGTCAGAAGATGTTTTTGGTTGTTTCATCTGGGAAGTAAAGAGTTGCTCTGGTTTCTAGTGGGTTGAGGCCAGGGATGCTGTTAAATACACAACAATGCAAAGGACAGCTCTTTATGACAAATAATTACCCAGTCCCAAATGTTAATAGTGTTATAAGGTGGAAAAACCCTTCTCCCAGCATAGAAACATTTCCCACATTTTATATCTGTTTATTTCCAGATAATTCTTCAAGGAGTAGACCAAATCCCATCCCCAAGGTGATAATTTCTTTGCCAATTCTAGCCGACGGCGGCCTTGCCCGTCTTTAGAATTTGTAATGCACTTAAAGATAGAATCATCCAGTTTAGTGTTTGCTTCATGCATATGTGTTTTATCCACCCAACTAAAGTATAGGATACTTGGGGGAATATAGATCCAGTAATGTCTTCTGTATCCATGTCACCAAGGACGTTTTTGTGCATATAGTAAGTGTCCCCATAAGTTTTTGTTGACTGTCAAATTTTCCAAGTGCTATATAAATTCAAATTTCTTTCACAATTATTGCTTTATATGAAGGGTAAGCTACAGAAAAAAAAAGAGAACTAAAAAGAAGAAAAATGTAGTTTTGGTCTTTTAGTGATGACAGTTGTTGATATCCAAATTACTCTGGATTTATTTTCATTAAGGGAAAGGAGAATACTTATTATTTATATGACTTTACAACTTATGTAGTTTGCAAATATATCTGCTGGGAAAGTAGAACCAGTCAAGTGGTTTAGGGTTTCATGGTGCTAGATTAGCATTCATCTGTTGTTTGAACAGATAAGTGAGATCATGGAATTTGGTTAGTTGCTCAGTTGTTTGGCATTATATAGACATTTCTTAGAGGTGTTTCCCATTAATATTCTTTTTAATACTGTCTTGGCATTTTTGAAAACTTTGGCAAGTTTAATAGAGTCAATTTTTTTTCATGAATTACATCCTTATTTCAGTTTCAAAGTGGAAAATCAAGTCATGAATTTATTTCCTTTAGCCCCACAATTTGTATTGTCTGTGTTCAGACACTATACTGTTTCCTGTGCCATGAAGCCAGTTGCTGTTATTGGTTGGGACATTTTGTACATGATGTTTATCCCCAGGACAGAAATAATGAGTCACGATTGTACAAGGATTACTTGAATGTCCTTACAGCTTGGATGCCCTCTCCATTCCTCATGGGCAAGGCACTTCCATGTGATAATGTGCCAACTAAAGTATATCCATATTCCTAGCCCCTAGGCTGACCCCAGAGAACTGTGACATTCCTCCAGCAGCTAATCAAGGAGGATTGCTAATGAACATGTACAGAGAGCAGTTCACTACAGTGGAGAAAAATCACAAATGACTATGATCAAGTGGTGTTTTGTAATAGAAAAGAAACAAAATGTATTCATAGGGCAATCTCAAAATATTCAGATGTTCTTTCTTTAAGTGGAATGATTCCTCATATCCACCTGCTTGAGTCAATGTTTAATTATTCTCCACAATATATCCATGTAACAAAATTGCACTTGTGCCACTTACGTTTATACAAATAAAAAATGTTTAATTATTCTCAAATTATGCCTGAAAACTATTGATAAAGCAGAATAGAAGTTTTTTCTTCTGTACAGTACAATTTCATTGTATCTAATTTATATGTGGAAAATATTTAATTAACCTTGATTAATGCAGCTGTTGAAATGAGAGATACCTGTTGGCCACAGTAGCCTGAGATGTGCTTCTGTTACATAAAATAGAAGGCTTTGGTAGCTCCAATCAACTTATCTTTTATTGAATGCTATAAAGTATACCATCATGCTTTCCATTTCCATTTTGGGGGGAAATGAGTTTATTAAATGCATATCTAAACTTTATATGGCTAGTAATTAACAGAGGTGGTAATGAAAATTCTGGCTTTGCTTTTTCTGTTTGGTCTCTTACCTATATTCAGTAAGTGTATCATGAGAAAAAAATACAGATAGTCAAATTAATCCTAGTGCCAAAGATTCATGGTGCTATACAATTTCATGTTTATAGTTTTACTGCCAAGTTGACATTTTTTTTTAAATCATAGGGGCAGTTTATTCCATGCTGTTCTCATGATAGTGAGTGAGTTCTTACAAGATCGGATGGTTTTATAAGGGGCTCTTCCCCCCTTCGCTGAGTACTTCTCCTTCCTGCCATCTTGTGAAGAAGGTGCTTTGCTTCCCCTTCATCTTCTGCCATGATTATAAATTTCCTGAGACTTCCTTAATCATGCTGAACTGTGAGTAATTAAACCTCTTTCCTTTATAAGTTACTCAGTCTTGGGTATGCCTTTATTAGCAGCATGAGAACAAACTAATACAATTTTTAATTTTATTGAGGGTTGATTTATGTCCCAGAGATTATGGGCTCATTTTGTAAATATTTTGTGTGAACTTGAAAGTAATTCTGTTGGTGTTGGTCTGTAATTTTCAATTATGTCAATTGGTTGATAGTCTGTGTCAAGCCTTTAATATCCTTACTAATTTTCTGTTCATATATTCTATCAGTTATTGAGAGAGAAGGTGGAAATCTCTGCCTATGTGGATTGTGACTTGTCTAGTTCTCCTTGTGGTTTTATCAGTTTTTGTTTCATACATTTTGGAGTTTGTCATTAGGTGCATACATATTTATAATTGTTATGTCCACTTACTGAATTGACCCCCTTATCAGTAGAAAATGACCCTGCTTATTACTGTTAGTATTATTTGCTCTAAAAAGCAAGAATATTTACTATGTCTAGTTTTAATATAGCCACTTCAATTTTCTTTTAATCAGTGTTAGCACACTATATCCCCAATTCTTTTAGTTTTAACATGTTTGTGACTTTATATTTGACTCTTGATTTTTAAACCAGTCTGACAATTGCTACCTCTTAATTGGAGCATTTAGGCCATTTATGTTTAGTGTGATTATTATTCTAGCCGGCTTTAAATTTACCACCTTGCCTTTTTTCTGTTTTCTCATCTTTTCTTTCTTCTCCTTTATTGTCTTTATTTACCACCATTTGGATTGAATATTATGACTCCATTTTATCTCCTTTGTTATTCTTTTAGCTATAACTCTTCATTAATTTAGTGATTGATTTAGGGTTTATAGAGATAAATTAGAGATGCCACACCTCTCATATTGAATGCCAGACCTTACTTATAGTACAAAAACCTTATAACAGTATACTTCCACTTCTTCATTACTAGACTTTGTGCTATTTATGTTTTACATTTTATTTCAACATACATTATAAACCTAACAATGCATCAGTTTCATTTTTTGCTTTAAGCAGTCAATTATCTTTTTTTTTTTTTTTTATGGGAGTCTAAAGTTCTGTATGGCTTCTTTTTTTATATATGCTTTAAGTTCTAGGGTGCATGTGCACAACGTGCAGGTTTGTTACATATGTATACATGTGCCATGTTGGTGTGCTGCCCCCATTAACTCGTCATTTACATTAGGTATATCTCCTAATGCTATCCCTCCCCATGATCCCCTCCCCACAACAAGTTGCCATTTTTATTGCCTAATTAAAGAGCTCACACCTGCCGTTTAATGCTGGGAAAATCAGATTTCCTTGGCAGAGATGGATGATGACAGCACTGACTACTGGCCCATCCCAGTGTCATCACCCTCACCCCATTTTCTCTCTATATCTAATATTATTGTTGGGTTCTAAGCCGAGTGGTTAAGTAAAGAATTACTTACGAAAGTGCTGCTTGCAGAAATAGACATTAGGTGGCAATGCCTCTAAGCCTGATATCTGCAGGAACCAACCAATTATAAATGGATTTTTGAGGACCAATTAGTTTGTTGGGCATTGGATGGTACACAGACCTAGTGAGTTGATATTATTTCTAAAGATGAATATATTTCTCTCCATTATGGTGGTCAGAAAATTGTATAAAGTAGCTTGCCAAAACTTACTATCCATGTGAGTTTCCTGGGTGGAGAGGTACAAGAAGAGTAAAACTGCCAGCCCTGGAATATACAAGCAACACCAGGTGATATCCATTGTTAGAGGCACCATAGGGACACTCTGCAGAAAGGCACCCCCAAGTCTCAGCCTCCGGCACATGTAGGCATCTGAGAGAGTCAAGGTGAAGGAGGGGTTAGCATCTGGAGGAAGTAGGGCAATGCAGCATCTTCTTCCCTGTGCTTATGTCTGCCATGTCACTATATTTTTGGCTGATAGACAAGCACACTGATTCCTGCCATAGTCTGCTTCCTGTGCCTGCACCTTCAGTGACAAAACAAGTGATGTATGTTTATTATCCATCAAGGGCAGGAATAAGGGGGAAGTGGGGATTCGGAACAAATTGCCCACTGGTGGAAAAACAATCTCAATGAAGAAAAGAGCCAATTGGGTGATCTCAGTATTGGAAAGACAACAATGGGCTTTGGGGAGATGATGAGATGATGCTTCACTTAATAAATGTTTGTGTAGTCAGTGTGTGTGTGTTGTGTGTGTGTGCGCGCGCGCGCATGAAAGAGCGAGAGAGAGAGAAAGAGGAGAAAAACTGGGGAGACTATGAAGATATGGAAGAAAGGAGGAAACTGAAAAATAAGGAACATTTTTGAAGCTAGACCAACTTGGATTTGAATCCTAGGTGAATGACCAATGAATTTGGAAAAATTACTTAACCTTTTGGAATCTTGATTTCTTCATATCAAAGTAGGGGCCCACACATTCCAGTTTCATGGGGTCATTGAAGGATTGAATAAGATACTTTATATAAATCTTAACACTCATTTGGCAGATTGTAGATTCTCAGACACATTGGCTTGTAAGGGACGAGCCCCTGAAGACACTGCATAATTCAAAACTTGCATAATTCAAGGCAGTTTTCCCCAGAGGAATAATGTAAAGTAGAATATCTTGGATTTCATGTTTTGTGCATGGACTAAGACTTTGTTAGTGTTTTTATATTGCTGTGTTTTAAATTCACATAAATGGAACTTTATTGCAGTGAGCACTCCTGTGTATCATGGGGACTGATACATACTGTTACAAAAAGCAAACAGAACAAAATCACCACCACTGCTATCATCAACAAAAAGCTTACACCACCAGCATTCTATGAGTTATCTCCATTATAAGGATAAGGAAACTGGGTTCACTCATTAACTTTACCAAGATCACACAGCAAAAGAATGGTTGAGCTGCGATTTGCATTAAGTCTGGCTTGACTCCAAATTCTGTGCTTTTCTGCCTCACTGACCCCTGTGGGAACCTCCCTGTCTGGCGATGAGTCAGGAGAATTACTCACAGACTGTGATTACACCAGATGACAACATCTGATGTGGAAAAGAGGTGAGAAGGTACATGCAGTGGGACTGGCAAGCAAGAAACAGCAGTAGTGCTGTCACACCTACAGCCATGGACATACTGTGAAGATAAGTGTTCATAGATGGCAGATAACCACAATCTTCATTCATTTTCTCAGTCAGCAATTAGTGCCTCAACTACTTGTATACTATTTGTGCGTTTACTCCCCACCCTATCCTAGGTTCAAAATTCATACTTACAAGCAAGGAAATAAAAGAGGGAAGTTTAATAATTGTTATTTGGAAAGGCCTTGGAATGGTGGGTAAGGTTTACAGTGATGGGCGGAGGCATATGGAAGAACTGACAGGTCTCCACTGCCTGTACTGAGCTTGTTGGTTTATGATTTCCAAGTTGCCTATGCCTCCTATAGTGGGATGAGGAGCCAAATCAGGAAGGAAGCAGTGGCCAAACCTTTCACCCCTGAACATTTCTCAAACTCAGAACCTTACCAGAGTGAGTGGGTATACCTGTGTTGAGTGACTATGTGCAGATGTGTCATCATCTCATAACAATCATGGATGATGTACTCCTGAGATGACCAGTGGGTAAGATATGTAGGGAATGGGTGATTCTGGACTACAAAATAGAGGCAGTCTTAGAAGCCTGATTCAACTTGCAGTGATGGAGAAATCATTTCCCCAAAATACCTAGAATCTTGTGATAACTCCAGGGTACAAAGAGGCCCCTCCTGGTGCTGAACTCCCCCACCAATGCACCTGAATCCTCTGACCACTGTGATGCTACATCCTGGAGATGAGAACAGGATTCCTTTAGTGGAGGGCCATAGAGCATTTAACATATGAGAGTATAGTGTGAAATATGAATTTCAATTGAATGGTAGAGTCAGTGGTAGCCAAGAAGCTTTGCCACCCAGACTCTGGCTTGTGGACTGGTTTAGTGTCAGCTCTGTACTTTAATGTGAGCTCACAGTAGAAGCCGCAGGTCATCAAGGATGTCTCGATAGGAGCCAACTTGCCAGAAACCTTCCCTTCTTGGCATGGGACTCTGGGCGCTCAAGCCTAGTGTGTTCTAGCCTAAAGCTCTTGAAGCTAATCAGCTACCTACTGTTTCATACTATTCAAAGTGAAACTGAAATGGAAAAATTCCAGGCACCCACCATGCTCCAGGTTCCATGTGAGGAGGAGAAAACAAGAAAAGAAGTTACAGGTCAGTCAAAGGTTTGTAATTAATGTGGTTCAAAAGCTTCTGGCTGGGCTGTTGATCTCACTTTTTGTTAGTAAAAAATTACCAAAATTATGTCTCTACTGTATCCACTTCCTATAGTTGAGCAGCGTTTTGATACAAGTCAGCTCCATTCCTTTCTGCTTACCAAAAAACCAGAAGCACAGATCACCCACTAATAGTTAGATACTTATTTGCAATAGATACTAGCCTACAGGAGTCTGTAATGATTAAAAAGAAATCCTACTGCCTTTTGAATAAAATGACATAAGTATATGTGTAAGCTCTTTGAAGAAATAAAAAGGCCATGCCATCAGACAGCATTGTTATTTTTCAATATGGAAGTGTATAGAATGCTTGAAAGATAAAGTATAAGTGTGAAAATATTTTGGTTGGGCTCACTGAGTGCCTCAGTTTCTAACATATCAGTTGCATACATCTGCTTCAGAAAGTTTAGATCAATCTCAGTCCCTTGGTGGAAATCAAGTATGATTTCTAAAGTAAGAGAAAGGAGCAAGCCTGTGTTGGAGAGAGCCATGAGAAGATGCCAAAAATGTGAACCTCAGCTTTGCCACTGGCTAACATTGCAAATTTGGGCACATTATTTCACGATTTGGGGCCTCATCCTCCCACTTGGGGATATAAAAGGATTAGACTGATAATTTCTAAGAGTTCTGCTATTCTAAGATTCTGTGACTCAAGGGAAATAAAAAGTGATGAGAGAGGAAACCCCATCAATAGCAGTATGTGTTCCCAATTTCAAGGTGATCAGAGCTGTGTGTCCCAGTAACAGCCTTCAGGCCCTCTACTCCGCCTTCTTAGCACTTTCAGTATCAGTATCATCTGATAATGTCCTTTCATTGAATGCCTCTATGTGCCAGGCAAGACTTGCCTAAAATAGTGAATTCCTTGCTTAGAAGCAAATAGGACTAATTCAGGAAAAACAATTGCACGTGCAATACCATGTGCATAGCAGATACACTGAGTTTACTTGCAGATTCAATGGACAATTCTCACATAAACCCTTAGCAACTCACCCCAAGCTCAGCTTTTCTGCCTAAGAGATTTCTCTGGTACCTTAGAGCTTTCTTGACATGCATGCAAGGAAGCCTAGAACACTACCAGGGGCAGTCCTCAACCATGGAAGGATGGGAGTTGGTGGATAAAGACCCTAGATTTCCTGGTACTTGTTGGGGCAAGTCTGAAGAGAATTCTACACAGTTTTTAGAGGATGCCTAGCAGAATTGAACACTAGTTGTCCTTCATGGTAACCAACTCAGTAATACACTTGTTTGCCTTTTCTCTTTTCACTGTTTACATTCCACATTCTCTTTTGTCTTTCTTGTGACCACCTTTCAAATAAACTGCATCCAAATGCTTGTTACAGGGTCTGCAGTTTACTGAAACAAATGACAAACCCCAAGTTAGATCAGGAGAGCCTATCACAAAAATGATGCCTGTCACATCATTGCCATTTAGAACCAGGATAGCAAAGAAACCACACATCCTGAAAAAAATTTTTTTACTAGCAAATATCCTATGCCTGGATGGCTTGCCTCTCACCAGTAAGAATGGAGTGTTGATATCAATCAAAAAACAGTCTTCAAGCAGTAAGTACCAAATCAATTTAAGACCTATATTACCCATATCATTTAACACTCATCACTTCCCTTTTTGCTCTGCACAGCTAGTTTTAAATTTATAAAATTAGAATGATGGAGCTGAAACAGAAACTAGTATTTCCTGTCTAATACTATGCAATAATTATTCAGCATATGCCAACTCTCCTGGGGTCAGATAATGAGAGCACCTTATTTGCAGAAATACTGTATAATCGGTCCCACCCTGAGCTCCTTAGGAAGACAGAGTCACAGTTACATTTTGAGCCTATAAGGATGTGGATATTATGAAGGTACAAATTACTCCCGTTGACAGGACATCAATTAAAGATTTTAACAGTGATATGGTTTGGCTGTGTCCCCACCCAAATCTTATCTTAAATTTCCATGTTTTATGGGAGGGTCCTGGTGGGAGGTAATTGAACCATTGGGGCAGGTCTTTCCCGTGCTGCTGTCATGATAGTGATGAATAAGTCTTGCGAGATCTGATGGTTTTAAAAACGGGAGTTTCTCTGCACAAGCTCTCTTTTGCCTGCTGCCATCCACATAAGATGTGACTTGCTCCTCCTCGCCTTCCACCATGATTGTGAGGCTTCCCCAGCCACATGGAACTATAAGTCCATTAAACCTCTTTCTTTTCTAAATTGCCCAGTCTTAGATATGTCTTTATCAGCAATGTGAAAACAAACTAATACAGTAAATTGGTACAGTAGAGTGGGACATTGCTGAAAAGATAGCCAAAAATATGGAAGTGACTTTGGAATTGGGTAACAGGCAGAGGTTGGAACAGTTTGGAGGTCTCAGAAGAAGACAGAAAAATATAGGAAAGTTTGGAATTTCCTAGAGACTTGTTGAATGGCTTTGACAAAAATGCAGATAGTGATATGAACAATAAGGTCCAGGCTGAGGTGGTCTCAGGTGGAGATAAGGAACTTGTTGGGAACTGGAGCAAAGGTGACTCTTGTTACATTTTAGCAAAGAGACTGGTGGCATTTTGCCCCTGGCCTAGAGATTTGTGGAACTTTGAACTTGAGAGAGATGATTTAGGGTATCTGGTGGAAGAAATTTCTAAGCAGCAAAGCATTCAAGAGGTGACTTGGGTGTTGTTAAAGGCATTCAGTTTCAAAAGGGAAACAGCATAAAAGTTTGGAAAATTTGCAGCCCGACAATGCAATAGAAAAGTAAATCCCATTTTCTGAGGAGAAATTCAAGCTGTCTGCAGAAATTTGCATAAGTAACAAGGAGCTGAATGTTAATCACCAAGACAATGAAGAAAATGTCTCCAGGGCATGTTGGAGACCTTGGCAGCAGCCCTTCCCATCACAGACCCAGAGGCCTAGGAGGAAAATGTGGTTTCGTGGGTTAGTCCTGAGGTTGCCGTGCTGTTTGCAGCGTGCAGCCTCAGGACTTGGTGCCCTGTATCCCAGCCACTCCAGCCGTGGCTGAAAGGGGCCAACATAGAGTTCAGGCTGTGGCTTCAGAGGGTGCAAGCCTCAAGCCTTGGCAACTTCCACGTGGTGATGAACCTGTGAGTGCACAAAAGTCAAGAATTGAGGTTTGGGAGCCTCTGCCTAGATTTCAGAAGAGGTATAGAAACACCTGAATGTCCAAGCAGAAGTTTGCTGTAGGGGTGATGTCCTCATGGAGAACCTCTGCTAGGGCAGTGAAGAAGGGAAACGTGGGTTGGGAGCCCCCATACAGAGTCCCTACTGAGGCACCACCTAGTGGACCTGTGAGAAGAGGGCCACCGTCCTTCTGACCCTAGAATGATAGCTCCACTGACAGCTTGCACTGTACACCTGGAAAAGCTGCAGACATTCAATGCCAGCCTGTGAAAACAGCCAAGAGGGAGGCTGTACCTTGCAAATCCACAGGGGCGGAGCTGCCTGAGACCATGGGAACCTATCTCTTGCAACAGAGTCACCTGGATGTGAGACATGGAGTCAAAGGAGATCATTTTGGAACTTTAAGATTTGACTGCCCCTGCTGGATTTTGGACTTGCATGGGGCCTGTAGCCCCTTTGTTTTGACCATTTTTTTCCCATTTGGAATGGCTGTATTTGCTCAATGCCTGTATCCCCATTGTATCTAGGAAGTAACTAACTTGCTTTTGATTTTACAGGCTCATGGGTGGAAGGAACTTGCCTTGTCTCAGATGAGACTTTGGACTGTGGACTTTTGAGTTAATGGTGAAATGAGTTAAGACTTTGGGGGACTGTTGGGAAGGCATGATTGGTTTTGAAATGTGAGGACATGAGATTTAGAGGGGCCAGGGGCAGAATGATATGGTGTGGCTGTGTCCCCACCCAAATTTCGTCTTGAATTTCCATGTGTTGTGGGAGGGACCCAGTGGGTAACTGAATCATGGGGGCAGGTCTTTCCTGTGCTATTCTCATGATAGTAAATAAGTCTCACGAGATCTGATGATTTTAAAAATGGGAGTCTCCCTGCACAAGCTCTCTTCTCTTGTCTGCCGCCATGTGAGACGTGCGTTTTATCTTCTGCCATGACTGTGAGGCCTCCCCAGCCACGTGGAACTGTAAGTAGATTAAACTTCTTTCTTTTGTAAATTGCCCAGTCTTCGGTATGTCTTTATCAGCAGTGTGAAAACGGACTAATACAAACAGCATTACACTAAAAGACCAATGCAGAGTTAGTTTTATTATAATAGTGTGTGGTAGGCAGCCTTCTAAAATGGGCCCCAATGATTCCTGTCTCCTGGTATTCATGTCCTTGGATAATCTGTTCCCCTTGACTATGGGCTGACCTACTGACTTGTTTCTAACAAATACAATGTGTCAGCATTGATGGGATGTTACTTCCACAATTAGGTTATAAAAGACTGCCTTCCATCTTGCTTGCACTTTCTTTCTTGCTGGCACTCTCTTGCTGGCTTTTCTCATGTTGCCTTTGTGGAGAGGGCTCCCTAGCAAGGAACTGAGGGTAGCATTCAGCCAGTAGCCAGTGAGGAGCTGAGGCCTCAGTCTGACAGCACAGGAGGAACGGAATCTTGCCAACAACTGTATGAGTGAGCTTTGGAAGTAGATCCTTCTCTAGCTGAGCCTTCATGTGAGATTACAGCCTCAGCTATGAAATCATGTGAGATTTCAGCCTTGTGGGAGACTCTGAAAGAGAGGTTCCAGCTGAGGTGTACCTGGATTCCTAACTCATAGAAACTACAAGATAAAAATGCTTATCAAAACTGTAAGATTAAAATATTGTTTAAGTCACTAAAATCTGGGGGAAATTTGTTATGCAGCAATTGACAGTTAATATATGTTATCTTTGTTGTGGAGGAGAGAGAAAGAAATATAGATAAAAAGGATGAGAAAGGGGAGATAAGTTGCTTTTTTTGGGCCTCATGAATTCAGAATTTGGAAACATTTGATGGTTTTTTTCTTTTTTTTCTTTTTTTAACTTTTTAAAGAGAAAAGTTCAGTTTAAAAATAATAAGCAAGATAACTGGGAGGATAATTAATTAGTGTAATTATGAGAAGAAAAACCATAATATATTCATTTTTAATCTATTCATTTAAGTAGGCTCCATGCTTGAACATGTACAAAAGTAGCTATTCAAAATCAGTTTACCTAAGCTCAATTCCAGGAGTCATCAAACTACTGTCCATCAGTTAAATCTGTTCTGCTACCTGCTTTTGTAAATACAAGTTAATTAGAACACAGCCATACCCATTCATTTACATATTCTCTACGGCTCTCTAGTCTCCACTTACCATGGTAGAGTTGAGTAGCTGCAACAGAGAACTTAAAGCCCAGAAAGCCTAAAATGTTACCTATTTATCTCTTTATAGAAAAAAGCATTATGAATTCCTGCTTTAGTCCTATATTTTAATTCAAGCTAATCATTACCTAATATAGTCTGAATCAACAAATTTTCTCTAATTTTAATGATCATAAAAAGCAAAACTGGATAATTCATATTTTAAAACATTTCATTGTAAGGGTTTATTATGGAATCACTTAAATAAATTCTCATCTCAATTTCCACTTGTCATTGTATACACAGATATGGGGCCCCAAGATGAATTGCATATTTTCAGCAGTAAGTCAACAAATCATCGTAGACTCTTGTGTGTGAGATGCTGAGATGTATACAAAGATAATTAATATTTGGTTCCTGCCCTTGTGTAATCTGTTTTACAGAGGTAAATAAATACAAGAGAATAGATGATTGACTTCCACTCTATCAGTGCTGAGTTAGAGTGGTGATAAACCCTATAAGCACTAGTATTGGACTTTGAGGGTCTAAATCTTGTCTTACCTCTTCTTAGCTGTACAGTTTGGACACAATACTTAATGACTCCGTGCTTCAGTTTTCCCAGCTGAAAAATGGGGATAATAATGGAGCCCACCTAATAGGTTTGCTATAAGTATTGAGATATCTGTGAAATAACAAGTAGGTAATGCTTTAGAACTGGGCCTGGTACCTTGTAAATGCTCAAACATGTTAACTCTCATCATCATGGTGGAATTACCTTTTATATTTCTATCCTGCCATTAGAATCAATGCCTTGAGTGCTGCAAATTAGTTAGATTAATTAATAGTTTCATCCAATTTAGGATCTTCATTAAAGTTAAACATGGGAGTCACTCTTGTGTGACTTCTTCCTGGATAGTAGCACTTAAGAGATTTGGGAAAACTGCTGTATCTTGACATCAGTGCTATC
This sequence comes from Macaca mulatta, assembly GCF_049350105.2. Taxonomy (NCBI): domain Eukaryota; kingdom Metazoa; phylum Chordata; class Mammalia; order Primates; family Cercopithecidae; genus Macaca; species Macaca mulatta. Next base: position 14,320,606 of record NC_133426.1, on the reverse strand, counting down.
AGAGAGGGGCTAATTTTCCCACTACAATTCTTGTTTTAAAATTACTGTTTGGTTTGAAACGCTCAGTTTTACCTTTACATCTAAAACTATTAATTATTAATTTTCAGAAAGCTAGGCAAAATTATTTCCATGGAATTTTGGATAAACTGGATATCAACTGTATAGTCTCTCAAATGCTAGAGATTCATTTATGCTTTTATAATGCATAATTGAATGTGATCTTTACCATAAACATTTGTTGAGCTTTATCTAATGTTGTGACTCATGGTGGTGATAATGAAGGCTTTTCATTAATGAGTAACGTTATGAAAATACCAAGTTTGTATCATTTTGCCAGATTTTGTCTCACATGAAGCACATTGTCATTGTGAAGAATTATTATTATGTATTTTGTGTAGGGTACATTAAATTTTCAAAAAGTTAATATATAACTCATTCTATCTCTACATACAATACTTGTGAAAATACTGAGGTCAGAGAGCTTGAGAGATTTTCCTAATGTCAAAGAACTAGTTAAGAGAAAAACCAAGCCTAGAGCTAGATTCTTGGTCCAGCTTTGTTTCCACTGTGACATCACATACTCATTCTAGTTTTGCCACTTGGAATATTTTTTATTTTACTCTAATTCTTTCAGCTTTAGTTTTCCTGGTGTCTTGCACCTAAGAATTAATAAGAATATTTGATTAACCTACACTACATTTTTCTAGGGGATTTACGTCTATGGAAAGAACATGGACCAGATGATCTCTTAGGCCTTTCCCCATTCTTTGTCTTTGATAGTTGGTAACCTATTTCTGTATTATCCACTGTTAAGATGATTTGTGCCATACCTCAGTGCTGTGGATATAGTCAAAGACTGACTATACACCCCCCCCCCCGACCATGCCATCTGCCATTTGAGGATTTATTGTAAGTTCAATATTTGTCTTGCTTACCCTCACCAAATCTCCAATGGTGATTGGGGTTATTTAAAATAATTTACAAAGGCTAAATGACAGAACTTCAGAGCTGAGACAACTTTCTAAATCAGCTCATGGAGTTTCTCATTTTTCAGATGAGGAAACGAAAGGGAAAGGGCAAGATTGTATATGGCTGCCTCCAATAAACTATGCTGATTCCATGCATTCACAAAGCATGATTAGGCATGAAAGTGGAGGGGCTATTCAGAAGATTTGTTTAGATTAGCAGGCTCCCATTTGGCAATGAAAATATGTCCTGAAAAATTAAGTCGATAGAGTCAGTCACAACTCCTTGCAAGTTACTTTAATAAAACCAATACTTAACAGAGACTGGCCTAATTGGAATTTTCATTTCAAAAGGTAGAAAAGGACTGAGGAAGTTTCTAAACATTGAAACCAGAAAAATAATATGAGATTAGTGGTGTCTTCAGAGGCAGGGTACAAAATTAGGGAAACAGGTAATGCTGGTGATGAACACTGGCCATTTTTCCTGTTGCAATTGGGCTGATGGCGTGCTACTGATCCATATTTGAGTACCAACATGTTAGGCTGCCAGTGTCTGGCTGAGAATTATAGAACTTGTTTGGAAGATTTTCCACTTGCCAGACACCTCCAATGTATCTATAATATTTTCTTACCACTGTCTCCTTCCCTGACCCCTCCTCTCCAGCCTTCTTTTTAAAGAGAAATTCTAAATGGGAGAACGTTATAAAATATTCATCCATTCATTCAACGAATGATTTTGAGGTCCTTCTATGTGCCAAGAGCTGTCAGGTCCTGTTTTCAAGGACCTTGAATGTATGGACAAGTAAATTATAATACAATGCAAGAATTGTTAAAGTAGCCGGAAGTACAGGTGCTAGAAAAGCAGAGAAAAGGAGATCATCTGGCCTCAGGTTGTGCAAGTTTGAGAAGATGTCTATGGAAATGTCTAGTAAGCTGACAGTTGAAGTGAGATCAAATGGAAGATCTAAGTAACATAAGTAACAAGGAAAATCTAACTGGTATTTTCTGAATTCTGTAAATAAAGGATATGCCTTCTTTGCAAGTACCCATAGAATATTCATAAAAATCAACCATGTACTAGACTGCAAAGACAATCTCAATAAATTTCAAAAATTAAAAATACAGCAAACTTGTCTCATAATGTGATAAAACTAAAAATAAAACAACAAAATGTAGGAAATAAAACAATTTTACTTTCTGGGGAAAGCATGAATTTCTTAGTCCTCGAACCAAAGAAGAAATACAAACTGAAATTGCACAGTGTCTAAAAAATAGTAATAAAACAATTTGTACCACAATTTATATGACCTGTCTAGAGACGTACTCAGAGTGAGATTTATATTTAATATTTTTATCAGTAAACAACAAAATTGACCAGGGGAAAATAGAATAAAGGAATTAGTAAAGATAAAAGCATGAGTTAATGAGTTAAAAAAAGAATATCAGCTGAATAATAAATACAACGAAGAACTAGCTTTTTAAATAAACTGCTAGACTAATCAAGAAAGAGAGAAAATATAGCTATATAAAATAAGAAACAGTGGGAAAGAACATAGAAAATTAAAACATTCATAAGAGACTACTTTGTTTAACTTACATATATACATTAGAAAACCAGGATGAAATGGACAGTTTCGTAGAAAAATATACTTTACTGAAACTCAGGAGATATTTTTCAAAAATCTAAGTAGCCCATTTCCCTAGAAAAATTTTTTCAAGGGCTACAGTTTTCAGCATTTAGCCATATGATTTTTCTCCTTAGATAAATTAACATGAAATATTTTAGTAATAGATTTTCTTATAATAAATTATCATTGCATTATTGAATAAATCATACTTGGTCATAACTTATTATTTTTAAATTTCTAGCTGAATTGTTTGCTACTTCGCATTTTTACATCCATTTTCCTAAGTGAGACTTGTCTTCAGTTATTTGGTGTGTGTGTGTGTAATCTTGTAATTTTGGTATCATTGTTATGCTTGCTGTATGATTTAGAAGTTTTTCTTTCATACATTAGGTTCTGGAATTGACATAACAAATTAGAATCGTCTACTCTTTCAAGGTATACTAGAAGTCTTCTATGAATCCATCTGGGCCTGGAATCTAATGCAAAAATTATATGATCAGCTACTGATATGCTAAACAGATCTTGCAAAATTCAACCTAAATTCTTCATTAAAATCTTTAATAACACTAATTCAGGGAAAATATATATACAAAAGTCAAAACTGTGTTTAATGGGGAAATATAGAATCATGACTAGTATCAGGAACAAGACAGGGATACCTACGTTACCATTATTATGCAACATTGTACTCAAGGTAGACATTAAGGCACTTAGGAAAAATAACAAAAGGTATACAAATTAGAAAGAAGATAGTAACATGGTAGCTACTTGTGAATGGTATGACAGTCTATCTGGAAAACTCAAGAGAACCAACTGAAAAATCTAACTACTAGTATAAATATTTAGAGAGTTCAGTAAAGTAGTAAAATACAAAATGTATAGAAATTAATAACTTTTATTCATACAAAATATAATGAAAAATAACAACAGGAAATGTGCAAGAACACAAAAGTTGATTTGAACAAGTGAAAAGACATTCCGTGCTCTGTCATAGAAAAGTTCAGTATCCAAGTTTTTTTTTTTTTTTTTTTTAAATTTATTATTATTATACTTTAAGTTGTAGGGTACATGTGCATAACGTGCAGGTTTGTTACATATGTATACTTGTGCCATGTTGGTGTGCTGCACCCATCAACTCGTCATTTACATCAGGTATAACTCCCAATGCAATCCCTCCCCCTTCCCCCCTCCCCATGATAGGCCCCTGTGTGTGATGTTCCCCTTCCTGAGTCCAAGTGATCTCATTGTTCAGTTCCCACCTATGAGTGAGAACATGCGGTGTTTGGTTTTCTGTTCTTGTGATAGTTTGCTAAGAATGATGGTTTCCAGCTGCATCCATCAGTATCCAAGTTTTAATCCTTTTATAAGTTAACTTTGTAACTGTAATGTGTTGCTAATATATATATAAATTGTTGACCTGTTAACAGAGATACAAACTTAGGTATTGTGCCCATAGTATATGTGGTCAGGGAAGACTTTAAAAAAATTTTATATAGCATTCATGTGAATCTATTCTTGTTCAGAAATTAAATATTTTTATAACTCATATGTGCCTAAACCTTTAAAGCCTGAACATTCATATATCTTTTGTTTGGAGCCTGGAATGCTTATCAGGATAATTTCTCTGCTTTCTATCATCATTCACATCCAAAATTACAGTCTTAAAAATGAGTTGGCTTAAGTAAATAGTGTTGCTCATCTTTCTGTGCAGTAATATATACTGAAATTAATGTAAAAAAATGTGAGCCAAGCTTTCTGCAACTCTGAAATCCAGTTATATCTGCTCCTTTAAATAAAACTGCCTTCTTGATCATGAATTTTTATTAATAGGTCTCTGTGTGTATGTAAATGTGTGTGTGTGTATGTGTTTTATTCTACTTTATGAATTCTAAAGGAACAAAGATCTGAAAATGTATAATTTATTCTCATTTGTCACAATTCAACAGAAGGAATTATAGTAACAAACTTGGTAATATTCAGGAAAATAATAAATCTCAGGTGTCCTGATATATCAGTTCTATCTACCTAACTATTCCATTCCCTTTCTTAAATAGGAGCTGGAAATTAAAATTGATAAAATATTTATATTAGTTTATTTATTTGGACAGAGTTGCTACTTTGATTACATCATAGGCTTGAGACATTATGAACCTCAAAAATTGATTAGTAATCTGCAAAAATATACTTAATTCTTAGACTGTGGATGATATTGGCAAATGTGTACTACCTTTTTTTTTTTTTTTTTTTTTGAGATATAGAGTCTTGCTCTGTCACCCAGGCTGGAGTACAGTGGCACAATCTTGGCTCACTGAAACCTCTGCCTTCCAGGTTCAAGCGATTCTCCTACCTCAGCCTCCCGAGTAACTAGGATTACAGGCGCCTACCACCACACCCAGCTAATTTTTTGTATTTTTAGTAGAGACAGGGTTTCACCGTGTTGCCCAGACTGGTTTCAAACTCCTGAGCTCAGGCAATCCACCTGCCTTGGCTTCCCCAAGTGCTGGGATTACAGCCCTGAGCCACCGCACCCGGCCATTTTCTACTTTTAAATTAAGCTATAATAAAGTTATCTACTTGCTAGAAGTTATTATTTTTCTCCTGTCTTAGTTTGTCAGCTATACATTTTTTTTCTCAGATGGATGAATATTCCTGACCTTTTACTTTAGACTTTAGTTACTCTGATCATCCAGCTTGTCTAGAAATGGACAACTCTTCTTTGATCAATATGAGTCATTCTCTTAATGCAAGAATAACTTGGACTGTCAAAATATGTATTATCTCTTCATACAACTTAAATGATGGAAAAGATAGCACACTGCCAAGTTCAAAGGCCATATTTGATTCTTTACTATGATACCTGCTTGAACATGCAAGCTTTCTGAATACCATTAGAGGTAAATGAAACAACTTGAGGTCTTTTCCTTCCATAGGAGGAAAATGTTCTTTTCTCAAAGTGCATAAATTAGCTTCATAAAAGTATGTGTCTGTTCATTCATTCATTCATTCATTCATGTAGCATCTTTGAATATCAGCAAAACACAGTGTTATTCATTATGTTTCTGGCACCATGTTAAGGTCTGGAGATAAATGAATGAAACAGGGTCTTGCCATCAAATAATTTACAGTCTGGTAAACGAAACAAAGAAATGCTAGGAGCTGTATTTCAGTCAGTGAAATTTGTATCTTTAGCCAAAACCTTCTATTAACTCCACACTCCTATATCAAATGCCTATTCACTGAGTGTGCTTTGATGTCTCACAGCTGTCCACATTAACTTATTCTACTTGCAGTCTTTCTCATGGTCAAGTAGGCTGCTCACTCCATCATTTCAGTTACTATGCAAAACATTTAACTACTTTATTTCATTTAAATCCCATATCCAATCCATCGGGAAGTCCTGTTGACTCTACTTCAATGTACATGCAGCAAAATCTGACCCTTTCTCATCTCTCCACTGCTAGCCACTGGTCCCAGTCTCCATCTCTCACTTTGATAACTTCAATAATCTCCTAACTGGTATCCTTGCTCCCTCCCTTGTTCACCCAGAGTCTATAATCAACAAAGCAGCTATAGTATCCTTTTTAAAACCTAAGTCATACCAAAAACCTCCATGGCCCACATTTCACCTAGTATATAAGCTGGAATCCTTTCAGTGTTCAACAAGGACCTACATGGTCCATCCACCATAATTACTTTGACCTCATTTTCTAATTCTCCCTTCATTTTCTACTCCAGACACACTGTCTTCTTTGTCGCTTTCACTGTAGAGTCTCTGCACTGACTGTTTCCTCTGCCTGGAATGTTCTTTTCCAGATATCTATGTGCCTTTCTCCTCACTCCATCAAGTCTTTGCTCAAATATTATCTTCTCAATCAGGCCTACCCTGACCATACTATTTAAAATTGTATTCCTCCATTTGTATTTTCAATCTTCATTACACTGTTGATTCTTTCCTGCCCCCCCGCAACAGCACTTAACTCCTTCTAAAGTGCCATTTAATTTGCTTATTTGTTGTATATATTACTTATTATCTGTCTCCCCCAGATGGAATATAACCTATAAGAAGATTATGGGGGTCTTTAAATTTTCACTGATAAATCCCAAGGGTACTTGGCACATAGTAGATGCCCCATAAATATTTATTGATGAACTTAACTAAAACGATTTGCCAGAACCCAATTTGCAACAGATAAATCCACTCAATGATCTACGTGTCACATTGAACAAATTTATCAAATTACCAAATTATTTTAAAACTATTTGTGGGTTGACAGAAATTAGTATTCAATGGGATAATAGGGCTCACTCATTAACGCTGTGAGTAGCTAGAATCCAGAGTTCTGGACTGTCATACTCTCCTCCAGCTGCAGGGTCTCCTATCTCCCTGTGCTTGGCCTTTCTCCTTTCTCCCAGGTTCACTCCTCTTGATGGCAGCCAAGGAAGTGCTCTAAAATCGCTCTCCTCTCTGCCTTCCCCCAGACTCAGGGTCCCCTTTCTCTACCCCAAACCCTCCAGCTAACTCAGCAGGATGCAAGGACAATGAAAAGCTGAGCATCACTGACATATTAATTAAGAAAACAACATAAAAACCAAGCAAAGAAACCTTTGCAGAATGATTCAAAAGCTGTTAAAACAATTTCACCCAACACAAATTACTTTAAATCCTATAAGTAGTTCAAATAAATATATTTTTGTTAGATTGGTAAATATAGTATGGTAAATGTCATAAGTAATCTACAAATAGATTTTTGGTGAATTGGCCTGTTTCTGGTTAACTGTAAGAGGTGCTATGAGGGTCTTCTAGAGCTGTAGTCAGCAAACTTTCTGTAAAAAGCCATACAGTAAGCCTTTTAAGTTAAGAGAGCAATACAGCCTTTGTCAGAACTACTCAACTCTGCCTTTGTAATGCAAAAGCAGCCATAGATTTATGTAAATGAATGAGTGTGACTATGTTCCAATAAAACTTTATTCGCAAAAACAGGTAGTGGGCTGGATTTGGCTCATGGGCCATAGTTCACTGATCCCTGCTGTAGAGGACACTGGAGCCTTTAAGGCAGGGTGAAAAGATTAGGCAACACATCCAATGACTAGTCTGGCTAAACTCAAGGGCTTTTATTTACTCAGACTAGATTCATATTCTGGATTTGTATTCATTTACCCTATCACTTTGGGTAAGAGATAACCATCTCTGATCCTCAATTTTTCATCTTAAGATGGCAAAAATTTAAAGCCATTTAAGAGTGATGATTAGATATGACAAGGGCAAAATATAAACATTTGAATGGCCATTGCCGCATTTTTCTTTTTTCTTCTAAGGTTCCTTTGTTGCTAGGGCTGCCTCTTTGAGGAGGTTGGTTGATTCAGCTTTCATCTCACTGGGTGTGTAGAACTGCCAATGTGAAGAAGCTTAAGACACAGTAGATTTATTTATACTGGAAAGGATACAAAGCTACTCTAGAGAGAAAAAAACTAGATTTGGAAAGAAAAAGGAGGAAAGAAGGAAACGAGGAAGAGACAGAGGAGAAAATCAAACCTGGAATGAGTTTTGAGGAAAGATTTTCAGAGATTGGAAGAAGTGGGATTGGATACACCTCTCATGCATGGCTTATGATGAGGGAGGATGAGGACAGAGAGAGAGAAAGATTATCAGAAGTGTTCTGTGTTACGAATGCTATTGTCTTTCTGGAGGTTTTAAAGATAATGCAATAAAGACTAAAACAATTTAATTTTACAGTATAGTACTTTGAATAAAACCATTTTATTGCATGGCCAGAAGGCAGCCTAACTTTATAAGGGTTACACAAGCACAACACCAAGCACAGAGCTTGACACAGAATAAGAATTGAAAATGATAATAATATTGTCTTTGCCATAGTGTGTATACCTGATGAGGGGCAGATAAGAAAAAGTTTCATTGAGAGTAGATTCTTGAGCCGAATGTTATAAAATAAGTGGGTGTTTCTCAGGAAGGCATACAATATGACTATGAACTCAAGCTTTGGAACCAGAAATGCTGGGGTTTGAGGCCTGGTTAAGTGTATAACTTTGGACAAGTTGCCTAATGTCTATGTGACTCAGTTTCCTGGTAATGAAGACAGTGCCTAACACAAAAGGGGTACCAAATTTGATAACACATAAAAGGTAATTAGAAGAGAGATGAAATGGAGTTAAAGTTATTTTGTGTAAGTCAATGTTGTTATATTATGAATGTTTAATGTGCATTGCCAGAGTCAAATAACGTGAAAAAGAGGAGATCCATTGTGGTTACATTACTCATCATCATCATCATCATCATCATCATCATCATCATCACCACCACCACCAATCACCATCATCAAGCATTGTTCCTTTGAGGGCTGATATTTTAACTTCAAGATTTTGCAATTAAGGTTTCTATAATTGGGACACAAATCTATGGAACCTAGATGGACTTTGGCAGTGAAATGTAGAAATAAAACCATGATATCTGAAACAAAATGGTTCAAGAAGCAAGACGGCAACAAAGTTAATGCCACTCAGTCACTTGGCTGGAACCAGAGACTCAAACAGTTTGGAATCAGAGCCATGCCCCAACACCCAGGACACCATGCCCAGAGGGCTGGCTCTTTGTACTGATCTTGTTTTCTGAGCAGTTCACTCAAAGGGGAAGAGACAGAAGCAGAAGAGTACCTAAATGGACCTTTACATCACACAAGAGAGCAGGAGTAAATTTGCTGAACTCAAGGCACTGCCTAGAGAAGTAAATATTATCTCTGTATGTGTTTGGGTCTCACGATCCTGCTGACCCTAAAGTAAAATATTACTATATTGGAAAGTAGAGAATTTGAGCCAATGATGATGACACTCTTGGTTTCTGTTACTTTTGTGCTGCCCCAATATTGGGTATTTATGCCTGCAGGTGATTTATGTTTTCCATAAATGCTGTAAAGCTTTGATACTTTTAAGACTTAAATACATCTACTGGATCCTTTAAGTCATAGACTAGAGACATCCACAAAGAATGCTACTACAACCACCCTTGCTCTTTGTCTAGCGCTTGACCATCATTAGCTTGTTTCTGACCCAAGACTTTTATTCTTGGAGGCTGTCTGCTTAGAAAGATCTTTCCCACCCCCAGATCTTTGCCTAGCTTTCCTGTTATGCCATTCAAGTCTCTGCTCAAATGTCCCCTCTTCAGAAAGGTCTTCTCTGATAACCCAGTTAAATAAACTCTCCCCACTGTCACCTAACAATTTACCATGCTCTAACACTTAACTGTGCTCTATTTTTCTTCTTAGCACTTATTACTACCTATGCCTCTATCCTGCTTCATATTTTTTATTTATTTTCTTGTTATTTATATCTCCTATTATAAGTTCTATGAGGACAAAGGCTTTTTCTGTTTTGGCTGTTGACCACTATCTCCTCAGTGCCTAGAACAGTAGCTGGAAAAGAACAGATGTTCATACACCTTTATTATGTGAATGAATGACTGAATAACTACTAGCATTAGAAGTCATTCACATTTGACTGAACAAAAATACTGACTTTCGAGAGGTTTAATTGATCTGCTCAGGGTCAAAGAGGTCATGGCTTACAGGGCCAGGACATAAATGCTAGTCATCTCCCTCCTGTTTTAGTACCCCATCAACCATGAACATGTCATTGAACAAACATTAGACACTTAACACCATACCAAGGATGATTTGGAGGATTCACAAAACATAGAAAATGTGGAAGTGGCCTTCAAGGATCTTCTAGTGTAACATAGAATATACAACATGTATAGCTAAAAGGGCACAAATTTCACCTAATATTGCTTATTCCAGGGAAGTGTGTTTCAGCTGTGAAATGAAATAAATGTGGAACAAACATAAAACTTGAAAATAATATCCATATTAGGACCCTGCCTCAAATCAATTAAATTAGAATCCCTAGGAGTGGGACCCAACTTTGATATTCTTTAAAAGTTCTCCATGTGACTGCTGTACAACCAGCTTCAAAAACCACCACTGTAGCCCAGTGTATTTCAAACTGTAATATGCACCTGAATCACCTGGAGATCTTGTTAAATTTCAGATTGTGATGTAGTAGGTCTGGGACAGAGCCTGAGATCCTACATTTCCAATAAGTTCCCAGGTTATGCCTATGCTGGTTTGTGGATCACACTTTGAATAGGGAAGTTCTAGAGATAAGTGACCAGGGTTAGAAAAAAAAAGTATTTGTATAGTTATGAAATAAGTACAAAGAGCCACATTACAACACAGATGGACTCATGGCAAAGACCCCATACTTAATAGTCAGGTTACATCGTATTTGGGAAAAAATGGAAAACCAACAATGTACAAATGCCGGCAATGAAGCCCAGTGGAAGCATAGCTCACAAGTGCTGGGAGGATGTGGAGGGAAGCAATTAAGAAAATATTCTAAGAGCTGAGAATATGTACCAAGCTATAGAAACATCCTTCTGGGCCTATTCTGAGAATGGAACAAATCCAAAAGTGCAGCTGCAGGAGCCAACTTCATATTTCTCTAGCGAACAGTGGACATCAAAGACTCAAGTGGGGAGTTTGTGCAGGAACCCTCAGTTTGGATTATTTTCATCAAGAATAACAGAGATTTGAGATGGAGAACATAATCTGGCCATAACCTTTCCAAGTCTACAGAAGGAAGTAATTCAGGAGTGGCTGAACAAAAATGAAGTTAAGCCTGTTTCAGGTGACCTTGTCCAGAGTACAGTGGGGAGAACAGGAACCTACCACTTCAAAGATAATAGAGAACCTTGGCAGACACCCAGCTCTGTGCTCCACATAACCTAGCGTGCCTCCATCTCGCCTGGTTTGTTTTTTACCTAAATTCTCCATATTTACAGAATGAAATTTCAGGATTCTGGGATTTACCCAAATAATCACTTACTTCCATCTTTAGAGAATTCTCCATGTGCGAGCAGTCTCTGCTCAGTGTCTATATTACACCTGGCTTATTATTATTTTTTCTATATTACACCTGGCTTATTATTATTACTTTTTAATCCAAACAGCTCTCCCGTTCCTCCATTTTGGAATACTGTTGATAGGGTTTGGCTGTGTCCCCACCCAAATCTCATCTTAAATTGTAGCTCCCATAATTCCCACATGTTGTGGGAGGGACCCAGTGGGAGATAATTGAATCATGAGGGCAGTTTCCCCCATACTGTTCTCATGGTAGTGAATAAGTCTCACAAGATCTGTTTTATAAGGGGAAACCCCTTTCTCTTGGTTCTCATTCCTTCTCTTGTCTGCTGCCATGTAAGATGTGCCTTTCACCTTCTACCATCATTGTGAGGCCTCCCCAGCCACGTGGTACTATGAGTCCATTAAACCTCTTTTTCTTTATAAATTACCCAGTCTCGGGTATGTCTTTATCAGCAGTGTGAAAATGGACTAATACAACTACTCTGAACATCCAGGGTAGCATGTCCTTCAACCAAAAATATTTCAGTATCCATCATGCTTAGGGCACTGAGTTTAAATGTAAGTTCACTAGAGGTGGATACTGATTTCAGAGAATTAAAATGCCTTAGTGATAGAAAACATGCCCACATGCTAACTATAGGCATACCTCAGAAATATTGTGGGTTTGGTTCAGACCACTGCAATAAAGTGAATATTGCAAAAAAGTGAGTCACACAAATTTTTTGGTACCTTGGTGCATATAAAAGTTATAGTCCAATAAGTGTGCAATAGCAATATGCAATAGCATTATATCTAAAAATGTCTAAAATTTTAGACATAGCATTATGTCTAAAAAATAGCACAATGTAATAACATTATGTCTAAAAAGCAATGTACATACCTTAATTTAAAAATACTTTATGGCTAAAAAATGCTAACAGTCATCTGAGCCTTCAGTGAGTTGTAATCTTTTTGCTGGTAGAGGGTGTGGTGTGGTCTTATCTTGACATTGATGGCTGCTGACTGCTTAGGCTGGTGGTTGCTGAAGGTTGGGTGACAGTGTTAATTTCAGTGTTTTTTGTTTTGTTTTGTTTTCTTTAAGAGACAGGGTTTCATTCTGTCACTCAGGGTGGAGTGCAGTGGTACAATCATAGTTCACTGCAACCTTGACTTCCTGGGCTCAAGCAATCCTTCTGCCTCAGTCTCTCCAGTAGCTAGGAATATAGGGGCACACCACCATGCCTGGCTTATTTTTAAACTTTTTGTAAAGACACGGTCTTGCTGTATTGCCCAGGCTTGTCTCAAACCTCTGGCCTCAAGTGATCTTCCCTACTTTGCCTCCCAATTCGCTGGGATTACAGGCATGAGCCACTGTGCCCAGCTGGCAATTTCTTTAAATAAGACAACCATGTAGTTTGCTGTGTTGATTCACTCTTCCTTTCACAAAAGATTTCTCTGTATCATGTGATGCTGTTTGATAGTATTTTACCCACAGTAGAACTTCTTTCAAAATTGGAGTCAATCCTCTCAACTCCTTCCACTGCTTTATCAACTAAGTTTATGGAATATTCTAAATCCTTTGTTGTTGCAACAATGTTCACAGTATCTTCACCAGGATGTAGATTCCATTTTAAGAAACCACTTCCTGTGAGGAACGCCTCTGCCCGGCTGCCCACCGTCTGGGAAGTGAGGAGGCCTCTGCCCAGTCGCTGCTCCCTCTGAGAAGTGAGGAGCGCCTCTGCCCAGCTACCAACGTTTCGGGAAATGAGGAGCGCCTCTGCCTGGCAGCCCACCGTCTGTGAAGTGAGGAGTGCCTCTGCCCGGCCGCCCCTTCTGGGAAGTGAGGAGCGCCTCTGCCTGGCTGCCACCCAGTGTGGGAAGTGAGGAGCGTCTCTGCTTGGCCGCCAACCATCTGGGAAATGAGGAGCGCCTCTGCCCAGCTGCCCACAGTCTGGGAAGTGAGGAGCTCCTCTGCCCAACTGCCAACTGTCTGGGAAGTAAGGAGCGCCTCTGCCTGGCCGCCCACTGTCTGGGAAGTGAGGAGCGCCTCTGCCCAGCTGCCCACAGTCTGGGAAGTGAGGAGCGCCTCTGCCCAGCTGCCCACAGTCTGGGAAGTGAGGAGCGCCTCTGCCTGGCTGCCATCCTATCTGGGAAGTGAGGAGCGCCTCTGCCTGGCTGCCATCCTATCTGGGAAGTGAGGAGCGCCTCTGCCTGGCCGCCCACTGTCTGGGAAGTGAGGAGCACCTCTGTTTGGTCGCCAACCGTCTGGGATGTGAGGAGCGCCTCTGCCCAGCTGCCCATTGTCTGGGAAGTGAGGAGCACCTCTGCCCAGCCGCCAACCATCTGGGAAGTGATGAGGGCCTCTGCCCAGCCACCCCACCGTCTGGGATGTGAGGAGCGCCTCCACCCAGCTGCCCACAGTACAGGAAGTGAGGAGCGCCTCTGTCCAGTTACCCACCGTCTGGGAAGTGAGGAGCGCGTCTGCCTGGCCACCCCATCTGGGAAATGAGGAGCGCCTCTGCCCAGCCTCTGTGCAACCTTCCAAGTGTGAGGTGAGCTTCGTGTGTGATCTTTTCTGTCTTCCTCAAGTTTGCATTTTCAACATTAAAGTTTACTTTTTAATTGAAAGTTAAAAAAAAAAAAAAAAAAAAGAAACCACTTCCTTTCTTCATCAACTCCTCATCTATTCAGACTTTACCACGAGATTGCAGCAATTCAGTCATACCTTTAGGCTCCACATCTAATTCTAGTTTTCTTGCTATTTCCGCCACACATGCAGTGACTTCCTCCACGGAAGTCTCGAACCCCTCAAAGTCATCCATGAGGGTTAGAATCAACTTTTTCCAAACTCCTGTTAATATGGATATTTTGACCTCCTTCCATGAATCACAGATGTTCTCAATGGCATCTAGAATGGTAAATCCTTTCCAGAAGGTTTTCAATTTACTTTGCCTAGATCCATTGGAAGAATCACTGTCTATGGTAGCTATAGCCTTATTAAATTCATTTTTTAAAAGTAAGAATTGAAAGTCAAAAATACTCTTTGATCCATTGGCTGCAGAATAGATGTTGTATTAGCAGGCATTTAAAAAATGTTAAATCTACTTGTACCTCTCCATCAGAGCTCTTGGGTGACCAGGTACATTGTCAATGACCAGTAATATTTTGAAAAGAATCTTTTTTTCTGAGCAGTGGGATCTCAACAGTGGACCTAAATATTCATTCAGGTGTTCCCTGGAGTAGCACTTTTAATTTCTTTCAATAACTTTTTCTTTGTATTCACATCTTGACTGTTTGGCACAAGAGGCCTAGCTTTCAGCGTATTCTGAATTTTGACATACGTTCCTTACTAAGCTTAATCATTTCTGGCTTTTGATTTCAAGTGAGAGATGTGCAACTCTTCCTTTCACTTGAACATGTAGACCATTGTAGGGTTATTAATTGGCCTAATTTCAATATTGCTGTGTCTCAGGGTATAGGGAAGCTTGAGGAGAGGGAGAGAGACTGGGAGACAGCTGGTTCATAGAGAAGTTAGAACACACACAACATTGATCAATTAAGTTACCATCTTACATGGGCATGGTTCCTGGTACCCCCAAACAATTACAATAGTAAAATCAAAGATCACTGATCACAAATCAGCATATCAGATATAACAATAATGAATAAGTTTCAAATATTGTGAGAATTACTAAAATATGACACAGAGACAAAAAGTGAGCACATGCTTGGGAAAAGGAGTGCTTATAGACTTGCTTGGTGCAGGGTTGTGACAAATCTTTAATTTGTAGAAAATGCAATAGCTGTGAAATGCAATCAAGTTCAATAAAATGAGAGATGCCTATATATGTGGAGAGAAATGCAGAGGGACAACAAAAGCAGTGTTATTCTGTCAAGGACATCAGGATGATTTTCTGCCCTTACTTATGTCCTGTAATCCTGACTCAATTTCTGCTCAGGCAAGCAAAGCAGTGGCTAGATGACAGTCTTGGTAAAGCATACTAAGCAAAGTTGAATATGTTCTAAGTTAGGCCTTTGTGAGCTCTGACTGTCATAATTAAACACCATAGGTTGTGTGTTAAACAGAAAATTATTCTTTTACAGTTCGGGAAGCTGAAAGTCTGGGATCAAGGTCCCAGCATCGTCAGGTTCTGGTGAGGGTTCTCTTCCTGGCTTGTGAATGGCTGCTTTCTCATTGTGTGCTCATATAGCGGAGGGAGAGAAAGAGAGCAAGCAAGCTTTCTGGTGTCTTTTCTTACAAAGGCACTGATTCCATCATGAGAGTCCTGCTCTCATGACCTTATCTCAACCTAACTACCTCCCAGAGGGCCCCATCTTCAAATACCACCGCATTGGAGGTTAGGGTTTCAACAAGAAATTTTGGTGAGACACAAACATTTATTTCATAATAGATCTGATATTACTGGGGGATATCTGAATATAATAACATGGCATTAGGCTATATACAATCATATGTCACTTAATGTGGATACATTCTGCAAAATGTGTTGTTAGGCAGTTTTGAAGGGCAAACATTACAGATTGTATTTACACAAACCTAGACTGTATAGCCTACTACACGTCTAGGCTATATGGCATACCTTATAGTTCTTAGGCTACAAACTTGTACAGCATGTTGCTTTACTGAATGCCGTAGGCAACTGTAACAAAATGGTAACTATCTGTGTATCTAAACATACCTAAACATAGAAAACACATGGTAAAAATACAGTATTATGCTTTTATGGGACCGCCATTGTATATGTGGTTCATCATCGATCAAAAGCCTCATTGTGTGGTACATGACTGTATATTATAATATATAATATTTATATAATGTAATACCAATTTTACTTTGAAATTTCTGACAACTCAGATATTTACATCTAAAAAAACCTACACTGCTTTCTATTCCCAGCTTTGGAATTACAAAGTATGGGAAAACAGTTTTCTGGATTTAAAGCTCCTGCTTGAATTTTATGTATTAAAAATTCTTCCCTCATGAAGCACTACAAGTTCTTTCACAAGTGATAAATGTCTTGGTGTTGGTCACATTCAACAAAAGAGTAAAAAATATATTCATGTTTGTACAAAATTATCTCAGAGATGGCACACTCTACAGCGAATATTACACTATGATAGTTGGACTGTTGAGATATATGTTCTGGACTATAGAGATCTTTACTAATGTCATAATAAGCAAAGGACATAGGAGAATTCCCTTTTTCTACCCTCCAAACAGGAACACAATTTTCAGCATCAAAATTCACAAAGGGATATTCTTTTGGTTTTTATTTATGCATCAAAGCAAAGATCCCTCCATTCACTTATTTCAGATTATAAGTGAACATTGATGAAGTCCTTAAAACAATAAAATCCCATGTCAAAGAGTTCAAGCTTGGGATGCCACAGTTAAGCTTTCTCTAGCCTTATAAATACAGGCAAATGTGGATTCTCCTGATTTCTCATTTGGGATGCAAATGAAAATAAGATCCTTGTCCACCTGGGAAAGGCGTGGAGATGGGGGAAACTGTGATGAAAGGGAAGACAAAGAAATAGACTATTATAATTAAAAATTGCAATGCACAAGTTATTATTATTATTTTTTTGGTCCATGGTAAATAGATTGCTGCTAGAATTTCTCAGTGGGTAGAAAGCCTGAGTGCCCAGGCTTTGTTAGAGAGGAGGCTGGAAGGAGTGGTTGGAAGCTCTCTCTGAGACAAGAGACTTCCCGAAAGTACAGGGAATATTCAGATGTATTTTACCTTCCTGCCATATTTACTTGATTAACATGTCACTAAAGAACAAAAGAGCAGAAGAGAACAAGGAAACAGGGATTTTGTGTTTTTTTCTGAACAGAACTTAATTTGCACACCATGAAGAAAAATTGATCGTTTTCTTATGTCTGCTACTCTGTTGAGAGTGTCCTATGTAGAAAATCAATTTCCTTGTCTCAAGTTGATTTGCCTGTTTAATTAACTTAGCAGCTTAATGGAGGCAAACATGATTAAAACACAGTTTGAAAAAGCTTTCAAAATTGTTATTTATTATATATTGTAATATTTCATCAAAGATTTCCCTGTAGTAATTATGGTGTGTTTAGATTTTGTTTTCCTTGCACCAATGTTTCATTAATTATTGAAGATGATTAGTTCAGTAGTCCTGTGATAATCAGAAACTAAAATATTCCTATTAAGCTTTAATGTATGCAACACAATACTACCTGGGCTGGAATATTATTTGTCATATGAATCTGCAACTTGGTACTTTTTTGGCTTACCTAGAATTTTTGCATTGAGCAATTATTTCATTGTTGTCAACTAATTCAGAACAATGAAGTATTTTAATGATCAACTTTTAGAAAATCACTTTATTATTATTATTATACTTTAAGTAGAAAATCACTTTTTATATCTGCTTAACATTTTTAAGCTCCATGTTTTTTAGAGTAAGCAGTAAAAATCCATGTATCCTGATGAGCGGTAGGGAAGAAGACTTAGGAATATTTGGAGTCAGATTAGGCAGGTCAGAGCAAACTTAAATATTAGGAAGAAATATCATGTATTGCATTTTGGACTTTATATACTTTAAAAGTTATTATAATCTCTCAACATTAAAAATACAATTAATTTAAAGTGGCTTAACTTTTTTAAATTACAAGATTGTGAGTTTATTCTTCTCCTTCTCTAATTCTTGCTAGATGTACTGTATCTGCATTGTCAGAACATAAAGCCATTATTTACTATGTTTTCTTCTTTATAGCAATAATTTAGTTTTAGTTCTGTAGGTACACATATATTTAATGATCACCACCAGTCCTTACATTCTTAAAGTTCATAGTATAGATACACTACAGTATTCATAGTCATTCTACTACTGATGGAATTTGGGTTGTGTATTTGGGAATATTGTAAAAAAAATACTACTCTGAACATTCATATACAAATTTCTGTGTAGATGTATATTTTAATATTTCTTGGGTAAATACCTAGGAATAGGATCATTGTGTTACATGGTAAGTATATTTTATTTCTTCTTCTTATTTTTTGAGATGGAGTCTCGCTCTGTCGCCAGGCTGGAGTGCAGTGGCGCAATCTCGGCTCACTGCAACCTTGCCTCCTGGGTTCAAGCAATTCTCCTGCCTCAGCCTCCAGAGTAGCTGGGACTACAGGCACGTGCCACCACGCCCAGCTAATTTTTCTATTTTTAGTAGAGATGGGGTTTCACCATGTTGGTCAGGATGGTCTCAATCTCTTGACCTCATGATTCACCCACCTCGGTCTTGCAAAGTGCTGGGATTACAGGCGTGAGCCACTGCACCCAGCCATATTTTTTAATTTTATAATTTGCTACCACATTATTTTTAAACATTTTGCATTTCCACCAGAAGTGCATGAGGATTTCAGTTACTCCACATTTTCACCAACATTAGATTTAATCATTCTTTTAAACATTAACTATTCTAGTAGGTGTATAATGATATCTCATGATTTTATTTTGCATTAACCTAGTACGAATGAATATTGAGCATTAAATTGTTAAATTTAAGTTAAATTAAGCTAAATTGGCCATTTGTATACCTTCTTTGGCAGGGTCTGTTGAAATTTTTTGGCCCATTGTTTTACTGGGTTCTTTCCCTTGCTGCTGAATTTTAAGAGCTCTTTTTTGTGTTTTGGATATAAGCATTCTATTCAGTTATGTCAGATATCAGTCTTACAAATATCTTCTCCAAGTATATGGCTTGCTTTTGCATTTTCTTAAATGTTAGTTTAATTTTAATAGTCTATTTTATCATTTTTTAATGGTTTGTGCTTTTTTGTGATCTGAGAAGACTTTCTCTAACCCAATGTCTCAAAGACTTTCCCTGCTGTTTTCTTCTAGAAGTTAATAATTTTAGTCACTTTATTTAGATCTATGTTCATTCAAGATTTAGTTCAAATATCATTTCCCCTGTGATTCTTCCAGGAAGAGTTCATCAAACCCTCTGTATTTTCATAATATCATATGTACACTTACCTTTGAGTACGAGATATTTATTTAAATGTTCATTTTCCCCACTAGACTGCAAGCTTCAGTGCATAGTGATAAGTCTTATTTGTTTGTGTAAAATGCCTAGACCATGCCTAATAAATAATAGGCTCTCAATAAGTACTTGTTAAATAAACGAATGAATATAATTATATTAATTTATTAAATATTTTTACAAAGCATTTTTGCATCAACTTTTCATTAAAATCTCACAAGAATTCCATGAAGCAAACATTATGTTACTTCCATGTTATAAACTATTGTTGGCTTTTCAAAGCCTAATGAATTAAGATCAGACTGTTTGTTTAGCCTGGCATTTAAAGGATTCTATGATATTATCCTCCAACCTTTCCAGCTTTGTTTTTCACTATTTCCTTTTACATATCCATTGCAATACTTAAATTGGACAATTCATTTTTCTTCATCTATGCCCTTAATTTCTACTTTTTTACATTCATTCAAGCTATCTCTTTCACCTTAAAATTATCTCTACTTCATTTCTCCCTAAGAATATCCTAGCCGTCTCAAAAGCCACCATTTTTATGTTCCTTCCCATGATCTGACCACATAAACGTGAATGCTTCTTCATCTACATAACCACAAACATCCATCCATCTTTACCTCAAATAAATGGTGTTTTTCCTTAGCTTCCTACCATTTTTCTCTTAATACCTATTCTCCTGACTTGTAGCATGTTTTCCTCTATTAGCAGGGTCCCATTGGTCTCCTGTTTTCCCTTTCTCCAAATTGCCCTTTCAGCCTTATGTATACACGGACTGGGAGTTATAAGAAATGGATTCCGACTCTGGTACTGCCAAGCACTGGTGGTAGGGCTTGGACATTTAATTGCCTCCTTTGTAAAGGAGATCTACTCCTGCCTGTCTTTGAAGGCTGCTCTGGAAATTAATAATACAATGGGTGGGAAAGTCATTTGTAAATTTAACATGTTATACAAACTATTATAATCATGATTGAAATCAGCCTTTAGCTTAAATTCATGCATCTCTCAACCCCACAGTTGAAGACAAATGTTTGGGACAAATGTGTTCTGGGGCGCCCACATTGGTGTTCCTTCCAATGGCTCTTGGCTCCTGAATCTCCCTGTACCAAGGTGAACCCTGAGCTTGTAACTCTCCTGGTTCCTTCTGCACTTTTCTCTGTGTTTAATTAGATGCTTTTGGATCCCTCTGTGCACTGCCCAACATCTGTTCATGCTTCCCTGTGTCAGGCTCTGTACAGCTAATGTGAAGGCGGAATGTTGACCTATTTTGCCTGATTTAATCAGGTTTTGCAGTTGTAAAACCCTGACCCAAGGTGGCTGTCACTGTCTTTTACAATGTCCTGGGACACATATGGCAAGAAGGGAAAGTGGAAGCCCAGAGTAAACAGTCACTTCTTATTTTTAACACAATTAAAGGATCGTGCCTCCCTAGGTAAAGCTGTGAGATTATTGCCACTGGGATGCACACCCTGCTCCACTAATTGATTCTCTCTACCTTTGTTAAACTCCCACCTCTCGACTATATCACCCTAAGTCTTCTCTATCGTATGTCTACCTGCACATCCCAGTTATCCTCTTTCAAGTCCACTGGACTGGTATGAGACTGAGACTGGCTCCTCAAATTAAGTTTACTTTGCTGACTTCCTATCACAAGAAAGGTTTGAATTAGTTATTTAGTGATACAAGGAGAAGTTGCAGTTAAAAGTGCAGTCTTTGGAGATTTTCTGAATTCAAATTCTAGCTCTGCCATACGTCCTTTCTGAAGATAGCAAGTTATTGAGGTTCACTTACCTCAGTTTATGAAACTATAAAATGGAATAGTAATAGTCCCTACCTCATTTTTTGTTTGATTACATGAGTTAATTAAAAGAGTAATCAGGTAAAGAATTCAGAACAATGCCCAGTACCAAGTAAGCAGTCAATACAAGTACAGCATTTTGTGCCCATTAAAGGAACCTAGAATGGAACCATAATGCACATGGCTACAGAATTATAAATCTCTAGGTTCTCATCTTGTCCCTGCCACTTACTGGCTATGCAGTCTAAGTCTAGATAATTAATCTCTGTAGGCTTGAATTTCTTCATATATAATAGCAGTATATTCACCATATGGGGTTGTGTTAAGCGTTAAATAACATAATATGTAGAAATCATTTTTAGAACAGGACTTGGTACATAATTGGCATGCAATTAAATTGGCTATTTTTATTTCTTATGATAATGTAATTCCCCTCCCTAACTACTTAGTCATGGTCTTCTGGAGCACTGTCCAACTGTTTCTACTTTTTCCAGAGGGAGGGCTTTAATGATGTATTTGTCAGTCAGGTTGGAAGGTAGAAGAGCTATTTTTTTGTAGACTAAATTTGTGATACTTCTCAGCTCACAGAGGATCAATGGAGGTATTGTACAAGGAAGACAGCAAAGCATGGGCATAGGCAAACAAATGGGCAGTTTTAATTAACCCAACAGATGAAAGCCCTTTAATTGTTGTTCAAGGCACATCATCTCACTCTGTGGGAAACCAAGTTATCTAATGATGCACCAAGTCCAGCAAGCCCCAAGTGGACTCTTCCAAAAGCTGTGGTGTGTTCTTGCTCTGGTTTTTCCTTTAGGTTAATTGCAAAGAGGTGAGATAATGAATTAGAGTTGTGTTTTGTTTGGATCTATGTTCAAAGTATTTTGCTTTGAAAAATGGCTCTGCCATTTGCATGTATATTTGGGCATGGTGTCTAATTATGGGCTCAGAAGAAAGGAGAGAAAATAGAGTTTACTGTCATTTCTCCATAATTTTCTCAGTTTTCTACTGATAAGTAGATAATCCATCCCAGAGGAAGATACAGGGAAATAGAACCCAATAAAAATATGAATGATGTGCAGCCATCAGGAATGGAGAAGAGGAAAATGAAGGCATCAACTAAATTCTCACCTTTACTAGTATAAGGAAAGGAAGACTGTGTATTAGACACTTTGATCTGTATGTAAAGGTTTATGGCTCAAATCAAGGAAATATATACCCTCCACCCTCCAATCATCGTTTGTCTACCCAAGTCAATTAATCAAACCATGCACAGAGCGAACATGGAGTTTCTGTTCATCTTCACCTACCTATGCTACTCATATGGATCATGGAAGTCACATCTGTTCTTTAAAACCAACATTTCTCATTAATGACCATATAGTAAAGTTGTGCAGGCCACAACTTTATTCGTGATACAAATCAAATTGTTCTTCACATAAAGATGAAGGCTTGGGGGGCACCCAAGATGGCTGAATAGGAACAGCTCCAGCCTCCAGCTCCCAGCATGAGCGACACAGAAGACATGTGATTTCTGCATTTTCAACTGAGATGTCAGGTTCATCTCACTGGGGCGTGTCGGCCAGTTGGTGCTGGTCAACGGGTGCAGCCCGACTAGCAAGAGCTGAAGCAGGGTGAGGCATCCCCTCACCTGGGAAGTGCAAGGGGGAAGGGAGTTCCTTTTCCTAGCCAAGGGAAACTGAGACGCACAACACCTGCAAAATCGGGTAACTCACACCCTAATACTGCATTTTATCAAGGGTCTTAGCAAACGGCACACCAGGAGATCATATCCCACACCTGGCCCGGAGGGTCCCATGCCCATGGAGCCTCCCTCATTGCTGGCACAGCAGTCTGAGATCTAACTGCAAGGCGGCAGCAAGGCCGCCATTGCTGAGGCTTAAGTAGGTAAACAAAGCCACTGGGAAGCTCGAATTGGGTGGAGCCCACCACAGCTCAATGAGGCCTGCCTGCCTCTGTAGACCCCACCTCTGAGAACAGGGCATAGCTAAACAAAAAGCAGCAGAAACCTCTGCAGATGTAAAAGTCCCTGTCTGACAGCTTTGAAGAGAGCAGTGGTTCTCCCAGCACGGAAGTTGAGAACTGAGAACGGACAGACTGCCTGCTCAAGTGGGTCCCTGACCCCTGAGTAGCCTAACTGGGAGACATTCCCGACTAGGTGCAGACCGACACCTCACACCTCACACAGCTGCGTACACCTCTGAGATGAAGCTTCCAGAGCAAGAATCAGACAGCAACACTCGCTGTTCAGCAATATTCTATCTTCTGCAGCCTCTGCTGCTGATACCCAGGCAAACAGGGTCTGGAGTGCACCTCAAGCAAACTCCAACAGACCTACAGCTGAGGGTCCTGACCATTAGAAGGAAAACTAACAAAAAGAAAGGACACCCACACCAAAACCCTGTCAGTACATCACCATCATCAAAGACCAAAGGCAGATAAAACCACAAAGATGGGGAAAAAGCAGTGCAGAAAAGCTGGAAATTAAAAAAATCATAGCGCATCTCCCCCTCCAAAGGAACACAGCTCATCGCCAGCAACGGATCAAAGCTGGACGGAGAATGACTTTGACGAGTTGAGAGAAGAGGGCTTCAGTCGATCAAACTTCTCAGAGCTAAAGGAGGAACTATGTACCCAGCACAAAGAAACTCAAAACCTTGATAAAAGAATGGATGAATGGATAACTAGAATAATCAATGCAGACAGGACCATAAAAGAACTGATAGAGATGAAAACCATGACACAAGAACTACGTGACAAATGCACAAGCTTCAGTAACTGACTCAATCAACTGCAAGAAAGAGTATCAGCGATTGAAGATCAAATGAATGAAATGAAGCGAGAAGAGAAGTGTAGAGAAAAAAGAGTAAAAAGAAATGAACAAAGCCTCCAACAAATATGGGATTATGTGAAAAGACCAAATCTATGTCTGATTGGTGTGCCTGAAAGTGACGGGGAAAATGGAACCAAGTTGGAAAACACTCTGCAGGATATCATCCAGGAGAACTTCCCCAACCTAGTAAGGCAGGCCAACATTCAAATTCAGGAAATACAGAGAATGCCACAAAGATACTCCTCAAGAAGAGCAACTCAAAGACACAGAGTTGTCAGATTCAGCGAAGTTGAAATGAAGGAAAAAATGTTAAGGGAAGCCAGAGAGAAAGGTTGGGTTACCCACAAAGGGAAGCCCATAAGACAAACAGCAGATCTCTCGGCAGAAACTCTACAAGCCAGAAGAGAGTGGGGGCCAATATTCAACATGCTTAAAGAAAAGAATTTTCAACCCAGAATTTCATACCCAGCCAAACTAAGTTTCATAAGTGAAGGAGAAATAAAATCCTTTACAGACAAGCAAATGCTGAGAGATTTTGTCACCACCAGGCCTGCCCTACAAGAGATCCTGAAGGAAGCAGTAAACATGGAAAGGAACAACTGGTACCAGCCATTGCAAAAACATGCCAAAATGTAAAGACCATGGATGCTAGGAAGAAACTGCATCAACTAACAAGCAAAATAACCAGGTAATATCACAATGACAGGACCAAGTTCACACATAACAATATTAACCTTAAATGTAAATGGACTAAATGGTCCAATTAAAAGACACAGATTGGCAAATTGGATAAGGAGTCAAGACCCATCAGTTTGCTGTATTCAGGAGACCTATCTCATATCCAGAGACACACATAGGCTCAAAATAAAGGGATGGAGGAAGATCTACCAAGCAAATGGAAAACAAAAATAAAAAAGCAGGGGTTGCAATCCTAGTCTCTGATAAAACAGACTTTAAACCAACAAAGATCAAAACAGACAAAGAAGGCCATTACATAGTAAAGGGATCAATTCAACAAGAAGAGCTAACTATCCTAAATATATATGCACCCAACACAGGAGCACCAAAATTCATAAAGCAAGTCCTTAGAGACTTACAAAGAGACTTAGACTCCCATACAATAATAATGGGAGACTTTAACACCCCACTGTCAACATTAGACAGATCAATGAGACAGAAAGTTAACAAGGATATCCAGGAATTGAACTCAACTCTGCACCAAGCAAACCTAATAGACATCTACAGAACTCTCCACCCCAAATCAACAGAATATACATTCTTCTCAGCACCACATCACACTTATTCCAAAATTGACCACATAGTTGGAAGTAAAGCACTCCTCAGCAAATGTAAAAGAACTGAAAGTATAACAAACTCTCTCAGACCACAGTGCAAAGAAACTAGAACTCAGGACTAAGAGACTCAATCAAAACCGCTCAACTACATGGAAACTGAACAACCTGCTCCTGAATGACTACTGGGTACATAACGAAATGAAGGCAGAAATAAAGATGTTCTTTGAAACCAATGACAACAAAGATACAACATACCAGAATCTCTGGGACACATTTAAAGCAATGTGTAGAGGGAAATTTATAGCACTAAATGCCCACAAGAGAAAGCAGGAAAGATCTAAAATTGACACCCTAACATCACAATTAAAAGAACTAGAGAAGCAAGAGCAAACACATCCAAAAGCTAGCAGAAGGCAAGAAATAACTAAGATCAGAGCAGAACTGAAGGAGATAGAGACACAAAAAACCCTCCAAAAAATCAATGAATCCAGGAGCTGGTTTTTTTTTTTTTTTTTTTTTTTTTTTGAGACGGAGTCTCGCTCTGTCGCCCAGGCTGGAGTGCAGTGGCGCGATCTCGGCTCACTGCAAGCTCCGCCTCCTGGGTTTACGCCATTCTCCTGCCTCAGCCTCCTGAGTAGCTGGGACTACAGGCGCCCGCCACCGCGCCCGGCTAATTTTTTGTATTTTTAGTAGAGATGGGGTTTCACCATGGTCTCGATCTCCTGACCTTGTGATCTGCCCGCCTCGGCCTCCCAAAGTGCTGGGATTACAGGCGTGAGCCACCGCGCCCGGCCCAGGAGCTGGTTTTTTGAAAAGATCAACAAAATTGATAGACCGCTAGCAAGACTAATAAAGAAGAAAAGAGAGAAGAATCAAATAGATGCAATAAAAAATGATAAAGGGGATATCATCACCAACCCCACAGAAATACAAACTACCATCAGAGAATACTATAAACACCTCTACGCAAATAAACTAGAAAACCTAGAAGAAATGGATAATTTCGTGGACACTTACACTCTCCCAAGACTAAACCAGGAAGAAGTTGAATCCCTGAATAGACCAATAGCAGGCTGTGAAATTGTGGCAATAATTAATAGCCTACCAACCAAAAAAATTCCAGGACCAGATGGATTCACAGCTGAATTCTACCAGAGGTACAAGGAGGAGCTGGTACCATTGCTTCTGAAACTGTTCCAATCAATAGAAAAAGAGGGAATCCTCCCTAACTCATTTTATGAGGCCAACATCATCCTGATACCAAAGCCTGGCAGAGACACAACAACAAAAAAAATAGAATTTTAGACCAATATCGCTGATGAACATTGATGCAAAAATCCTCCAATAAAATACTGCCAAACTGAAGCCAGCAGCACATCAAAAAGCTTATCCACCATGATCAAGTGGGCTTCATCCCTGGGATGCAAGGCTGGTTCAACATTTGCAAATCAATAAATGTAATCCATCATATAAACAGAACCAAAGACAAAAACCACATGATTATCTGAATAGATGCAGAAAAGGCCTTTGACAAAATTCAACAGCCCTTCATGCTAAAAACTCTCAATAAATTTGGTATTGATGGAAAGTATCTCAAAATAATACTAGCTATTTATGACAAACCCATAGCCAATAGCATACTGAATGGGCAAAAACTGGAAGCATTCCCTTTGAAAACTGGCACAAGACAGGGATGCCCTCTCTCACCACTCCTATTCAACATAGTGTTGGAAGTTCTGGCTAGGGCAATCAGGCAAGAGAAAGAAAGAAAGCGTACTCAGTTAGGAAAACAAGAAGTCAAATTGTCCCTGTTTGCAGATGACATGATTGTATATTTAGAAAACCCCATTGTTTCAGCCCAAAATCTCCTTAAGCTGATAAGCAACTTCAGCAAAGTCTCAGGATACCAAATCAATGTGCAAAAAATCACAAGCATTCTTATACACCAGTAACAGACAAACAGAGAGCCAAATCATGAATGAACTCCTATTCACAATAGCTTCAAAGAGAATAAAATACCTAGGAATCCAACTTACAAGGGATGTAAAGGACCTCTTCAAGGAGAACTATAAACCACTGCTCAGTGAAATAAAAGAGGACACAAGCAAATGGAAGAACATACCATGCTCATGGATCGGAAGAATCACTATTGTGAAAATGGCCATACTGCCCAAGGTAATTTATAGATTCAATGCATCCCCATTAAGCTACCAATGACTTTCTTCACAGAATTGGAAAAAACTGCTTTAAAGTTCATATGGAATCAAGAAAGAGCCCACATTGCCAAGACAATCCTAAGCCAAAAGAACAAAGCTGGAGGCATCACGCTACCTGACTTCAAACTATACTACAAGGCTACAGTAACCAAAACAGCATGGTACTGGTACCAAAACAGAGATATAGACCAATGGAACAGAACAGAGCCCTCAGAAATAAAACCACACATCTATAGCCATCTGATCTTTGACAAACCTGACAAAAACAAGAAAGGGAAAAAACAAAAAGAAAATAGGGGAAAGGATTCCCTATTTAATAAATGGTGCTGGGAAAATTGGCTAGCTATAAGTAGAAAGCTGAAACTGGATCCTTTCCTTACTCCTTATACGAAAATTAATTCAAGATGGATTAGAGACTTAAATGTTAGACCTAAAACCATAAAATCCCTAGAAGAAAACCTAGGTAATACCATTCAGGACATAGGCATGGGCAAGGACTTCATGTCTAAAACACCAAAAGCAACGGCAACCAAAGCCAAAGTTGACAAATGGGATCTCATTAAACTAAAGAGCTTCTGCACAGTCAAAGAAACTACCATCAGAGTGAACAGGCAACCTACAGAATGGGAGAACATTTTTGCAATATCCATCTGAGAAAGCGCTAATATCCAGAACCTATAAAGAACTCAATCAAATTTACAAGAGAAAAAACAAACAACCCCATCAAAAAGTGGGCAAAGGATATAAACAGACACTTCTCAAAAGAAGACATTCATACAGCCAACAGACACATGAAAAAATGCTCATCATCACTCACCATCAGAGAAATGCAAATCAAAACCACAATGAGATACCATCTCACACCAGTTAGAATGGCAATCATTAAAATGTCAGGAAACAACAGGTGCTGGAGAGGATGTGGAAAAACAGGAACACTTTTACACTGTTGGTGGGACTGTAAACTAGTTCAACCATTGTGGAAAACAGTGTGGCGATTCCTCAAGGATCTAGAACTAGAAATACCATTTGACCCAGCCATCCCATTACTGGGTATATACCCAAAGGATTATAAGTCATGCTGCTATAAAGACACATGCACACGTATGTTTATTGCAGCACTATTCACAATAGCAAAGACTTGGAATCAACCCAAATGTCCATCAGTGACAGACTGGATTAAGAAAATGTGGCACATATACACCATGGAATACTATGCAGCCATCAAAAAGGATGAGTTTGTGTCCTTTGTAGGGACATGAATGCAGCTGGAAACCATCATTCTCAGCAAACTATTGCAAGAACAGAAAACCAAACACCACTTGTTTCACTCATAGGTGGGAATTGAACATTGAGATCACCTGGACACAGGAAGGGGAACATCACACACCCGGTCCTATTGTGGGGAGGGCGTAAGGGGGAGGGATAGCATTAGGAGATCTACCTAATGTAAATGACAAGTCAATGGGTGCATCACACCAACATGGCTCATGTATACATATGTAAGAAACCTGCACGTTGTGCACATGTACCCTAGAACTTAAAGTATAATAATTTAAAAAATATATTAAAAAACGATGAAGGATTAGGTATTATGTTTTCAGAGATTCAACCATGAACAGCATTTACAACACCCATTAAAGTGCTGTGGTTAGCACTAGAATTCAGTACTAGAAAGGTAGAAGATAAGCAAGTAGGAAATAAATTGCTTTTATCAAACTGAAAAGCCGATACTGAACTGATTTCATTCTGTTTGTCTTTTCCTCAAATCAGCATTTGACCAGCAAGAATGTTTAAGGACAGAGTAATACTTTAGATAATTTAGAACCACTCATTTAGGTAGGGAATAAAATTATTGCTTGGTAGAACAAGCCTTCAAGTTTTTTTTAAAGCTTTTTAATTTGAAAAAAAAACACAATAAAATCCATTCTCTAAAATCTTATGTAAGCAAAAGAAACACTGTAAGCAAGGATAATAAAATACGTCACCCCAGTTTGACACCCTGGGCTTTTTATTTTGAGATTTTGGCTGTAGAGACTGCCATACTTCTTTATCTCATTTGAAGTAGCAGGTCATGAAAACCACTCTTTTTTCTGTAAAGAATATATCTATTATAATATTTAGAAAGCTTAGCATAGTCTTTGAAAGAGGGATTTTCTAAATATCTACATTGCCCCATTCATTTATGAAAATCTATGACCCTCAATTTCCCTATTCCTGAAAAAAACTACTGTATTTCTTAATTTGACTATCCCACTAGTCTGTCTAAACTCATCCAACAAAGCAAGAGATGTGACCTCTGTTGAGGAGAGTGCTTTGGAAAACAGCAGTATTGGGGCACTATTATGGGGAAATCTTTCTGAAAAAAAATCTTATCCTTGGAACTGAAAGGGCTCTGTTCCTGGCCACAGAAGAAGAAGGGCAAAGGAGGTCAGGAGTGTAGAGAAAATCCAACAAGATTGGTGGCACATCATGGGAAGCAGAGCCAAGGCAAGTGGACCACACCAGAGTAGAAGGGCTGCAGATGTATTCTATTCCCAGGGACTGCTGGAACTGAGAAGTGTATTCTCTCTCAACAGTTTCTTATTTTAGCTCTGTGTTAGGCACACCCAGGACCCATCCTTTCATCCTGTTTCTCTTCCAGGATTTCTGGATCCATATATTATAGTTTCCCCATTTTATAGATGAGGTATCAGAGGTATGTAAATAAAACTAACTTCATATGGCTTGACGCCAGATATCTCATCTGAACCACTAAACTGGGGGATTTTATCTTACTTCTGATAATATATGCAAGACAGAATTCCTACCATATAGAATGCTGCTCTTGAAAAAAAAATGGTCCTTTTAAAACCACTGCTTTTGAAAGCACCACAGAGAATTTCAAAAAAGGCAAAAATTATTACCTATAAACTTAATTAGACTGGTTTATTAAAATCATGTAGAACTCAACATAGAGTACTTGGAAATCATTTAATATTTTTAATCACCACTTCTCACCTTCCACTTTTCTAGCACCTTGTGACACCTAGGCTATGTATGCTTTAATAATGCATTTTGTGACAAAGACATGTAATGTCAACATGTTCCCATTGCATTGATGGAGCTGTCATGGCACTACTGAACCTTGCCCGTGTTGTTACAGGAATGGGGAAGCACTCTATATGCCAAGTATAAAAGGAGAGCTCGAAAAGCAAATCACATTCCTGGTATAATTCAAATTTGAAGGAAAAATGGTTGTCAAACTCAGCACCTGGTGAACTCTTATGATAGCACTGGCAGACTTGATATTCTTTCTTCCTTGTTCCAGTTATATTGCAATAATTACCAGCATGATGGTGTCAATTGGAGTCTCTTTCTAGTGAAATAACCCAATGATTTCAAATAACCCAAGCTAACCCCTTGGTATTTCTCAGGCCATTTAATTTTTTCTACCCAATTATCATCTACTAGTCAGCCATTTAAAAGAACGCAATGAGAAGAAACCAGGTATATTCCTTTTCTATTGCTACCTAACATATCACCAGAAATTTAATGGTATAAAGCAACACCCATGTATTAGCTCACTTCTGTAGGTTGGAAGTCTGACATATCATGGCTGAGTGTTTTGTTTTGTGTCTCACAATGCTAAATTGAATGCATCAACCAGCTGTGTTTTCACCTGGAGCTTGGAGTCCTCTTCAAAGGTTATTATTCCTATTATTGGCAGAATTTAGTTCTTCGCAGTTACATAACTAACATACCTGTTTCCCTGATCACTGTCATCCAGGGGATTCTTTCAATCCCTTAAGGATGCCAACATTCCTTCTCCTGTGGTCACCTCTGTTTTCAAGCCACAGCTGAATCTCTCTTATGCTTCAAATCTCTCTGACTTTCTCTTCTGCCAGAAATATCTCTGTTTTTAGGGGATAGTCTGATTAGATCTGGCCCACCTAGATAATCTTCCTATTTTAGGGTCAACTGTGCCATATAATATGATGCAATCATGGAAATGATATCTTATCAGCTCACTGGTTCTAGGGGAAAAGGGAGTGTAATCTTGACAGGAAAGGGGATTTTTAGAAATCTGCCTACCATACCGGATCAATAAGAATATGCAAAAGGACTCAATCTTTCCTTTGAGCCAAATAATTCTTATGTCAATTTCTTAAAATTCACGAAGTGGAAAGTTGAAAAAAACTAAGCAAAATAAAAACAATTACATGCTATATGGATATATAATAACAAGAAATTAATATAGCTATAACATGATGTATTGTTAAAAAAAAATCATGGCCAGATGCAAATCATTGCACATTTTCACATAAGCATTTATGGGATGCTAATATCTTGATGGCATAGATTGATAAAGGATTTGATTCCCTTCTGAAATCCAGTGACTCAGCAGAAGAATGACAGGCAGTCAGCATTGTTCTCTGTCCTCTGCATCCAATGGCCAAGGAGCTGGATGACTGAATAATCGTACTTGGTCGTGCCTTGAAATGCACAGAAAAATTGTTTCTGACATGCCACTGGCACATGCAAAGAGGTAGAGATGAAGACTTATTTCTTCCAATATTAGGAAGAGCAGATTCTCATTAGCAGAAGCACTGCCAGGCACCCAGCCCAGGCAGATGGACTTAATGAGAGAGAAACCCCATGGCCCCCTGTAAGTTACTGGCAGAGAGGAGGTTCTCTTATTTAGGCAATTTCCTCTCCTGTCACATTTGACTTGCTTTCTCTGGCCACTTGGATGCCCTTGAATATATAACCTTTATAGGAGCGTACTGCAGATTTTACAAGATGATTCTTGTGGAACCTAAGTTTCTATTTTATTAAAGTGCTCCTGTGTCTTGGGCTGCCTGTAAAGGGAGCTACTCTTTTCCTCTAAATCTTTTAGTTTCTACCCAGAGCCAGACTGAACAATTTGCCAGTCACGAATATGTATAATTTGGCCTGAACCCTCCTAACTCATATACCAACAGAGCCATTAGGCATATGGTGGGTCTGAAAAGCCAAACGGACCAGAAAGTACATTTACAACAGGCTTCAGTAATCATTTCAGTGGTCATTTCACACAGCTAGGCCTGGAGATTCAGACCCAATCCACCCAGTTTATGTCTGAGTGGTCCAGATCAACATGTGAATGCTTCCCCAGTGTGTTGGATAATGTTCTAACCTTCTCTTAACGGACACAATGAGGGCCTAATATGACACCCCAAGAATGTTACCAATAGCCAAACTTCATGAGGGTTTTCTATGTACTAGGCATCACCCAAAGAACTTCATGTAGGTTTACTCCAATGATCTCAACACTATGAGGCAGGTCCTATTATGATTCCCATTTTATAGATGAGGTATCAGAGGTATGTTAATAAAACTAACTTCATATGGCTTGAACCCAGATATCTCATCTGAACCACTAAACTGTGGGATTTTATCTTACTTCTTTTTTTTTTTTTTTTTTTTTTTTTTGAGACGGAGTCTCGCTCTGTCGCCCAGGCTGGAGTGCAGTGGCCGGATCTCAGCTCACTGCAAGCTCCGCCTCCCGGGTTCGGGCCATTCTCCTGTCTCAGCCTCCTGAGTAGCTGGGACTACAGGCGCCCGCCACCTCGCCCGGCTAGTTTTTTTTTGTATTTTTTCGTAGAGACGGGGTTTCACCGTGTTAGCCAGGATGGTCTCGATCTCCTGATGTAGTGATCCGCCCGTCTCGGCCTCCCAAAGTGCTGGGATTACAGGCTTGAGCCACCGCGCCCGGCCTATCTTACTTCTGATAATATATGCAAGACAGAATTCCTACCATATAGAATGCTGCTCTTGAAAAAAATGGTCCTTTTAAAACCACTGCTTTTGAAAACACCACAGAGAATTTCAAAAAAGGCAAAAATTATTACCTATAAACTTAATTAGACTGGTTTATTAAAATCATGTAGAACTCAACATAGAGTACTTGGATAAAGAGTTCAAATCTAGACTTGTGCTTGGGTAAGAAAATAATGAGCAAAAACTTGGATCAAGCACTTCACAAAAGAAGACAACTGAATGGCTACTGAGCATGAGATAAGGTATTTTCTTGGTATCATTAGTAATCAGGAACATGCCAGTTAAAACCACAGTGAGCTACCAGTAAACCTCATCTGAATGGCTACAATGAAAAAAGTAGCAACCTGACAATGAGTGTTGGCATGGATGTGGAGCAATTGGAACTCTCATATTTTGCTAGGTGAGTGTAAATTGTTTCAACCACTTGGGAAAACTATCAATATACACTGGAGCCAGCATGTTAATACCTTATAGCCCAGCAACTCTACTCCTAGATATAATGTCAAGATAAACGTGTGCATATGTCCATCAAAAATATGTACCAAATTTTCATAGCAGATTTAATACATAATAGCCTAAAACCTGGAAGTGATGCCCACCAACAGGAGAACGGACAACAAAAGGGAGC
The DNA here is from genome assembly GCF_049350105.2 of Macaca mulatta. Classification (NCBI taxonomy): domain Eukaryota; kingdom Metazoa; phylum Chordata; class Mammalia; order Primates; family Cercopithecidae; genus Macaca; species Macaca mulatta. The sequence goes on along the minus strand of NC_133426.1, from coordinate 14,286,485 downwards.
AAATTACAGTTAAACAAACAATATAGATACATCTCACAGGGATTGAGTTTTGTGAAAGAAGCCAGTTATAAAAGAACACATACTGCCAAATTCCATTTATATGAAGTTCAGTAAGAGGCAAAAGTAACAATAGTTAAACAAGTCAGACCAGTAGTTACCTCTGGGACACTAGAAATATTCCATATCTTGATCTGAAATGTATACATACATAAAAATTTATGAATTGTACCCTTAACATTAGGGCATTTTATGCATTTTAATGTACATATGTTTTACTCTGAGAAAAAGGAAAAGAAGACTTTGTGTCTGAGAAATGTTTTACTTGCAACAGAACAGGACATTTTAGCTCTTCTTTATTTTCTTTTCATTTGCATGATATTCCTTTGTTCATGGTACAAGCAATATATTTGGTGAGTGATTATGTTTTTTGTGATGAGTTTACCACATAATGTTAGGCATCTTCCAAGCAAACATGGTGAGGCATTGCACGTTTCTTTTCTTTAAAGTGCCTGTTATATATTGCCTATCTCTTGGCAAAGTAGTGGGAAGTTTAAGACTTGCTTTTTTAAAAAAACCATAAACATAAATCTTTAAGGAAAGCAAACATTAAAAATTATATCAATTTAAAATATGTATCCACATGCCATGGTTTGGGTTGGGCATTACTATACTGTGACAATGCAAAGAAGGAGAAACCATGCAATGGCATAGGAACAGAGTTGCAAGGTATTCTTCCAACTGGGAATACTGATTGGACCACCAAATATGTGAAATTCACATATGAAATATACTTGTTCTATATATCATTTAAAAACTGTTTTTACTATGAATATTTTGACATCTGTGTAGCAGTTCTTTGTATCATTACAAATATTCTGCCAAGTAATAAAGTTTTTAAATATCTATATGAAAACATTCACAGTAAAGATAAAAAGAACAAATAAAGCAAGTGAACAAACAGGGATTTATTTAAATGAGATTAAACTTTCCTCAAGTTTACACTAATTTCAGTTGTTTCGATCTGGTCTCCAGGCATTTGTTAGAATTTAGAAATTTTACAAAGGCAAAACAAGTCTCAGCATCACTAATGATGTGCACTGTTTGAGGGGTAGAAAGCACAGGGCACAGAACTGAAGAGCTGGTTTTGACAGTTGTCCCTGGGGTTCCCACACTGGCACTAAAATAGGAAAGCATTGTCACTGAATAGAGAAAAACATAAGTAATTGCAGTGCAGGAGGGAATTTTCCTCTAAGACTGTTAAGTTGCCTAATTTAACTATTTAACTGTTGAGGATTTCCTTCTCTGATGCAGGATTTCCTCCATTGGGAAATTCTCAATTTTCCTCTAGTTATTCATTCAACAAATACATATTGAACACCTGCTTCATACCAAGATGTCTGCTGTGCTGGGTACAGAATGGGTCTCTGCCCTCATGAGGTATAAGGTCTACAGTATCATATTTCTCAGCACTGGGAAGTGGTTCCCATTGAGTCTCCTGGGAAGGAAGTTTGGGTGACTCCTTGAGGAAGATTGGCAGGAATTTGAAGGAAGAGAGAGAAAGATAATTACCTTTTATGTAATATACCACATTAGACTTTACTTATGGAATATATCATGTAAGACCCTACGGCAGCCTTAAGAGGTAGCAAGTGTAATAATTGGCTTGATCAAGGGTATTTACTAGCAACAAAGGATTCAGATCCAAGGAAGTATGAACCCTGGATGTTTTATCTACTGTAGAAGACTGCCTCACCAAGAATTTTAGTATTTATGTATTCACTCTACAAGTGTTTACTGAGTGCCTACTTTGTGAGAGGCATTATTCTAAGCACATTATGGTATTTGAATTATATATCAAATACATATTTTAAGTTCCATTTACTCGATTGTTTGGCTTTTAACATTAGTAAATTTTATTAAATTAGTCAAAACAGGAATGGGCTATAATACAGGGAGACTTAAACATTTCTAGGAATTCATATTTCCACAAAACATTGTGAGTAGAATAAATATTATACGTTCTATTTATATGCTCCTAATTATCAAATGCATATAGGTGCTGGTGTGAATGTACCTGAATTTATAACTTTTTGTGTTTGCAATTGTATTTTCAGGAAGTTGATACTAAACATAAAATTACTTTCATCTGGGAGACATGGCATATTTTGATATTAAAAGGAAGGTCCTCAGACCCAAAAGTAATGGAAATCACTGGTTTATGGAAGGATAAAAATATTTCATTATTACCATTAATGTAAAAATAACAAAATAAAATTCCTCATTAGTAAGTGGCCACATGTTTATTTGAATGAGAAACAATATTTGAAACTTGGCCTTCATATAAATAATAAAGGAAGATCATGAAAGCTGTTAGTTGCAAAAGCAAGGAAAAATACCGTGAAAATAGGTTTCTTTGAAGATATGGCAAAAGTTATAATTATAGGTTTGAAACTACATTGTGCAGATTCCTGTACAGTCTACTTCATCCTCCCACCACCACCCTCCCCCAAAATCCTTGGCAAACCTTCCTTTTCATACTTCTCCAAATATCAAAGAAGCCACCTATAAAGTTGCTTTGTTACCCTTTTACCTACATGCTAACAATGCCAATTCAATAACCCTTTTTCATCTGAAATGCAGGGTGGCAGTTCAAAGACATTGGACTACTGGTTAGGAGACCTGGTACTCAGACCCTACCCTGTCTCTAGTAAAATCTTCTCTAAGTAACCCTCTTTTATTTCTAAAATGTAATACTAGTATTAGCTTTGCTTATATCCAGGATTTGTTTAGATGGCTTAAAAAAAGAGCGTGTTTGTTTTATTGTATGGTTTTTATTTTTGTGGTTCTTGTTTTCTTGTATGGTTTTTATTTTTGTGGTTGTTTTCAGAGCTACATAAAAATGGACATTTATTTACTTCATTATGTGTAGTATTATAAATGTATCCCTTATATGAAACCTGTGGGAGCAATTATGCACTGTAATTCAGAGTTATTCAGATTTTATTAAGGTAATACTGTGACATATACAATTTATTACATGCCCCTTACTCCCAGCGGGGCTTGGGGAAGACCCTGTAATCAAACACATTAATATTTCTTTGGAAAACAGTATGAATATTCACACTAAATGGGATCTGCAAAGCCTATAATTAGCCTCCCATCAGTTCAGAACAGGTTTTGCTGCCAAATGAGCTATGGGAAACCTTTTGGTTTTCAGAGCTTAAGAGATTTTGTAAGTGTGGATAGAAGATTTTAGACCTGCATATTTTCAGAAGTGCTAAATATTTATATTTCATATTAAGTCTACTTCCTCCCTCACTTAGATACTTTATTTTTATTCCTTTAGCTTTATTGGGTAGAAGCTGTTCTGTCCTTTCCACCACTTTTCATCCTGGAGGAAGCACCTTTTCTTTCTTATTCCACTTCCCCCATAGTTCCCCACCATCCACAGGGGTGATACACTGGGAAGTGAGGTACATACATGTAACCCTACTCCCTTGATGGCAATTCATTTGTCCAGGGTGATCAGGGGACCTAAGCTAGGCTAATCAGAGTCCTTTCCCTGACCCTACCCCCATCACAGATGATAGGAATCAGAAGTCAATTCCTGCCTCAAAGTGAATGATCCTTTCCTCTGAGAATTTGGAATTGGATCAAAAGAAAGAGCAGTTCCTCTCCAGGTGTCTAGTATTTTTTTTTTTTTAACATGAATATCCTGGCACTGTCCATAGCCAGGTTTTCTACCTTTTGTGGATAAGGGACAAGGAAGAATGAGAGAGATAATAAAACAAATTAGATCTCTTATTCAGAGACAAAGAGGATTCCTCCAGATTTTTCCAGCCCTCCGGTCCATTTTGAATGCCTAAGCACACATCCATTCTTAGATTCTGAGACATTTCAGTTGCTTTCAAATATTGATCACTTTTTAAAATAAACTTTAAAAACTTTACAATAGTTTTAGATTTATAGAAAGTTGTAAAGATAATATAGTTTTCCTATACTGCACACCTTGTTTACCCTAGTGTTAACATCTTACTATGGCGTGGCACATTTATCACACCTAATAGATCAATACTGATATCTTAGTTTTTATCTAACTTTTTTTCTTATTGTTGTTCAAGGATCCCATCCAGGATACCACGTTACATTTAGTCAACATTCTCTCCTTAGGATCCCTTTAGCTATGACACTTTATCAGACTTTCTTCAATTTTGATGAACTTAACAGTGCTGAATACTGCTCAGGTATTTTGTAAAACGTCCCTCAGTTGGGAACTGTCTGATGTGTTCCTCATGATTAGCCTGGGATTATATGTTTTTGGAAGGAAGACCACAAAGTGCCCTTCTCGTCACACCGTGCCGAGGTTATATACAATCAATATGACTTAATTTTGATACTGACCTTGATCACCTAAGGTAGTATTTGTCAGGTTTCTCCACTGTAAAGTTACTCTTTTTTCCATTTTCCATACTGTACCCTATAGGAGGAAGTCATTATGTGCAGCCCACATTTAAGTAATGGGGAGTTATGCTCTACCTCCTTGAGGGCAGAATATATCTATATGAGTTATTTGGAATTCTACATGGGAGATTTGTTTATTCTACCTCAATTATTTTTATGCAGTCATTTATTTATATCAGTATGGCCTTATGGATATTTGTTTTACAATGTGGGTAATTCAACACTACTTTACTTATTTTGTTGCTTAAATAGTTCCAGCTTTGGTCACTGGGAACTGATTCAGTTGACTCCTGTGTTTCTTGGACATACCCTATCATATTCATTTGACCCAATCTCAGTTGGTCCAGGAAATACTAGGAGCATTGATTCTATTGGGGTACAAGGGGAAGCATCTCTTTCCTCTCAATTCAAACTGCAATGTTTGATGCCCATGATTTGGGGATGGGAAATATACAGTACTCAAAATTCCTCCCTAGGAATTGTTTTCAATAGACATAACATGAGACATACATTTCACATGACCTCATTAAATTCACATAAAGAACAAATTAATACTTCTTTGGAGGCCCTTAAAGACAATGACAGAAATTTCCTTCATTTTTCACATTTTGAAGTCTACATTGTATTGTTGCTAAACAGTCCATTTTCTCCTGAATAGTAACACAAGTTTTGGCCTTCATATTTCTCTTAACTTATTTGCTTATTTGGTGACATTTACTAACAAAAGAACATTCCTACTCATAAGCTACCACCTACGTAGTCTCACAGACCACAAGTATTATATAAACAGATCCTGATGATGGATGGTGGCACTATTTGCTTCTAGAAAATCTTCATTAAATTATTCTGGGCCTCTTCTTTCAGCCACACGTGTGTGGTCAGATTCCATTTTTGCTGTCTGTCTTCATTTTCTCAGCGGACATGACAGCTAATTTATAATTCTGCAGTTATTTACTCTCATTGCAATTCAAAAGATTTATTTAAATGCTAACTGCTTGGTGTTTTTCTTTAAAGAATTGCTTGGAAACTATGTCGTTGTGAAACATTATACATTTTACAAAATGATTTCTATGATGATACTAGTGAATCCAGGAGGATTTGAGAATACTTTATTATCAGCTTTCCTGTCTTCTCAGGTTAAACTTGACAGACAATTTTGTCTACTGCTACATAATTAATAGAACACATAAGCTGTTAGCTCATTTCCTAAGCTTTAGTATTCATTTTAATATTATACTGATTTGATTTTAACCCATTTAAATTATTTATTCCAAATTCCATGCAAAATGTATTCGAACATAAAGATTAATTCACTTAATTAACCTTTTGATTAAAAACTAAAACCCCAGTACTTATCCATATGGATTTTCTCCTCGAAACGGACTGTTGAGAATTGCAACTTAGAAGTTGTATTTCAAGTGGCTGCTAATTATGGTCAAATCTACATTATGAGGGAATTAACCCACATACAGTTGAAAGATCTCTAACAAAAACCCTTGTTGAAAAATAAAGGTGCTAATATAAGGAATGAACATTTTCATTCCTTGTCAGTAGGCTAGTCTTTAAACCATTTCTGTAGGACCTCAATGTCTATTTGGTAAGTTCAAATGATTTGGGCTGAAGTGGATGTTTTCATTACCAACCATGAAATATTTTTGCTCTGCTGCTGGGTTCTATCTCTGTGCTAGAAACAGTGGGAATTCAAAGTTGAATGGTATATAATCACTGCCCTAAATGTGAAGATTGTCTAGTAGAGGAACAAAGAGAAGTGCAAAAATAACCATAATATAAGACAGAATAAAATAAAAGATCAAAGACAGGAGCTTAGCAGATCTACAAGAGGAAGACATTATTTCTGTCTTGGTTGATCCAAAGACCTTACATTTTCCTTATTTTTCTATTACACTCTTTAGTATAATCAACATGCCAGCCTAACAGAACTATGTACTTCTTCCCAAAATCTTCAGTGCTTACTCATCACTGTTAGTCATTTCAGGTTTTCTCCTGTGATATGTTCTGGCTCTATATCCTCACTCAAATCTCATCTTGAGGCCAGGTGTGGTGGCTCATGCCTGTAATCCCAGCACTTTGGGAGGCTGAGGCAGGTGGATTTGAGGTCAGGTGTTTGAGACCAGCCTGGCCAACATGGTGAAACCCTGTCTCTACTAAAAATACAAAATTAGCCAGGCATGATGGCGGGTGCCTGTAATCCCAGCTACTTGGGAGGCTGAGGCATGAGAATCACTTGAACCAGTGAGGCAGAGGTTGCAGTGAGCCAAGATCACGCTATTGCACTCCAGCCTGGGTGACAGAGTGAGACTCCATCTCAAAAAAATAATAATAAAAATAAATAAAAATAAAATCTCATCTTGAATTGTAATCTGAATTGTAATCCTCATGTGTTGGGTGAGGGACCTTGTGGGAGGTAATTAGATCATGGGGGCAGTTCCCCTAGATGTTCTCATGATAGTAAGTGAGTTTTCATGCACTATGATGGTTTTATAAGGAGTTGTTCCCCTTTTGCTCTGTACTTCTCTCTCCTGCTGGCTTGTGAATAAGGATGTGTTTGCTTCCCCTTCCACCATGATTGTAAGTCTCCTGAGGCCTCCCCAGCCATTCGGAACTATGAGTCAATTAAACCTATTTCCTTTATAAATTACCCATCTCGGGTATTTTATTATAGCAGTGTGAAAATGGACTAATACACCCTGTCATTCCTGCTTTTTGTAATTCTGTCTAAATACATCAGCTCAGATATTGCTGCCTCTCTTAAATCATTCATTTGTTGTTGTTGTTGTTGTTATTGTTGTCATTTTAGAGGCACAGTCTCACTGTCACTCAGGCTGCAGTGGAGTGATGCAAGCACAGCTTACTATAACCTTGAACAACTAGGCTCAAGCTATCCTCCTGTCTCAGCCTTTCAAGGAGCTGAAACTACAGGTGTTCACCAACACACCCAGTTAATTGTTTATTTTTTGTGGAGTCAGGGTCTCATCATGTTGCTCAGGCTGGTCTCAAACTCTTGGCCTCAAGCAATCCTCCCAACTCAACTTCCCAAAGTTCTGGGATTATAGGCGTGAGGTGCCGCACCTAGCCAATTCATTGTATTTACAAATCAAGTATTAAGATATGAATCTCCCTTCTTTGACATCCCGTAACACTTGTTTCTTGTCATCTTTGTGATGTATCTATTGTTCTATGTTGTGTTTCTCTGCCTTTTTCTATTAGATCAAGGGTTTTATTGGAACATAGCCATGCTCATTTGTTTTCATGTTGTCTGTGGCTGTCTTTGTGTAACAACTGCAGAGTTGAATAATTGTGAGAGAGACCTTATGGCTTGCAATACTAAAATATTTACTGTCTGGTCCTTTGCAGATGATGTTTTCTGACTCCTCTTGTACTAGATCATAAATTCCTCATGGGGAAGAAACTATCTTATTATCTGTTTGACCTGTTTAATGCCTAATACAGTATGTGTACCTTGAATATTTGTTAAATTGACTTAAACCAAATTAAAGTGAATATGTGATTTAGTGGCAGCATCCACGGGGTTAAGTACGAACCATTAAGAAAAATGGTTCATTGACATGTAGAGAGAGTTGGATGGATGGGAGATAAGGTCCCCTACCCCCAAAAGCAGTCTACAGTATATTATTTAAAAAGAGTTAAGAATAATCATCAATTATAAGCATAAATATGTTGAACAACATTACCTTGAAACAAACCTTTTGATGAAACATTTTGTAGAACAAAGCTGATTTCTATTAGAATATTAATATTCATGACTGTACATACCAATTAATTCCTTTATAAAAATTTGTTCTCAGTCTTAGAGTTCATGGACGATATATTTAATAAATACAGTCTTCATTGATTAGAACAACTGAACTAAGCATTTACAAGCTAATGCTAGTTGTGATAATTATTTCAATTATCTACATTGTCACATTCAATTTATTCACGTTCCACGTCAAATTTTAAAAAGAAATCAAGGATTCAAAACCATGGCAGTGATTTCCACTTAATGTCAAGATGGAGTAACAGGGACCAGATTTACCCTCCATCCTGAATCAGCTAAAACATTTGGTTAAAATGTATTTAGAAAATGGTTTTTAAGGCAATAGACATTAAGTAAAAAAGGACAGTGATCCCTGAAAGGTAGGAAACAAATGAGGCTAGTCCTACTATTGTTCCAGTTTACTGTCTAGAGAAAGTTTCTAGGTCATGATGCAGGGAGGAGGAATCTAAGCAGAGCCCAACCAATTCCCAGAATTGAAAAGATGGATCTGAGGATCTGTTGAGTCCACAGAAGCTGGAGTTCACAGAGAATAGCACCAGAATGAAGACAATCGTATATATTGTCTTCATATACATTGTATATACATATATACATATACATTTATATATATATATGCACATATACACACAAGACAATATATACACACACATACACTCTCTCCCTCTCTCTGTCTACAGAGTGTATATGTATGTGTGAACTCCAGAGGTCTGCAGAGGATTCCTCTGGAGCACTGAGCAAAGTACTGATAAGTGCATGCATGTGAGAAGAGTAACTGAGGCTAGGGGAAGAATCTTCAAAAGAATTAGAGAAAACAGAACTTGGAATTCTCAGTGCTTTTTTCCATAAGCCAGATTGGAAAACTTGATCACTCATAAGGCATTAAACAGAGTGCTCAAAAGGGTCTTGCCTATCTAAAAAATCTTAAGAGCAAGACCAAAAAAAAAAAAAAAATCAAACTGTTTCCAAGTAACTGTCCCAGAAAGTTTCAATTATATATATATCTGGCACCCAACAAGATAAAAACCGCAATGTCTGGAATCTAATAAAAAGTTACCAGGCATACAAAGAAGAAATTAACACACATGATTAAGAGAAAAAGAAATGAATTGCAGCCAACCCAGAATTGACACAGATGTTAGAATTAGCAGACAAGGACATCAAAACCCACTATAACTATATTCTGTATGTTCAAAAAGCTAGATAAAAGAATGACTAGGTTAACAAGAGACATGGAAGACATAAAAAAGACCCAAATCAAATTTCTAGAGATGAGTACTATGTCTGAGATGGAAAATATACTGAATTGAGATTAATAACAAATTAGACATTGCAAAAGAAAAGGTTAGTAAATTTGAAAATAAGACAGTAAAAACTAAAATGAAACACACAGAATGCTATGATTTGAATGTTTTGTGCTCTCCAAAATTTATGTTGAAACTTAATTCCCAGTGCAACAGTATTGGGAAGTGATTGAGTAATTAGGACTCCACCCTCATGAATAGAATTAGGTGCCCTTATAAAGGGGCTTAACAGAAGGAGTTCATCCTCTTTTGCCCTTCTGCATTCTGCCATGTGAGGGCACAGTGTTTCTCCCTTCCAGAGGACACAGTGTGCAAAGCACTATCTTAAAAGCAGAGACCGAACTCTCACTAGACAACAAACCTGCCAATGCCATGATCTTGAACTTTCCAGCCTTCATAACTGTAAGAAATACATTTCTGTTCTGTGTAAAGGTGATTGCTCAAGGACCTAGAACTAGAAATACCATTTGACCCAACCATCCCATTACTGGGGATATACCCAAAGGATTATAAGTCATGCTGCTATAAAGACACATGCACACGTATGTTTACTGCGGCACTATTCACAATAGCAAAGACTTGGAATCAACCCAAATGTCCATCAGTGACAGACTGGATTAAGAAAATGTGGCACATATACACCATGGAATACTATGCAGCCATAAAAAGGATGAGTTCGTGTCCTTTGTAGGGACATGGATGCAGCTGGAAACCATCATTCTCAGCAAACTATCACAAGAACAGAAAACCAAATACCGCATGTTCTCACTCATAGGTGGGAATTGAACAATGAGATCACTTGGACACAGGAAGGGGAGCATCACACACCAGGTCCTATTGTGGGGAAGGGGTAGAGGGGAGGAAAAGCATTAAGAGATATACCTAATGTAAATGACGAGTTAATGGGTGCAGCACACCAACATGGCACATGTATACATATATAACAAACCTGCATGTTGTGCACATGTACCCTAGAACTTAAAGTATAATAAAAAATAAAAAAATTTAAAAAAATTACGCCGTCTGTGGTATTTTGTTATAGCAGCACAAATGGACTAAGACAGAGGAAAAATAAAGGACCAAGAAGAGAACAGATGCTTAGTAAGCTGTATAACAATGTCAAGTAGCCTGATGTACATGTAATTTAAGGCTTTGAAGGAGAGGATACAGAAGAGGGTACAGAAAAATTATTTGAGAAACTAATGGATACATTTTTTCCAAATTTGATGAAAACTATAAATCCACAAATCTAAGAAGCTTAATGAACTCCAAGCAAAAGAAACGTTAAGAAAATGACATTGAGCCACATCATAATTAAATTGCTCAAAACCAGATAAAAAAGAAAATAATTAAAATTACCAGAGGGAAAAAGACAAATTATGTACATAGGAAGAAAGATGACAGCAGATTTTTAAATTGGAAACAGTGCAAGTCTAAAGACAATTAGAGAAACATCTTTAAGCTACTTATTAGGGAAAAAAAGGTCCATATAGTATTTTATAACCAATAAAAATATATTTTTAAAGCAAACATGAAATAAAAGACTTTTCAGACATATAAAAGCTGAAATAATTTACAGCCAGCAAACTTGTACTATAAAAAAATGTTAAAATAATTCCCATGGATAAAAGAAAAATGATACCAGATGGAATTATGTATCTACCCAAGAAATGAAGTACATTGGAAATGGTAACTACCAAGGTGAATACAGAAGGTTTTTTCAAATTATTGTAATAATTTAAAACATAACTGTTTAGACAAAAATAATAAAAATGAATTGTGGGCTTTATGATATATAAAGAAATAAAATATATGATAACAACTGTACAAAAGCTGGAGGAGAAGAAATAGAAGTTTGTTTTGTAGGGCTCTTATACTATATGAGAAGGGGTATAATATTAGTTGAAGGTAGACTGTGATAGGTAAAAGGTATATACTATAAACCCTAAAGCATTTAAAAAACACAAAAAGAGTTATGGACAATAGGCTAACAAAGGCTACATACAATAAAAACTATGATATCCAAAAGAAGGTAGGAAAAGGTTACAAAGAACAAATGGGACAAATATAAGACAAATAGCAAAATGGTAGATTTAAACCTAAACATATCAATAGTCATAGGAAATCTAAATGGTCTAAACATCTCAATTTAGAAAACCCTGAGTGGTGTTTTCTGCCAGAGGCTGATGGTCATGAACCTACAGTTTGGTGGTGTCACAAAGGTAGGGCTGCAGTTACTGTTTCCTGTTGATGAAAACCACAGGCAATGAATTCTCCCACTACTTTTCTGGTTCAGATGGGCACTACTGAATCACACTGTGCTCCAACAATAGCCCTAAATGGGGAAGTATGCTTCGGTACCTAATGACACTACTCTTTGGTATGTAAGCTACAAATCAGTGCTTCTTGTGCTCCCAGTGCTTTATGGAGAAGGCTTTTCATTGTTCCTCACAGCCTTCCTTCTCTGTTATTCATGTCTGAGTTACAAGACACCAGGTTGTACTCAAAGCCCCTATTCCTTCCAATCCTAATGTGTTGTCCTTGGGTCAAGCCTATGAGTATTCATTTTTTTCATCCCTTATGATGTGTCTTCAGTAGTTGGCTTTGGCCCTGTTTCTGTCTCCACCAATTCCTTATATATAATCAATTGCTATGTCCCATTAATTCTACCTTCAATATTTATCTTGAATGCATTCATTTATCTTCATTCCAACAGCCAATATCTCGCCTAAGCTACCTCTCCCTTGTTATAGCTGTAGTTCCCCAACTAGTTTCCCCACATCCACCCTATCCCCTCTCAAATCTTACTCTACACAGTAATCAGTGCGGCTCTTTTAAACAAATAAATTGGATTATGTTACATCCCCATAATGAGGAAACTCAAACTTCCTACTGGGGCCCATGAGGTCCCGTGTGACCTATGTGCCTCCGTGTTTGCCATTTCCCCTTTTGTCCTCTACATTCCAGCCACACAGTCTTTTTTTTCTAATTCTCTGAAGTTTACTGGCTCATTCCAACTGCAAATCCTACAGACCAGTTTCCCTGTCTGGGGTCATCCTCTGCCACCTTTATATAGGTACCTATTATTAAGCCTTAAAATCCCACTTAGACTTCACTTCCTTGGGAAAACTGGAAAAGCACCAGTTTCCTTCTTACATGTTCTCATGACACCCAGAGTTACTTCTTAATAAGCATTATCTATTAATTCATGCTTAATATTTGTCTCTACAGTGGGATGTGAACTCTCTGAGGGCTGAGAACATGTCTGTTTTACTCACTTCTGTATGCCCAGTGCCAAGCACTGTGGCTGGCTCTAGAAGTTTAGTATAGTAGTTCATTAAATCTAAGATGCCAGCAATCATAAGATGCACCATTATTTTATGGCAAACATCTCTAATTAAATTCTATTTTGCCTTCAATTTTAAGGCAAACATCTCTAATTAAATTCTATTTTGCCTTCAATTTTAAGATGCAACCCAAACTCAGAAATGTGAAAATGTGAAAAAGTATGTCTTAGAATTCAGAATATAAATATTTTAAAAACTAAATACATGAGTAAAAGAATCATCTTTGTCCTCATGTAATCCCCATTATACCTGGCCCAACGAGCAATCCCCAATATGCCTGGACATTAGTATACCCTAAAATGAACTTATGTCTTGGTGCTGTCAAACCAGAATACCCCCACTATACTTGAAAGTCTGGACTATTGTGTCTATGACCATTACCTAATTCTTGCCTGTTGAAATTATATTAGACTAATCCTATAATCAATACTATTTCCATATTTGTCAAGCATACTTTCTACAGAGTCCCACAAAAAGAGAAATCTATACATACGATTTGGAACTAACAAAGTTTGTTGTAAAATGAAATGGTCTTCTATATGAGCCAATTACAAAATATTAATTCATTTTTAAGAACTCTTTTACTTAGGGTTACATAGGGCAAGAAACATTATTAGGTGCCAACTTCTGTTTAATATCTTGTACCTACCTTCAGATTCTCTCCAATGACAGAAAGCTCTTAATAACCCTTTCCATACGAAAGAGTTATTCAGGAAGTGAGTAGGAGACAGCAATGGGAAGCTAAAGATAAAAGGTGGGACTGTTCCAGTGAGAATTCAGAACTAGATGGAGGATTCACTGTGATTACTCAAAATTGTGAACAATAACTTAAGAATATGGAAAGAATCTCTAGGCTTCCAAAACCCTCCAGTCCCATCAATCAACCCTTAAGCATACAAGCTGTAACTGGCATGGAAGACATGCATTTTAAAGGTTGAAGGGATATTAGTCACTATAAAATGAGAAGGAGAGCAGCATAGTGAAAAAGGAATAGGGTTTAGGGTCCGGTGAAGTTTGGATTCTGGCTTTGGCACTTACTAGTTGTAAAGTTTAGACTCAATTTTCTTATCTAAGACCAATAATATCTATCTTATAGGGTTGAGAGGATTAAATAATATATGGATAAAAGGCACTTAGAAGCAGGTCTGGCACATAGAGTCAATAAATATCAGCTTGTATTATTTTTATTCTGGAAAAGGAAAAAGGAAACTTTCTAAATTATGTGAGTGTTCTCTATTTGTATTCATTATTGTTGCAATCTGTTTTTAACTTATCTTTTTAAATATTACTGGGTATATACCCAAAGGATTATAAATCATGCTGCTATAAAGACACATGCACACGTATGTTTATTGAGGCACTATTCACAATAGCAAAGACTTGGAATCAACCCAAATGTCCATCAGTGACAGACTGGATTAAGAAAATGTGGCACATATACACCATGGAACACTATGCAGCCATAAAAAAGGATGAGTTTGTGTCCTTTGTAGGGACATGGATGCAGCTGGAAACCATCATTCTTAGCAAACTATCACAAGAACGGAAAACCAAACACCGCATGTTCTCACTCACAGGTGAGAACTGATCAATGAGATCACCTGGACTCGGGAAGGGGAACATCACACACCGGGGCCTATCATGGGGAGGGGGGAGGGGGGAGGGATTGCATTGGGAGTCATACCTGATGTAAATGACGAGTTGATGGGTGCTGACGAGTTGATGGCTGCAGCACAGCAACATGGCACAAGTATACATATGTAACAAACCTGCACGTTATGCACATGTACCCTAGAACTTGAAGTATAATAATAATAATAAATAAAAAATAAATAAATAAATAAATAAATACTGAAAAGTACCCAGATCACAACTGGGTATGGCATAGTGATTAATCACATTAACTTGGAGCCGTAGAGTTTAATGAATCACCACAAAATGAACATAACCACGTAACCACCACGCAGGTCAAGAGATAGAACATTACTTGCTCCGGAAAACCTAGCCCTTCATGGTCCTTCTCAATTGCTACTTTCCCTAATTTCCCAATCCAATCATAATTCTGGTTTGAGTACCACAGATTAACTTTCCCTGCTCTTTTTCAACTGAATAAGCATAAAAGTATGCAGCGGATATTCTTTTGTTCTTGGTAACTTTTCCTCAACATTAAATTTGAGAGATTCATCTCTTGTTATGTGTGACTGCAGTTCCTTCATTTTTATTTACATCTAGTATTTCACTGAGTTAACAGGCTACAATCTTTTTAACCATTTTATTGTCGATGATCATCCAATCTGCTTTCCTTCAACCTTTTAGTTGCCACTGAATAACAGTTAATGTCTTATATCTGGTTGGACTCTTAACATAATCTCACATGTTGTGAATTGATGAAAATGATGGTTAAAATGGCTACAGCTGATAGAGGCAATAAACAGCAACTGAGTTAAACTGAGAAAGTGTGCTAAGGAGGAATGTGCTTGTCGACAAATCCAGGGTGCACACTGGAAGCCTCAGGAACCATTATAAGGTATTCTTAATATGAAAGAGGGCAATCAGGCAAGCATTGCCTCTTCAATAAAATGATAAACAATATGTGAACTGAATGTAATATACAGTGAATTCAGTATGCATAGCCAAAAGACAGGGATTTTACAGTCTAGAAAATAACTTATTTCACAAATAAGGGCTACCACCTGTAATTAGCATAGTATGGACAATGTGATGGGACTTAAAATTCTTAGTTCTTCCTTTTAGAGGATTTGAATTGACTATTATTTAAATCTGGGTTCTTCACTTGCTACAAATATAACTGTCCGCAAATTCCTTAAGCTATTTATGTTTTAGTTTCCCTACTTATAAATTGGTGATACAAAATACTACTTACCTCATATTTATGTCATGAGATAATCTATGTAAAGGGTTTAGTACAGTCAAAGGCATCTAAAAGGAGCTCAATAATTGTTCACTATGAAAAGTGGTATGGCATAGTGATTAATCACATCAACTGGGAGCCAGACTGCCTGGGTTCAAGATCTAGCTCTAGTTTAAGGTCCAGCTCTGTATGACCTTGAGCAAGGTATTTAACCCTTCTGTGCCTTAGTGTCCTCGTATATAAAGTGGGGATACTAATAGTACCTACTTCGTTGGGTTGATGTGAACTTTAAACGAATATATATGCTGGCACATAGTAAACATGAAAAAACTTCCCGAAACAACAGTAAAATTTAGAGTTACAGTGCTCAGCCCTGCCTACATATTAGAATCACCTGAGCAGCTTTAAAAAATGCTGATGTCTTGCAGTCCTCTCAGCAGGAACTCTACAAGCCAGAAGAGAGTGGGGGCCAATATTCAACATGCTTAAAGAAAAGAATTTTCAACCCAGAATTTCATATCCAGTCAAACTAAGCTTCCTAAGTGAAGGAGAAATAAAATCCTTTACAGATAAGCAAATGCTGAGAGATTTTGTCACCACCAGGCCTGCCTTACAAGAGATCCTGAAGGAAGCACTAAACATGGAAAGGAACAACTGGTAACAGCCACTGCAAAAACATGCCAAACTGTAAAGACCATCGATGCTAGGAAGAAACTGCATCAACTAACGAGAAAAATAACCAGCTAACATCATAATGACAGGATCAGATTCACACATAACAATATTAACCTTAAATGTAAATGGGCTAAATGCCCCAATTAAAAGACACACACCAGCAAATTGGATAGAGTCAAGACCCATCAGTGTGCTGTATTCAGGACACCCATCTCACATGCAGAGACACACAAAGGCTCAAAATAAAGGGATGGAGGGAGATCTACGAAGCAAATGAAAAACAAAAAAAAGCAGGGGTTGCAATGCTAGTCTCTGATAAAACAGACTTTAAACCAACAAAGATCAAAACAGACAAAGAAGGCCATTACATAATGGTAAAGGGATCAATTCAACAAGAAGAGCTAACTATCCTAAATATCTATGCACCCAATACAGGAGCACCCAGATTCATAAAGCAAGTCTTTAGAGACCTACAAAGAAACCTAGACCCCCACACAATAATAACAGGAGACTTTAACACCCCGCTGTCAACATTAGACAGATCAACGAGACAGAAAGTTAACAAGGATATCTAGGACTTGAACTCAGCTCTGCACCAAGCAGACCTAATAGACATCTACAGAATTCTCCATCCCAAATCAACAGAATATACATTCTTCTCAGCACCACATCGCACTTATTCCAAAATTGACCACGTAGTTGGAAGTAAGCACTCTTCAGCAAATGTAAAAGAACAGAAATCATTACAAACTCTCTCTCAGACCACAGTGCAATCAAATTAGAACTCAGGATTAAGAAACTCACTCAGAACCGCACAACTAATGGAAACTGAACAACCTGCTCCTGAATGACTACTGGGTAAATAATGAAATGAAGGCAGAAATAAAGATGTTCTTTGAAACCAATGAGAACAAACACACAACATACCAGAATCTCTGGGACACATTTAAAGCAGTGTGTAGAGGGAAATTTATAGCACTAAATGCCCACAAGAGAAAGCAGGAAAGATCTAAAATCGACACCCTAACATCGCAATTAAAAGAACTAGAGAAGCAAGAGCAAACACATTCAAAAGCTAGCAGAAGGCAAGAAATAACTAAGATCAGAGTAGAACTGAAGGAGATAGAGACATAAAAAATCCCTTCAAAAAATCAATGAATCCAGGATCTGGTTTTTCAAAAAGATCAACAAAATAGATAGACCGCTAGCAAGACTAATAAAGAAGAAAAGAGAGAAGAATCAAATAGATGCAATAAAAAATGATAAAGCGGATATCATCCCCGATCCCAAAGAAATACAAACTGCCATCAGAGAATACTATAAACACCTCTACATAAATAAACTAGAAAACCTAGAAGAAATGGATAAATTCCTGGACACATACACCTTCCCAAGACTAAACCAGGAAGAAGTTGAATCCCTGAATAGACCAATAACAGGCTCTGAAATTGAGGCAATAATTCATTATCTACCAACCAAAAAAAGTCCAGGACCTTACGGATTCACAGCCGAATTCTACCAGAGGTACAAAGAGGAGCTGGTACCATTGCTTCTGAAATTATTCCTATCAATTGAAAAAGAGGGAATTCTCCCTAACTCAATTGATGAGGCCAGCATCATCCTGATACCAAAGCCTGGCAGAGACACAACAAAAAAAGAGAATTTTGGACCAATATCCCTGATGAACATCAATGCAAAAATCCTCAATAAAATACTGCCAAATTGAATCCAGCAGCACATCAAAAAGCTTATCCACCACGATCAAGTTGGCTTCATCCCTGGGATGCAAGGCTGGTTCAACATACACAAATCAATAAATGTAATCCATCATATAAACAGAACCAAAGACAAAAAACACATGATTATCTCAATAGATGCAGAAAAGACCTTTGACAAAATTCAACAGTGCTTCATGCTAAGAACTCTCAATAAACTAGGTATTGATGGGACGTATCTCAAAATAATAAGAGCTATTTATGACAAACGCACAGCCAATATCATACTGAATGGGCAAAAACTGGAAGGATTCCCTTTGAAAACTGGCATAAGACAGGGATGCCCTCTCTCACCACTCCTATTCAACATAGTGCTGGAAGTTCTGGCCAGGGCAATCAGGCAGAAAGAAATAAAGGGTATTCTATTAGGAAAAGAGGAAGTCAAATTGTCCCTGTTTGCAGATGACATTATTGTATATTTAGAAAACCCCATCGTCTCAGCCCAGAATCTCCTTAAGCTGATAAGCAACTTCAGCAAAGTTTCAGGATACAAACTCAATGTGCAAAAATCACAAGCATTCCTATACACCAATAACAAACAGAGAACCAAATCATGAATGAACTCCCATTCACAATAGCTTCAAAGAGAATAAAATACGTAGGAATCCAACTTACAAGGGATGTGAAGGACCTCTTCAAGGAGAACTACAAACCATTGCTCAACGAAGTAAGAGGACACAAACAAATAGAAGAATATTCCATGCTCATGGATAGGAAGAATCAGTATCGTGAAAACGGCCATACTGCACAAGGTAATTTATAGATTCAATGCCATCCCCATCAAGTTAGCAATGACTTTCTTCACAGAATTGGAAAAATCTAAAGTTCATATGGAACCAAAAAAGAGCCTGCATTGCCAAGAGAATCCTAAGCAAACAGAATAAGGCTGCAGGCATCATGCTACCTGACTTCAAACTATACTACAAGGCTATAGTAACCAAAACAGGATGGTACTGGTACCAAAACAGAGATATAGACCAATGGAACAGAACAGAGCCCTCAGAAATAATACCACACATCTATAACCATCTGATCTTTGACAAACCTAACAAAAACAAGAAATGGGGAAAGGATTCCCTTTTTAATAAATGGTGTTGGGAAAACTAGCTAGCCATATGTAGAAAGCTGAAACTGGATCCCTTCCTTATACCTTATACAAAAATTAATTCAAGATGGATTAAATACTTAAATGTTAGACCTAAAACTAGGGTGTATTTAATAAATGGTGCAGGGAAAACTAGCTAGCCATATCTAGAAAGCTGAAACTGGATCCCTTCCTTACACCTTATAAAAAAATTAATTCACGATGGATTAAAGACTTAAATGTTAGACCTAAAACCATAAAAACCCAAGAAGAAAACCTAGGCAATACCACTGAGGACATAGACATGGCCAAGGACTTCATGACTAAAACACCAAAAGCAATGGCAACAAAAACCAAAATTGACAAATGGGATCTAATTAAACTAAGGAGCTTCTGCACAACAGAAGAAACTACCATCAGAGTGAACAGGCAACCTACAGAATGGGAGAAAATTTTTGCAATCTACTCATCTGACAAAAGGCTAATATCCAGAATCTACTAAAAAAAAAAAAAAAAAAAAACCTAATTTACAAGAAAAAACTCAACCCCATCAAAAAGTGGGCGAAGGATATGAACAGATACTTCTCAAAACAAGATATCTATGCAGCCAATAGACACATGAAAAAATGCTCATCATCACTGGCCATCAGAGAAATGCAAATCAAAACCACAATGAGATACCATCTCACACCAGTCAGAATGGTGATCATTAAAAAGTCAGGAAATGGCCAGGCGCGGTGGCTCAAGCCTGTAATCCCAGCACTTTGGGAGGCCGAGATGGGCGGATCACAAGGTCAGGAGATAGAGACCATCCTGGCTAACACGGTGAAACCCCATCTCTACTAAAAAATACAAAAAACTAGCTGGGCGAGGTGGCAGGCACCCATAGTCCCAGCTACTCGGGAGGCTGAGGCAGGAGAATGGCGTGAACCCGGGAGGTGGAGCTTGCAGTAAGCCGAGATCGCGCCACTGCACTCTAGCCTGGGTGACAGAGTGAGACTCCGTCTCAAAAAAAAAAAAAAAAAAAAAGGGCAGGAAATAACAGGTGCTGGAGAGGATGTGGAGAAATAGGAACACTTTTACACTGTTGGTGGGAGCGTAAACTAGTACAGCCATTGTGGAAGACAGTGTGGCGATTCCTCAAGGATCTAGAACTGGAAATACCATTTGACCCAGCCATCCCATTACTGGGCATATACCCAAAGGATTATAAATCATGCTGCTATAAAGACACATGCACACATATGTTTATTGCAGCACTATTCACAATAGCAAAGACTTGGAACCAACCCAAATGTCCATCAATGATAGACTGGATTAAGAAAATGTGGCACATATACACCATGGAATACTATGCAGCCATAAAAAGGATGAGCTCATGTCCTTTGTAGGGACATGGGTGAAGCTGGAAACCATCATTCTGAGCAAACTATCGTAAGGACAGAAAACCAAACACCACATGTTCTCACTCATAGTTGGGAATTGAACAATGAGATCACTTGGACACAGGAAGGGGAACATCACACACTGGGGCCTGTTGGGTCCTGGGGGGCAGAGGGAGGGATAGCATTAGGAGATATACCTAATGTAAATGATGAGTTAATGGGTGCAGCACACCAACATGGCACATGTATACATATGTAACAAACCTGTATGTTATGCACATGTACCCTAGAACTTAAAGAATATGTGTTTGTGTGTGTGTATATACATATTAAAAAAAAGGTAATCAGAGCAAACTTTTAGTTTAAAAAAGAAATGCTGATATCTGGACCCTATGCCCAGATAGTTTGGTTTAATTTGTCTGTGATAGGATCTGGGAAACCTGTGAAATCTCCTCAACTGATTCTAATGTGTAGCAAAGTGTGAGGTCCCTGCTTTAGAGACCCTTCCTTATTAAGACAAACTCCAACACTAATTCTTACTTTGATCACAGAGAATCAGGAGCCGTTGAACACTGTCTCTTTACAGTACTTCCCCAATAACTATTAATGGGCTCTTCTGTGTAATTCATATGGGTCATGCAAAGTTGAACAACATACGGCCTTCACCAAAAGGAATTTATAGTACAGTTCATTAGAGCAAGTACACACGGGCCGTGATCACTAAGCCTCATGTCAGAATGCAATGATTGAAAGTGGCATGGAAGCAAGAAAGTGTCATGGAAGTAAGGGAGGCCATTTATACTTAATGGCAAACCATAAGGGGTTCATGTAAGAAGTGGCATCTACTTCAAGTGGCTCTTGAAAAGTGGATTAATCTTCATCAACATCAGTTTTCTCATCCCTAACAAGATTGCTGAGGCTCCGTGCTCTACTAACGCAAAAGTTTAAGATTTTATGAGACCAGTCCATGTGTAATCTGGAATATATTTGATATTCCAGTTTCTTTAAGGTATAGTCATTTTTGGAAAGCAAAGTGGAGTCCCAGTCCCCATTTTGTGATGAAGGATGGAAAATGGTTTGCTTTAGTTTGTAGTTTGTTTCAGATTGGAGTTCATGGCCTCTTAAGTCATAGATGAAGTCCAAAGCAATCCTTAGGTTCAAATGCACAGATAGTCTTTAATGACACCTTAAGATCAAAGAAAATAAAACCTTTCTCAGTCCTTGCTAAAGAAAGGGTGCTAATTTTCTGGCATTTGGGCTCCTGTGGAAGAGTGTGGGGTTGTACCTTTGGTCCAGAGTTGCTGTATAGAGTCCAGATGAGAAGATCTTTAGACAGCTTTATCAGAATTCAGAGAACAAGCCTGTATCCTAACAAACTGGAGAAGCGAGAAGGGACAATGGAGGCTTGCGTCAGCACACCAAGAAACCTCCAAATTAGTTATGACAGTGCTGAGGAAGCAAAGCTGAGGTAAAAATAGTCTGTCTTGATGCCCTCTTATCTAAACCACTATTTCATTTTATTATATCTTTGATTAGATTACTCTATAAGAAATATATATCAAAAAGAAATATAACACTACTTGATACTATCAGAGAAGTGAAACTTATAAAATGTTATTATATTAGAATAACATACTATATGCAGCAGGATTCTCTGTGGTAAAGAATAACCAGTAGAAAAAAGGGGGTCCCTGGTTGGGTAGGTTCCCTTTTATTCTTTTCATGTCTTAGATAAAGGTTAGATGGATAGTTCTCAATGACCCAACTCTAGAGATGTAGATGTTCATTCATTATTCAATCAACAAATATTTATTGAGCATATACCATGAGCTAGATGCTACTGAAGGGAGCAAGCCAGATAAAGAACCTTGCCTTCATGGAGCTTACAATCAAGCTAAGGGAAACAGATAATATACAGTAAACATAATCTGTAATAGAGTTTGATATAAATGATAGTGTGGCTATAAGGTAATAAGGTACTGTGGGGAAACAAAAAATTTGGAAAGTTGAGTCAGGTCAGGGTATTGATGAGAGCCTAGGTCAGAGTGGTAATGATGAGGCTTTGCTGAGAAGATAAGATTTGAATAAAGATTTGGAGAAGGTAGAGAAGGTAGTCAAGTGGCTATCTGATGGCAGAATATTCCAGTCACAGAAAACAGTCATTGCAGTGGCCCAGAGCACATGCCCTCTGTATTTGGGAAACAGCAAGAAGGTCAGTGTGCCTGAAGCAGTGAGCTAGGGGGTAGGTTAGTGGGAGATGAGGTCAAGAGGAAATAGGGGATAGATTATGAATGGCATTGTTCACCATAGTGAGGGCACTGGCTTTTGCTCTGAGTGGGATGGGGATCTACGGAAAGATGTTCAACAGGGAGCTACAGGAAGATGTTCAACAGGGAGGTGCTAAATAGGAGTTTTCTGGATGTTGTGTTGAAAATACAATATACAAGGCAAAATGGAGTCAGGGAGACTATCTAAAGAGTATTCCAGTACAAAGGTGTGGTAGGGAGAATTCTAAATCCCAAGTCCCGAAGATTTCCAGTCCTGGCTGTGCATAATCCTGCTAGTTATTCCATCAAACACTAATCTAGAGACTGTTATGGAGGGGTTTTACAGATATAATTAAGATCCCAAATTAGTTGACCTTAAAATATAGAGATCATTAGGTGTGCGTGATCTAATTAACAGGCCCTTTAAATCTGGGTATAGAGGAAGTCAAAAGATTTGAAATATACAAAGGAATTAATGCGCTGTTCCTGACTTGAAAATGGAAGGCACCACGTGTAATGAAATGTGTACAGTCGTGTAAATAAATGTGTACAGCCTCTAGAAACTAAGGGCAGCCCCTGGCTCACAGCCAGCAGCAAGAAACGGGGGCCTCATCTCTACTGCTGCAAGGAGCTGAATTCTGCCAGCAACAAAAATGATCTTGGAAACACATTTCTCTTCAGAACCTCCAGAGAAAACCTCATCCCAGCTGACACTTTGATTTCAGCCTTATAAGGCCCTGGGCAGAGAAGTCATGCTAAGACAGACTTTTGACTTACAGAATTACAAGCTAATAAATGGGTATTTTAAGTAGCAAAGTTTGCTACACTACAATAGAAAATTACTGCATCAGCTGAAAGCTAATATTCCCTATTATGCTATATCTATGTTTATTTTAAGTCATAAACATAATGTCCTTTACATAAATGACATTACCATACTATATCTATGTTTAATTCATAAACATAATACCCTTTACATAAATGACATTATCATGCATATATACAAACACATAATTCTGTCTCATGAAATAAGCATATTTAGTATAAGGGTATGTACAAAAATGGAAAGCTTGCCCAATTGTTAGTGAGTGCTCAAATTGGTGTGTTTATCGTCAGCATCCTGCTCCTTCCTGGGCCATGAGAGAAATATTATAAAGAGAGGTAGGCACTCAACAATTGCCTAACTGGGGCTTCTTCTTATGGAAAGCTATGAGGAAACTTTTCCAAATAATTTGAGGAAGCCTCCTGGAAGAGATGATAAATTTTAAGAGTGGTTTCGAAATTAGAAAGAACGTCACCAGGCTAAATGGCGATATTCTTATATTCTTATCCTGTATACTTATTATAGATTTGTTCCAAGGACACTAAAGTTAATATCAGTCATTTTATTTAAAACATGGTGGTGTGAAGAACTTGTGTCCAAATAAAAACTTCATCTATTTTCAAAAAAAATTTAGTTCAGGTGCTTCCTCATGTCCCTTCTTCCAGGAAGTTCCAGACTAGATCAAGGATCCTTCTTAGCAGCCATAACTTTTGCTGCGTAACAAGCTACCCCAAGATGTAGTAGCTTAAAATGACAGCTATTTATTTGTTCACTATTCTATGGTTCAACTATTTGGGCTGGGTTCATCTGGGATGGATCATCTCTGCTCCACATGGCAGTGGCTGGACACCCTCATGGGTTTGCATGGCCTCACCTGGTGGTTGAGATAACTGGGCCATGTGTCTCTTATCACTCAACAAGTTAACCTGGTCTTAGTCACAGAGTAGTGGTCACAGCATCCCAAGAGTAGCAGGAGAGAGCTAACTTCAACATGCAAGCATTTTTTAAGCCTCTAGTTGTGCTACATTTGCCATTGTCCCATTGACCAGGACAAGTCACATGAACAAGTTTATAGTCAGTGTAAGAGGAAGCTATTACCCAAGGGTGTAGATACAGGGAGGGAAATTATTACAGCCATTTTGTAAAAAAAATCTGCCTTTATTGCACTGAATTATAATCTTCTATTTTATGTTTGTGTCTTCTTAAGGACAGAAGTTCTGTTTCTTCGTGTCTGTAATGTGATCATGTATTATAACAGTGCCTGACACTATGCTGCATACTCCACAACAGTTTATTTTTTTCCTCACTGTGTGGTGTTTATAAGAACCCAAGCCATTTGGACCCATAGTTACCCATTTTAGTGAAATGGAAAGAGAAAGAGTTCAAAATAATCCTGAATTTCCATATGCCATCCCCAAAGACTTATGAGCCTCACCAGGACTTGAGCAAAAGCATAGCTTGGATAGCTTCTCTCACTGTTAGCTTCCGTGTAAAAGGCTGCCAACAACATTCTTTTTTTTTTTAAATTTATTTATTATTATACTTTAAGTTGTAGGGTACATGTGCATAACGTGCAGGTTTGTTACATATGTATACTTGTGCCATGGTGGTGTGCTGCACCCATCAACTCGTCATTTACATCAGGTATAACTCCCAATGCAATCCCTCCCCCCTCCACCCTCCCCATGATAGGCCCCTGTGTGTGATGTTCCCCTTCCCGAGTCCAAGTGATCTCATTGTTCAGTTCCCACCTATGAGTGAGAACATGCGGTGTTTGGTTTTCTGTTCTTGTGATAGTTTGCTAAGAATGATGGTTTCCAGCTGCATCCATGTCCCTACAGAGGACGCAAACTCATCCTTTTTGATGGCTGCATAGTATTCCATGGTGTATATGTGCCACATTTTCTTAATCCAATCTGTCACTGATGGACATTTGGGTTGATTCCAAGTCTTTGCTATTGTGAATAGTGCCGCAATAAACATACGTGTGCATGTGTCTTTATAGCAGCATAATTTATAATCCTTTGGGTATATACCCAGTAATGGGATGGCTGGGTCATATGGTACATCTAGTTCTAGATCCTTGAGGAATCGCCATACTGTTTTCCATAATGGTTGCACTAGTTTACAATCCCACCAACAGTGTAAAAGTGTTCCTATTTCTCCACATCCTCTCCAGCACCTGTTGTTTCCTGACTTTTTAATGATCGCCATTCTAACTGGTGTGAGATGGTATCTCATTGTGGTTTTGATTTGCATTTCTCTGATGGCCAGTGATGATGAGCATTTTTTCATGTGTCTGTTGGCTGTATGAATGTCTTCTTTTGAGAAATGTCTGTTCATATCCTTTGCCCACTTTTTGATGGGGTTGTTTGTTTTTTTCTTGTAAATTTGTTTGAGTTCTTTGTAGGTTCTGGATATTAGCCCTTTGTCAGATGAGTAGATTGCAAAAATGTTCTCCCATTCTGTAGGTTGCCTGTTCACTCTGATGGTAGTTTCTTTTGCTGTGCAGAAGCTCTTTAGTTTAATGAGATCCCATTTGTCAATTTTGGCTTTTGCTGCCGTTGCTTTTGGTGTTTTAGACATGAAGTCTTTGCCCATGCCTATGTCCTGAATGGTACTACCTAGGTTTTCCTCTAGGATTTTTATGGTATTAGGTCTAACATTTAAGTCTCTAATCCATCTTGAATTAATTTTCATATAAGGAGTAAGGAAAGGATCCAGTTTCAGCTTTCTACTTATGGCTAGCCAATTTTCCCAGCACCATTTATTAAATAGGGAATCCTTTCCCCATTTCTTGTTTCTCTCAGGTTTGTCAAAGATCAGATGGCTGTAGATGTGTGGTATTATTTCTGAGGACTCTGTTCTGTTCCATTGGTCTATATCTCTGTTTTGGTACCAGTACCATGCTGTTTTGGTTACTGTAGCCTTGTAGTATAGTTTGAAGTCAGGTAGCGTGATGCCTCCAGCTTTGTTCTTTTGACTTAGGATTGTCTTGGAGATGCGGGCTCTTTTTTGGTTCCATATGAACTTTAAAGCAGTTTTTTCCAATTCTGTGAAGAAACTCATTGGTAGCTTGATGGGGATGGCATTGAATCTATAAATTACCTTGGGCAGTATGGCCATTTTCACGATATTGATTCTTCCTATCCATGAGCATGGTATGTTCTTCCATTTGTTTGTGTCCTCTTTTATTTCACTGAGCAGTGGTTTGTAGTTCTCCTTGAAGAGGTCCTTTACATCCCTTGTAAGTTGGATTCCTAGGTATTTTATTCTCTTTGAAGCAGTTGTGAATGGAAGTTCATTCCTGATTTGGCTCTCTGTTTGTCTGTTACTGGTGTATAAGAATGCTTGTGATTTTTGCACATTAATTTTGTATCCTGAGACTTTGCTGAAGTTGCTTATCAGCTTAAGGAGATTTTGGGCTGAGACAATGGGGTTTTCTAAATATACAATCATGTCATCTGCAAACAGGGACAGTTTGACTTCTTCTTTTCCTAACTGAATACCCTTGATTTCTTTCTCTTGCCTAATTGCCCTAGCCAGAACTTCCAACACTATGTTGAATAGGAGTGGTGAGAGAGGGCATCCCTGTCTTGTGCCAGTTTTCAAAGGGAATTTTTCCAGTTCTTGCCCATTCAGTATGATATTGGCTGTGGGTTTGTCATAAATAGCTCTTATTATTTTGAGGTACGTTCCATCAATACCGAATTTATTGAGCGTTTTTAGCATGAAGGGCTGTTGAATTTTGTCAAAAGCCTTTTCTGCATCTATTGAGATAATCATGTGGTTCTTGTCTTTGGTTCTGTTTATATGCTGGATTATGTTTATTGATTTGCGAATGTTGAACCAGCCTTGCATCCCAGGGATGAAGCCCACTTGATCATGGTGGATAAGCTTTTTGATGTGTTGCTGAATCCGGTTTGCCAGTATTTTATTGAGGATTTTTGCATCGATGTTCATCAGGGATATTGGTCTAAGATTCTCTTTTTTTGTTGTGTCTCTGCCAGGCTTTGGTATCAGGATGATGTTGGCCTCATAAAATGAGTTAGGGAGGATTCCCTCTTTTTCTATTGATTGGAATAGTTTCAGAAGGAATGGTACCAACTCCTCCTTGTATCTCTGGTAGAATTCAGCTGTGAATCCATCTGGTCCTGGACTTTTTTTGGTTGGTAGGCTATTAATTATTGCCTCAATTTCAGAGCCTGCTATTGGTCTATTCAGGGATTCAACTTCTTCCTGGTTTAGTCTTGGAAGAGTGTAAGTGTCCAGGAAATTATCCATTTCTTCTAGATTTTCCAGTTTATTTGCGTAGAGGTGTTTATAGTATTCTCTGATGGTAGTTTGTATTTCTGTGGGGACGGTGGTGATATCCCCTTTATCATTTTTAATTGCGTCGATTTGATTCTTCTCTCTTTTCTTCTTTATTAGTCTTGCTAGTGGTCTGTCAATTTTGTTGATCTTTTCAAAAAACCCAACTCCTGGATTCATTGATTTTTTGGAGAGTTTTTTGTGTCTCTATCTCCTTCAGTTCTGCTCTGATCTTAGTTATTTCTTGCCTTCTGCTAGCTTTTGAATGTGTTTGCTCTTGCTTCTCTAGTTCTTTTAAT
This sequence comes from Macaca mulatta, assembly GCF_049350105.2. Classification (NCBI taxonomy): domain Eukaryota; kingdom Metazoa; phylum Chordata; class Mammalia; order Primates; family Cercopithecidae; genus Macaca; species Macaca mulatta. The sequence goes on along the minus strand of NC_133426.1, from coordinate 14,258,086 downwards.
TGCGATGTTAGAGTGTCGATTTTAGATCTTTCCTGCTTTCTCTTGTGGGCATTTAGTGCTATAAATTTCCCTCTACACACTGCTTTAAATGTGTCCCAGAGATTCTGGTATGTTGTATCTTTGTTCTCATTGGTTTCAAAGAACATCTTTATTTCTGCCTTCATTTCGTTATGTACCCAGTAGTCATTCAGGAGCAGGTTGTTCAGTTTCCATGTAGTTGAGCGGTTTTGATTGAGTTTCTTAGTCCTGAGTTCTAGTTTGATTGCACTGTGGTCTGAGAGACAGTTTGTTATAATTTCTGTTCTTGTACATTTGCTGAGGAGTGCTTTACTTCCAAGTACGTGGTCGATTTTGGAGTAAGTATGATGTGGTGCTGAGAAGAATGTATATTCTGTTGATTTGGGGTGGAGAGTTCTGTAGATGTCTATTAGGTCTGCTTGCTGCAGAGATGAGTTCAATTCCTGGATATCCTTGTTAACTTTCTGTCTCGTTGATCTGTCTAATGTTGACAGTGGAGTGTTGAAGTCTCCCATTATTATTGTATGGGAGTCTAAGTCTCTTTGTAAGTCTCTAAGGACTTGCTTGATGAATCTGGGTGCTCCTGTATTGGGTGCATATATATTTAGGATAGTTAGCTCTTCTTGTTGAATTGATCCCTTTACCATTATGTAATGGCCTTCTTTGTCTCTTTTGATCTTTGATGGTTTAAAGTCTGTTTTATCAGAGACTAGTATTGCAACCCCCGCTTTTTTTTGTTCTCCATTTGCTTGGTAAATCTTCCTCCATCCCTTTATTTTGAGCCTATGTATGTCTCTGCGTGTGAGATGGGTCTCCTGAATACAGCAGACTGATGGGTCTTGACTCTTTATCCAGTTTGCCAGTCTGTGTCTTTTAATTGGAGCATTTAGTCCATTTACATTTAAGGTTAAGATTGTTATGTGTGAACTTGATCCTGCCATTATGATATTAACTGGTTATTTTGCTCGTTAGTTGATGCAGTTTCTTCCTAGCCTCGATGGTCTTTACATTTTGGCATGTTTTTGCAATGGCTGGTACCGGTTGTTCCTTTCCATGTTTAGTGCTTCCTTCAGGGTCTCTTGTAAGGCAGGTCTAGTGGTGACAAAATCTCTAAGCATTTGCTTATCTGTAAAGGATTTTATTTCTCCTTCACTTATGAAACTTAGTTTGGCTGGATATGAAATTCTGGGTTTAAAATTCTTTTCTTTAAGAATGTTGAATATTGGCCCCCACTCTCTTCTGGCTTGGAGAGTTTCTGCCGAGAGATCTGCTGTTAGTCTGATGGGCTTCCCTTTGTGGGTAACCCGACCTTTCTCTCTGGCTGCCCTTAAGATTTTTTCCTTCATTTCAACTTTGATGAATCTGGCAATTATGTGTCTTGGAGTTGCTCTTCTCGAGGAGTATCTTTGTGGCGTTCTCTGTATTTCCTGAATTTGAATGTTGGCCTGCCCTACTAGGTTGGGGAAGTTCTCCTGGATGATATCCTGAAGAGTGTTTTCCAACTTGGTTCCATTTTCCCCCTCACTTTCAGGCACCCCAATCAGACGTAGATTTGGTCTTTTTACATAATCCCATACTTCTTGCAGGCTTTGTTCATTTCTTTTTCTTCTTTGTTCTTTTGGTTTCTCTTCTCGCTTCATTTCATTCATTTGATCCTCAATCGCAGATACTCTTTCTTCCAGTTGATCGAGTCGGTTACTGAAGCTTGTGCATTTGTCACGTATTTCTCGTGTCATGGTTTTCATCTCTTTCATTTCGTTTAGGACCTTCTCTGCATTAATTACTCTAGCCATCAATTCTTCCACATTTTTTTCAAGATTTTTAGTTTCTTTGCGCTGGGTACATAATTCCTCCTTTAGCTCTGAGAAATTTGATGGACTGAAGCCTTCTTCTCTCATCTCGTCAAAGTCATTCTCCATCCAGCTTTGATCCGTTGCTGGCGATGAGCTGCGCTCCTTTGCCGGGGGAGATGCGCTCTTATTTTTTGAATTTCCAGCTTTTCTGCCCTGCTTTTTCCCCATCTTTGTGGTCTTATCTGCCTCTGGTCTTTGATGATGGTGATGTACTGATGGGGTTTTGGTGTAGGTGTCCTTCCTGTTTGATAGTTTTCCTTCTAACAGTCAGGACCCTCAGCTGTAGGTCTGTTGGAGATTGCTTGAGGTCCACTCCAGATCCTGTTTGCCTGGGTATCAGCAGCAGAGGCTGCAGAAGATAGAATATTTCTGAACAGCGAGTGTACCTGTCTGATTCTTGCTTTGGAAGCTTCCTCTCAGGGGTGTACTCCACCCTGTGAGGTGTGGGGTGTCAGACTGCCCCTAGTGGGGGATGTCTCCCAGTTAGGCTACTCAGGGGTCAGGGACCCACTTGAGCAGGGAGTCTGTCCCTTCTCAGATCTCAACCTCCGTGTTGGGAGATCCACTGCTCTCTTCAAAGCTGTCAGACAGAGTCGTTTGCGTCTGCAGAGGTTTCGGCTGTGTTTGTTATTGCCCTGTCCCCAGAGGTGGAGTCTACAGAGACAGGCAGGTTTCCTTGAGCTGCTGTGAGCTCCACCCAGTTCGAGCTTCCCAGCAGCTTTGTTTACCTACTTAAGCCTCAGCAATGGCGGGCGCCCCTCCCCCAGCCTCACTGCTGCCTTGCCGGTAGATCACAGACTGCTGTGCTAGCAATGAGGGAGGCTCCGTGGGTGTGGGACCCTCCCGGCCAGGTGTGGGATATGATCTCCTGGTGTGCCTGTTTGCTTAAAGCGCAGTATTGGGGTGGGAGTTACCCGATTTTCCAGGTGTTGTGTGTCTCAGTTCCCCTGGCTAGGAAAAGGGATTCCCTTCCCCCTTGCGCTTCCCAGGTGAGGCGATGCCTCGCCCTGCTTCAGCTCTCGCTGGTCGGGCTGCAGCAGCTGACCAGCACCGATCGTCCGGCACTCCCCAGTGAGATGAACCCAGTACCTCAGTTGAAAATGCAGAAATCACTGGTCTTCTGTGTCGCTCGCGCTGGGAGTTGGAGACTGGAGCTGTTCCTATTCGGCCATCTTGCTCCGCCCCCCGCCAACAACATTCTTAAACTAAAGTGCCAATGTTGCTTCAGCTCCGTCCCCAGAGAATTCTCACACATCATCTCTTTGCTTATTTTTTTCACACACTCACTACATCAATGACTCTTCAATTTGCTGTGGCTTGGGAAATGTCAGGAGGGAAAGTTTATGAAGTCGTCTACATATGCAGATATCTGGCTAAAGCAAGCAGGCCTGCAGATCAATTTGCTTGGCTTTCTTACTTTTTAATCTTTATCCAAGAACTTCATAAGATCCTGATTATGTACAAAAGATTATTGTTTCCAGCTTCTTTCAGAAATACTGGGAAAGTCATTCAAATTTGCTGGGAATATGCCTGATTCAAGGAGCAATCATCTTTATTTTTTAGAGCTAAAACAGATATCCAAACAAATCTTTATTTAAAAACTCCTACAGGTATCAGTCTTACTGTTTTAATAGTTCTCTTAGTGCAGTCTCTACTTAGAAGCATTCTGGTAGGGGGATTAAAGCAAGACCAAATGTGGCAAAACTATGTATGGCCTCTTTCATTTTAAATTCCAAGCATGTCCTGGGTTTGTCAGCTGCTTGAAATGGTCCAGCTGGTCTTAGTTGACCAGATGGCTGAAAAGTAAGGAGAAATTTCCTTATATAGGAAATAGGCCATCCCAGTTAATGATGGTGAAAGACAGTGCCTCTGGATCCTTGCTTCAAACAGACAGTTCTGGACCTGTCAGAGTCATCTGCACACCTAGGTCATTCTAGCTATCTCAGTGTTTGCTTTCACTTCTATAGTCTCTGGGCTTCAGCCACAAATGAGGACTCAAGACACACTTAGGAGTGGCTATAAATCATCTAGCTATGATGACAAACATGGAGTAAAGGAAAATAATCGTTTAATCTTGTTTCGCCATATGCAAAGCCTGCCAGATGTCTCAGTCTTCCATCTTCCATTCAATTCATCCTCATACTTTTCTGAGGGTGGGAAAGACAACACGCAGCCTTTAGTCTGCCACTAGAGGCTTTATGCTCTAAACGGTTAAAAGAAGTATTGCCAGCACAATAGCTTCTTGGGGGTTGGCAGAGATGTATGTTTAAAAACCAATTTTATAGCTTCAAAGGGGAAGATACCCATGAAACACATATCATGATATGAAACACGTATCATGCTGGTATTTGATTTTCCTGTATTTAGAGAAGGGATTGAACTTCTGAAAAACAAAAAATCAAGAACAGAAACACAAAAAGTATTGGTTGGCAGGAGGGTAGGAAATTAACTTGGAATCAATAAACACAAATTTCTTACTTGAAAACGTGTTTAAAATGTGTGAAGCATGTTTGAAAAAAATGTGCCCAGATTTTCTTCTAGAAAGCCTTATTTTAAAAGTGTAGCCCAAATATTATGAGTAGAAGGTCCTCGTTGCCTGGAATGCCCTTTACCTCCTCCTACTTCACCTACTTAATATGCCTCGTAGATTCAGCTCAGGCTCCCTCCTTCAGGCCATTTTCCTAAGTCTGCTCCTGCTCTCTCTACTTCCTTTGCTCCCTGCCCCTCTCTTCTCTCCCTTCTTCACCCACCCATTCCTCCCTCCTTCACTTAATAGGTTAGGCATCCTACTTCATATATCTTTATATTCTACATTGTTGAATAATCACCATTCCAAATGCCTATCTCTGGCCTAGCAGATTACAAGCCGCTAAGGGTCGGGGCTGTGTTTTATCTTTGACCCCTGGAAGAATGCATGGCACAGATAAAACATTCAATAAGTGTTAGTTGAATAAATAAATGGATGGATGAATCATCAATTGGATTATACTGGAATACCCATTGATTACAAGTATTTTCAACACTGTTCATTTATTCACTGATTTACTCTTTACTGAGCACGTACTGTGAACCAGGTGTTGTGCTGAGGGGTGGGTACATGCACATTTCCATGATCAATGAAGTCCTTGCCCTCATAGGGATAAAAGTCTAAAATTAAGAGTGTATATTTATATGTGTAACAGTATGGGAATAGGATATTCCTATTGCCTCAGCATTTTTAGTAAAGCCTTACACTAAAGGGAGACACTGCACACATACATGTCAGATACAGTACTTTCTAGAAGACAGAAAATGCTGTCTAGAGACTCTAACATCCAACACCCTGTATTACTAGAGAAAACCAGACATTTGAAAACATTAATTGAAGTAATGGAATTTGTGGATGTGGACAGTGCTGTGGCATTCTCCCTATTCTCCTAAAGATGGGTAGAAGGTGGCTTATACCTACCCCTGTAAGAGAAGAGACTGGTATCTCTTCCATATGCCATATATTTGGTAAGCTGCTCAAATTCCAACAAGTTACCCCTGGATCAGAGTTCTTAAGAGAATCTCTTATTTGTCCTTAGTCATTTGGGTTTTATATGAAAATGTGAACACCAATATCTGTTTCTTACCTGAATGAATTTTGAAGGCAGTAGGTTAGCTGGAATACCCATGATAGTAGGGTGAAAGCAGAAAGATTAGCAGTTGGTTAAGTTGCATTTCTATCATTTAGCAAGGCAATAATGCACAAGTTCTTAGTAAGCCTAATAAATGGTGCGGAAGATAGCTAAATGTGAGTCATCTGGAAAACACGTCAACCAGGAGGGCTATCTTCTTGAGGAAGGGGACCTGAGGAGTAAGAAGTTGTATGGGATACGCTGCTAGGAGATGATAGCTAAGGGGAGATGATAAGACATCACCCAGAGAGTACATTATTCATCTGGAAATGGTGTAGTATGTGGGATGCCCTGGGAACTCCAAAAAACTCAAGTTCACCTCGCAAGAAATCCAGCATTTGGGGGCTTGCCATTAGAGAAGGCACTAATAGTATACCATAGCGTCGGTCACATGCGACTTTCCTCCATCTTTCCCATTACCCTCAGCCTTCAACAATGGTGAAGTCAGCAACATGAGTGAGGAAAGAAGTTGGAAATATAGGGGAGTAACTGTGAAGGAACAGACAATGTGCTCCACGTCGCTGTACATTTTCAAGGCAAAAGTCAGGCCTGAACATGCGGCAAGGGAAGAAAAGAGCATTGAATTGTACATGAGACTGAAGTTTTGTTTCAGACTAGATAATTTTTTTAAAGTCTGATAATAGACTATCCTAAGGTATTTGTCACTGATATGTTAGCTGTCTATTACATTGAAAAATACACATTCCAGGTGTAATAGTATAGCGTATAGTACTGAGAATCTATAGAATCCTCCAGGGGCAAAGAAGACATAGCCAAGTGGGGGTATTTAATGGCAGCAAGTGGGGAAAAATTGAGTCGTATCTTATTCAGACCCTCTGGAGCTTAACCCATTTAATCAACTATCTGTAAAAAACACACACGTGTGTATTTGCCCATACATACATAGTTGTCCCTTGGTATCCACAGGGGATTGGTTCTAGGACCTTTGCAAATACGAAAATCTGTGGATGCTCAAGTCCCTTATATAAAATGGAGTATTATTTGCATATAACCTATGCACATCCTCCCATATACTTTAAATCATCTCTAGATTACTTATAATACCCAATACAATGCAAATATTGTATAGTTGTTATGCTGTACTGGTTATTTTAGTTGTATTATTTTTATTGTTGTTTTGCTTTTTTTAAAAAATATTTTTGATCAGTGGTTTGTTGAATCTGCAAATGCAGAACCTGCAGATATGGAGGACTAATTGTATCATGTACACACACACATATGACAAACTTTGCTTAATCTCATTGACAGTACAACTATAAGTGAATAGTGAGTCATCCAAGGAACAGGACATCTTCTATTCATAAGGCCCTTTATGCATTTTCTAATATAACCTCTCATCCAATGGAGCAGTCTTTTCTACTACATTATGTACAGGGAACAGTAACAATAAAAATAACCAGAATGAGTTGAATACCAACGATGTAGAAAACGTGGGCTAAACAATTTATATAAGTACTGCTTCATCTCACCCTCATTTAATTTTTTAAGGGGTAGATAATCATGTTCTCATTTTAGAAATGATGAAACAAACTTAGAGAGGTTGAGTGAAGTAAAAGCTCTAAGATTTAGATCAAGGCCTGCATATGTTTCAAAATATGTCTTTGTTCTTTTTTTATTATTATTATACTTTAAGTTCTGGGTTACATGTGCAGAACGTGCAGTTTTGTTACATAGGTATACACGTGCCATGGTGGTTTGCTGCACCCATCAACCCATCATCTACACTAGGTATTTCTCCTAATGCTATCCCTCCCCTAGCCACCCCCCAGCCCCCGACAGGCCCCAGTGTATGATGTTCCCCTCCTGTGTCTATGTATTCTCATTGTTCAACCCCAACTTGTGAGTGAGAACATGTGGTGTTTGGTTTTATGTTCCTGTGTTAGTTTGCTGAGAATGATGGTTTCCAGCTTTATCCATGTCCCTGCAAAGGATATGAACTCATCCTTTTTTATGGCTGCATAGTATTCCATGGTGTATATGTGCCACATTTTCTTAATCCAGTCTATCACTGATGGACATTTGGGTTGGTTCCAAGTCTTTGCTATTATGAATAGTGCCGCAATAAACATACGTGTGCATGTGTCTTTATCATAGAATGATTTATAATCCTTTAGGTATATGCCCTGTAATGGGATCGCTGGGTCAAATGGCATTTCCAGTTCTAGATCCTTGAGGAATCATCACACTGTCTTCCACAATGGTTGAACTAATTTACACTCCCACGAACAGTGTAAAAGCATTCCTATTTTTCCACAACCTCTCCAGCACCTGTTGTTTCCTGACTTTTTAATGATCGCCATTCTAACTGGCATGAGATGGTATTTCATTGTGGTTTTCATTTGCATTTCTCTAATGACCAGTGATGGTGAGCATTTTTTCATATGTCTGTTGGTTGCATAAATCTCTTCTTTTGAGAAGTGTCTATTCTGTCCTTTGCCTATTTTTTGATGGAGTTGTTTTTTTTTTCTTGTAAATTTGTTCATATATTCTTAACTTCACAAAGTCTGCTTGAGAATTTTTGGAAAGGGAGACATACTGTAGAAAAATTCCAATCCTTTATAGTACATGTCATATTATTATGAGATTCTTCTGTACATTAAAACTCAAATACTTTTCTGTATAACTTTTACCCACAGATTCTGCTTCAAGTCTAATCTACTAGGTTGGTACAGAAGTAATTGCGATATTTGCCGTTACTGTTAATGACAAAAGCCACAATTACTTTTGCACCAACCTAATGTCTTCAACATGGCCTCACATGGGAGAACATGGCTGTTCATTAATTTATCCATCCAATGAGGATGTATTGGTTGTCTAGTCTAAGCCACATACTGTTCTAGGTGTTGAAGTTAACAGAATGAACAAGACAAAGTTCTTGCCTGCATAGAACATATATCCCATCAAATATCTTCTCATAGATCTTCCCTCATTCACTCTAAACATGCTCAGTCCCTTCTTTTTTCTCATTGAAAGTTTTTAAAAATTAAAAACTATATATACGTTATCTAGAACACAGTGGGCTACAAACACTCTTATGCAAATGTACTTATAATTATTATACTTACAAAAGCAAAAAAGAAAACGCTAAATATCTAAGATGGTGTAAAAGTTTGATCTCAGTTTTCTGTGTGTGCATGTGAGTGGGCTTGCCCATAAATGCACATAGAATAAAAGACTGAAAGAAAATACATCGAAGTCTTAACAACAGTTATTTAATGGTTGGTTAACGTTAATCATGTTTTCTGTGTTTTCTATCTTTTCTATAACAAACATCTTAAAGTGTAATGTGCATGTGTACTCTGTACAGGGCATTGAAGGAGGCCCTGCAGTAACTGTACAATCACCACAGTGGAGCATCTGGTCAGGAATTGCAGTGTTTATAAATTAAAATGAGTATTTACATGAATGCACATGTATAAGTAACTGTATGACCAATTTTTATTTTCCATGACTCACTTTTTATCCCATGTTTGTTTCACACCATCATCTACATAAGTTACATTTCCTCATGGTCAGTTGAAAGCCAACCATGTTTAATAACAGCATAAGAAAAGTACATGGAGGAAGATAAACGTAATGGTGGCAAAAGGATAACCACCATGAGTTCAGAGCCAAGTATAAAATGATTTTTGATTATACTCTCTTTTGGTTTATCTGAGTTCCTGATTGCCTCTACATACAAAGATCACTGATCAGTGAACATTTATTTAGCAATAGTTTTGACCATTGATGCAGAATCATAACAGCTTTATAAAATGAATAACAAATTTATAAAAACTCAAACTCCCATTTTGAAGATAAATGACTACTCTTTTCATAGCAATGAACAGTTGGAGGCTAAATGTCTTATATTTTGACATTATATGCTTACAATTTGTCACCAGTATTTTAGCTGTCTATTAAATTGTAAAATATATGTTTGTACATCCTGAGGTTTAATGGCATGGCATGCAGTAATGGCAGTAGCTAATAACTAATAAGAAATAAGCAAATGACCTGTTTGGGAGGGGCGCAGAGTGGATTAAAAGTGCTATTAGGTAAAATTGATTTTTGATTTTACAGATTTAAAAAGCTGTATTTCTGGCATCTGTATTCCAATAGAAAAATAATACAGGTACATTATACTATTTGTTACTCTAGAAGATAAAAAAGTATTAGAGATATCTCTATTCCTTTCTCCATGACCATATAAAACCTAATGTTTATCTTTGGAGGCATGGGACTTAATAAGTTGTGTAAATATTTCTCCAGTATTCAGCCCACCTCTATTATAACCACAGACCTCCTCCATATGTCATCTTATATTCTAGATATGGGAAATAATGTGGAACATGGTCTAACATTTCTCATTATGTCAAATTCAGCACAACCAAACATAAACTCAAGCCAGCAAAAATATGGGATTACATCTTTGTTATTTTCCTGAAATGCATTTTGGAGAGACTGCTCAACCAGTATGAGACAATGTACACTGAATCCTAAATTGAACTCATATTCTGGAAAATTGAAGCCAATGGCTCATTGTACTCAGTGGAATGGGGAAGCACACAAAGGCACACTTATGGGATGCTAGAGCATTTCAAAAGTGGGACATTTATCATTACTTAAGCAATATTTACAAATGCAGATGGCCTGCTTTTTATAAAAATAGATTACACAGCCACTTATGGATTATTATTTGAGGTGCTACAAAATGTCTATATGTCCCTGATATTGATCCCACACTCCTCTGTCACCATGCCACATTTCTAGGAATTTTCACCATTTTGGATGACTCTACTGTTCCTTCTCTAGGTAACTGTGTCACTCAAAAATAGTAGCATATCAGCCATTAAAGGAAATTAAGGCATAGCAATGTTTCATATATCAGATTGCTGCACCCTAATACTGTACATTAATTTCTTTCATATATTCATTGATATGGCTCTTCTGTGTAAATTTCCAGGAGCCTAATTCAAATTTTTATTACTATAAATGACTTCATTGAACATATGAATTGCAATAGTTTCACCAATAAATACTTGAAAATATGGCCTAAATTGCATCAGTCTTACTCCAATTCTTGCAAGCTTCATGGCTCATAAACAACTGAGGTCAAAAGCACTCAAGGGCTTTCTAGAATCTCTAAGCCATGTTTCTGCCTCTACTCATTTCTCTTCACTCTCAATACTAATTTCCCTTTCCTCTAAATGATATGATTTTGAGGGTTCCCCATGTTCCCAGATCCCCAATTCTCTCAAACTCAGCTTTTTGTCCTCTTATTGCATTCCTATCTACGACAGTGTCATAGAGTGGCCAACATTTCTGTCCTCACAGAGCTCTCCAGCCCACAAGACCTTTGGGAACCTTTCATGTAATCTGTTATCAAGCAAGATTTCTTACCTTTGGCAGAGATGCCCTGGAGCCTGAACTCTGGGTGGTCATCGTTAAGACGGTGGTGATGCCCAGTGCGACCCTGGCAGGGGCTGCGTCCATGTTTATCCAAAAGGAAACCCAGGACAGAATTACTATAAGCAGGCTTGGGATATACATCTGGATCAAATAATATCCCATTTGGCGTTCCAGATGAAACTTGACCTCAATGCAGGTAAACTTTCCTAGAAGGAGTAAATGATCATTTAAAGTCCAGTCTGAATTTATATTTCCAATTCCGCTATCCCACGTTGTTTAAAAAAAAAAAAAAAAGACTACTGCAGATGGATTTGGAAGATTGCACAAAATGTTCACCCTACATAACCAATTCAACTCTTCTCCAACTGAACCAGTAATAGAAATAATTACTGTGGAATAATAGTGATAATAATAGTGTGAGAATGTGTGATCTAAAGAGTCACTGGACCAAAACCATAAGGCATATTTAATTTTTAAAATCTGTGCTTGCTGCAGCTTGATTGTTTTAGACAGAGCTTCAGAATTTACAAGACTGACAGAAAATTACCAGTGGAAATAAAATATTCAAATTTTGTGTGGTTATAATATGTAATATATAGTATATTCTATTAATAGCATATACTATATGGCATATAATATGTAACACATGACATACACTGTATAATAGTTGAAGCCATTTCCTCCAAAGAAGTACAGTTTACATAAAACTACAAAGTATTTAAAGAACTGTGTATCTATCATTGTGTTATTAATGGCAAGAGAAAAATGTACATTTGTATAAGCCAGTGTATAATCTAGTCATTGTAAAAATTTCCTAGCCTTCTGGGTAATTGCTTCAGTACATTTAGCATATGCCTAGGAACTATGTACATTGTTTCTTTCCCTGTAAAAAGGAGGTCATATAAAGGCATTAAAACTTTTAACATTTAAGAGATAGATATTTCTACCTCTTCCCACTTTTTTTCTCCTTAATTGACTTGGAGTTAGAACCCCAGAAGGTAATTTTGCTTATTCCATACAGATTACAAGACATCGGGTTGAATCCTTGGTCAGAAAAAAAAAAAATCCTTGGAATCAGGTTTTGGTTACTTCATAAGTATCACCGTTGGCTGCTGGAACAAGTGTGCATAAACTGTTTTCCCCAGCAAGGGACCTAGATCAGTTACTGGACAAACCATCATGTCTTGATTGTCTCTCCATGATCAACTTGCATGGTACTGAACACCATGGTTTTTCTTGGGAAAAACCATCAACTTTTCTGGACAGGTAAAATCTTCCAGAAAACAACAGATGCCTATTTGTTGCTACCACCTCAAGTTCTTCCTCCACCACCTGTCCCCCAACCCCATGTGTCTGTCAGTACTATTGATAACACATGACTTTAGAGCCAGCTGAATTCCTGCCAGCTGACTTTCATCCAAATTTCTATTACTATCTAGGACTGAAGAACACAACAGCTCTATTTCTGGGTTTACAAAGACCTGTGTTATTGTCTCTCTATTCCACTAGGCACTAAGACAGTAAGGCAGAGGGTGCAAATTTACCTAAGCATCCAATGGCAAGAGCGGATGCCAGAAAGGAGCCAGAATTCATGTTTTCTGCACCACTAATGAGGTTTTCTACACCTTTCCCCAGACTCATTTGACAACAGATGGTCAGCTAGGGAACAGCAAAAGATCCTAAATCCTCTCTCCTTCTCTCTATGTTCTGGAGAAATTACCTCTTGTGTTTGCTGACCTATTCCAGAGAGTATGGGAATCTTATCTGTTGAGGGAGTTTTGAGTCAAATCAGGTCCATGCCACATAGGTCTATTTGCCTGGTAAATATGCGGCAATTAAAGTAATGAGATATATACGCCAAGCTGCAAATGGAGCTCACTTGTGTTTAACAGCTAAAAAAAAAAAAAAAAAAAAACAAAAAAAAAACAAAAAAAAAAAACACTTACCAGTGTTGTAGTGCTTTGTGCAGTAGCCAAGTTCCTTCTCTTCTTTCAAAATAAACTGGGGCAGGGTCAATCCTTCAGCAACTTGCACTGGACCATCGCTTAACCACTCAAATATCAGGTCATTCATCGTGTACCCAACTGAGGTAAAGAAATCATAGTGAAAATTGAATATGGCTTTCCAAGAAAGCTTGAAAGTCTACCCATGTAAAGAAACAAACAAGGAAACCATCTAAAGCGGACATATGCTCAGTCAATTCAACAGCATTCTTAATAAAAGAGCTGCAATCATCACTACAACTCTGTGTCATTGGAGCCAAAGAAATTTAAGACAGAAAGCTACTTATGGGTGGATTTTTTTTCTGTGTAATGAAAGAATGGAATCTAAAAAGTTTATTGATTTCTGCCTTTTTATTCACTAACTCTTTCTGAAGAACAAACAAGTAAACAAACATAAAAATCCTTTGAAGATTGTCTTTACTTGCAAGAGCTGAGGCTTTGGCAATTCAATAAGACAATCCAATCCACAGTGCCAGTCTTAGTACTTCAAATGAAAACCATTCTTTTTTTAAATGAGAATCAATTCATCACGGGCCTGCCTAAAACATTCCCATTGCAGACTTGGCCCTCCTCCTAGGGTCTATTAGCTTTGCATTCAGAAAGCTTATGTTAAAGTCCTTCTACTTTAGCAAGTGGGGAAGACTATTGGCAGGTAACCTAAGAGGAAATTGTGGGATATGCAAATTAAGAATATTCATTTGTGCTAGTGTCTTGCTAAATGGGCCCACTCCTCATAATTATTAATATGAAGTAAAACAGATTACCTATTATGAAAAATCATATTGTTATATGACTCAAATCATCCAAAATAAGATTGTTATCAGTTTGGTAATCCAAAGTTAGCTCTTAGTCTCCAGGCTCCTGCTAGCTAGGTCATCATCTGTCAATTGTTTCTGGATCTTTCTCTACCCTAGAAATGAAGCCTACTCTTCTTTCATGCACCATTTCTCTACCTTCTCCCTTTGTTTGTAATATTTGAACTTTTCAAATAAGAGTGATGAGGACAGGGGATGTTATGTGAGGTCTTGGCTGGTCAAAAACCTCAGCATGGTTTTTTTAAGTGTATGGATTCTTATTCTTATTTACTGCAAGATAGTGACTCACCAAAGCTACCCAGAAATCAATGGCAAGTTTAATTGTAATCTACTTTCCTGTTTCTTTATGTTGAAAAGGACTACCTTTTCAACATAAAGCCCCCCCCCCCCAAAAAAAAGAAGAAGAACATTTAAAGCAAGGAGATACAAAGAGGCCCTATACAAGCACTGATGATCCTCAAAGAGAATGGCAAACCCTATCTGTATGGGTACACCTTGGAAACCTCCAGCAAATAGTACTCTAAGCTCACAAAATACCCCATGTCCTTGTCTGTTAAGCTTCTCGTTGGCCACCACAATAAAAGTTCTTGTCAGTCACCCTGAAGCCTCAGCATGGGGAAGACAGCAGAGGTAAAGAGGTAGGGATGAAGAAAGTAATAATGGGATAGAAAAGGAAAAAAAATTATAATTCCCACCCTTCACATCCAAAGTTAGTGGTAAACATGATGTTTCTTTGATTTCATTATTCATGCCAGGACTGAGCTTATTTACTAATCCAAATTTTCTAAGCCTTGGATGAGCATCAGTTGACAGCTACGGCTACTGTTTTACAGAAAAAATAAAAGTGTTGGGTTGAGTCGGGAGATTTTGGAGCAGTAGAGAAAATAGAAAGAAGGAATCATTATGTAAGAAAATGTTTTTCTCAGCTTTCTTCTCAAGAGAAGGAGCGATAAGGAAAAAAGTATATAAGGCCTATTTTGAATCAGAAATTTTCATTTTATCTATGACAACTTCTTAAAGAGGTTTCATCATTTTGTTTATTTCTCTGGGATGTTTCAAGGAAAATCCATAGTGATTTTAAATGATCAGAATGAAACCAACCCTGTCACTACCTCTTTTTAAATAATAGATGTCTTTTTACACATATTATTTTTCTAAGCCAAGAAGTTAAAAGTATTTCCTTGCCCCTGCCTCATTAAATCTCCTAACATCCATGTAGGTCACGGGCACTTCTTATTCTCTGCATTTTACAAACAGAGAAACTGATCGACCAAGCCAGAAAGAAATTCATGTTTCTTAACTGAAAATTCTGTTACCTTGGAGGCATCAGCAACTTATGGTGACACATGTCAAAGATTTTAGTGGCATCAGGGTTAGGTAATAAAGGGGACAAAGTAGATGGGGGGTTTTCTACTTGCTTCACCATGCTTTTGTGTATCCACTGCTTATCTAAGAGAAATGCCTCTTATTCTAATTCCATCTCATCTCATGCTCCTCATTCTTACATCCTCCTCTGCCCAAGGTCGTTATGTCTTGTTCTCAAAGCAATTATCCCATCCTGCCAGAATTCCTTTTGGGGTGATGGTCTATACGGGCATAAGATGGAAAGAAACTCAATTTTCTGATTAAAGAGTGATTCACTATAAAAATTTAATGACTAATAATTTTAATTTTCCCAGGAGACATTTTCATTTCAATGAAAAGCTTACTAAATCAGGCTATTTTGCAGCGTGGGGGGGACAAAGGAAAGTTATTTGGCATTTTACTTTGAAAGGTTGTCTATGCTGTATTGATAATGAGATTTTGTATGACACACACACACTTTGGTTTGTCTTTCCATTAGGATGTTGGGGGTTGGTCAGTATATAGGGAATGAGTCATAAGGGTCCTTTCTCTTTAATTACATACTGAAAGAACCAGGTCATTGGTTAAAACAAGCAGGGAGTCATTTCAACAGTGGTGACTTACAACTCTCCAGCTGCATTGTACAGGTCTGGACATCCATCGGAAAGTTCTTCAAG
Organism: Macaca mulatta; assembly: GCF_049350105.2. Lineage (NCBI taxonomy): Eukaryota > Metazoa > Chordata > Mammalia > Primates > Cercopithecidae > Macaca > Macaca mulatta. The sequence continues at coordinate 14,242,305 of NC_133426.1, read as the reverse complement.
TCCATGGGACAGGATAGGGTCAAGGTGAGTCTTAACAAACAAAAAAAAATTAAAAACCATTTTTAAATCTATGAAGTCCACTTGTTGAGAAACAAACAAAAGACACTTGGCATTAAGCAAAGTGACATTGATTCAAATAATGAAATCTAAGCTCCAAATCAGGGCAGTGCTTTTTGTTTTCAAAATGAAGAACAGTCATTGATAATTTTTTAAAAATATTGTAGTATTTCACCATAACCTCTTACTCTATTTTTCATCTTCCAGCCTCTGATTCTCCCTCCTTCCCCAAAAATGGTGCTGTTCTCAGCTTTGTACTAGAATAAACAAGACCACTGAGATATAACTTAACAAGAACAATAGACTCTTACCCACACTAATGTCCAAAAGATATAAAGTTTATACTATTTTAGAATTATACCTTGGACTTTGCTTCAAGGACAGAAATGATGTAATAAGTGTAATTGATCATGGTAAGTGCTAGTTCTTCTTACATCAAATGGGCAAATGCTTAACTCCACAGTCTTCTCATTTACTACATGGATAGGTTAACAGTATATTTTAGCATTTATTCTAGAATTTTGATAATTCTGGAGCAAGTAGTTCTTGAGCTAGAAAAACCCATTTAATGATGATGGTTTATTTAATTAAGTCCCATGTATTTATCTTTGTTTTTATTGCATTTGTTTTTGGGTTCTCAGTCATGAAATCCTTGCCTAAGCCAATATCTAGAAGGGTTTTTCCAATGTTATCTTCTAGAATATTTATAGTTTTAGGTCTTAGATTTTAGTCCTTGATTCATCTTGAATTGATTTTTGTATAAGGTGAAAGATGAGGATCCAGTTTCATTCTCCTACATGTGGCTTGCCAATTATCCCAGCACCATTTGTTGAATAGGGTGTCCTCCTCCTACTTTATGTTTTTGTTTATTTTGCATGGCAAAAGGAACAGTCAGCATAGTAAACAGGCAACCCACAGAGTGGGAGGAAATCTTCACAATCTATACATCTGACAAAGGACTAATATCCAGAATCTACAATAAACTCAAACAAATTAGCAAAAAAAAAAAAAAAAAAAAAACAATCCCATCAAAAACTGGGCTATGGACATGAATATTCTCAAAAGAAGATATACAAATGGACAACAAACATAAAAAATGCTCAACATCACTAATGATCAGGATAATGCAAATGAAAACCACAATGCAATATCACCTTACTCCTGCAAGAATGGCTATAATCAAAAATAAAAATAAAAAAAAATAGATGTTGGCATGGATGTGGTGAAAAGGGAACCTTTCTACAGGGAATGTAAACTAGTAAAACCACTATGGAAAACAGTGTGGAGATTCCTTAAAGAAAGATAAGTAGAACTATTATTTGTTCCAGCAATCCCACTACTGGGTATCCACCCAGAGAAAAAGAAGTTATTATATGAAAAAGATATTTGCACACACATGTTTATAGCAGTACAATTCGCAATTGCAAAAATGTGGAACCAGCCCAAATGCCCATCAATCAACAAGTGGATAAAGAAACTGTGGTACATATATATGATGGAATACTACTCAGCCATAAAAAGGAATGAATTAATGTCATTCACAGCAACCTGGATGGGATTGGAGACCATTATTCTAAGTGAGGTAACTCAGGAATGGAAAACCAAATACCATATGTTCTCACTCGTAAGTGGGAGCTAAGCTATGAGGATGCAAAGGCATAAGAATGACACAATGGACTTTGGGGATGCAAGGGGAAAGGGTGGGAGGGAGGTGAGGGATAAAAGATTACAAATTGGGTTCAGTGTATACTGCTCAGGTGCTGGGTGCACCAAAATCTCACAAATCACCACTAAAGAACTCAGTCAGGTAACCAAATGCCACCTTTCCCCCAAAAACCTATGGAAATAAAAAATTTAAAAAGAAAAAAAAAGGAAAAACAAACTACTCATTATCTTACAAAACAAACAAACAAACGATGGTTTGTACATAGTCTTCAGCTCTCTGCACCCAGTAAGGGTTACTCTGCTCCACTTTCCTCTTTCCTTAATTTTTTTTGAACTCCAGTCAGCTCTGGCTGATCCTTATATCAGGATATTCGTTGAGCTACCATCTCATTTCCACCATATCCCTTTTTAATCCTCAAGGGAATGATGCACACCTCTTGCTCTCCCATTTTTCTATATCTCCAAGATTCAAGGAAGGAAGTTAGGATTGAGAATTAGTAAATCTTGGTTCCCTTCCTAGCACTGCCTCTAACTATCTCTTCCCCCAAACAAGACCTTAAACTTGCTAAACATTTGTTTTGTCATCAACCAAATGATGAGGTAGGTAAGATGATGCTTATTCTCATTTGATCCTAATACTACAATCCCTATTTTTCTAAAGTTGACTGCTTCAAATTCTGTTCATCGTATCTCAAACACCTTTTATATCCAAAGACCCCACGAAATCTCACACTGTTGCCTAAACTCTCCTTTGCTGTCATGCTCATTCTTGCTCTGCCTTCCTGGTTCCTTTATCTTTCCTTTCTCTGCTTCATTTTTACAATCTAGCAAACGAAACAAAATTTAACACGTGTATTTTAAAGAAAGGAAAGGGTTGCGATTTGAAGTCATATTAGACAAAGAATCCATGCTGACAATCATCAAAATTATTAAAATATAATGATTGGAAAAATAAAGATATAAAACAGTGTAATGTGAAAACATGTTTTAAATCTTGGAAATAAACACACCATTATATTAAGATTAGATATTTTTGGTTAGTGGGATGATTCATATTTTGTTTTTATTCTTTATCTTGCATTATCTGAATTGAGAAGTATAAATTATTTGAAAATGTCCATAAAAACTATTTATAACAGCTTTCCCATCTTCATGTAATTAGATGTGCCTTTCTTCAAACAATAACTGAAAAGTAAAATTATAAAATTCCATTTTGTTCAGTAATTTTTTGCTATTATAATCATACGATTATTAAAAATTTGTCACAAACATATAGCATTTCACATTCATTGCTAAATAAATTAGCTACCTTCTGTGGGCTATTCTGAGAACCCAAACATGTCTCTAAAGGAAAAAACGTGGCTTATAGTTCTAAACAACTGACTTAAAAATAACATTTTAGGCAGGAAAAATTGTTGTCATTTATGGAGTTCGTGTGTAGATATAGGTATAGATATACAGATATTTAGTTTTTGTTTCCCAGCATAAAGACTTTATTTTTTTGAAAACACAATTTTGTGGAGATTAATGCCATGAACTCTTTGAAATGAGGACAGAATAAAAGAACCAAAAAAAAGTAAAAAAGAAAAAAAACAGAACTGGCACCTTATTAAGGGTGAAAAAAATTCAAAAGGCTCCATGAGCTTAAAATTGTTATTACCATAATGAGAATCTATTTTTTTCTGTTTTTCAAAGAAGAAATAAATATTTTCATCATACAAAAATATGTTCATTCATAACTTGGCTATTATGAATAGCACTGCAAAAGGAAACAAAGCCTCAATTAGACAGAAGGACTAGATTTTTCTTTCTTGGAGATATATTGCATAGCATGGTGAAAATAGTAAATCATAATGCATTATATATTTCAGAATTGCTAAGAGAGTAAATTTCAAGTGTTCTCACCATAAAAAATAGTAAGTATTTGAGGGAATGGATATGCTAATTTGCTTGATTTAATAACTCCACATTCTATTGATAAATCATAACATCACTTTGTACCCCATAAACATATAAAACTATAATTTGTCAATTTTCAATTCAAAAACTTAAAATTAAAATTTTAAAAAATGTTCATTATATGAAAATAACTAGATGGTATGTGGATAATTGGTTTCAGTGAATCAAAACCAAAAAATCTGGAAATTTCATTATAGTTTTGAAAAGTTTACTTTTAAGAAATTAAAAATAATGATAATAATGAAAATGAACACACCTTAAAAGAGCATGTTAAGAACATCACAGAATTCAACTATATATTGCTTTGTTATTAGAAACAACCCAACTTTAATATTCCTAATCATAGGCTTGCTGAATTTGATGGTTTTGCAAAACGACCTTTTCACATTTCTTCAGGAAGCAGAGGTCTCACACACAATTATTGCTGCCTTTGGGGCAGATCTAACTATCCTAGAGGGGCTCCGCAGTTTGGGAGTCAAAACTATTAACAGCATGGGAGACCCCACTGAGATAAATTCCTAACACGCAGGACCCTATCCCTGAATCTTGTCTCAGCTGAGAACTCAGTGTTTTTTTTTTTTTTTTTTTTTCTTCTTTGTTTTTCTAATTTCCTTTCTAGGAAGCTCACAGAGTTTAAGCTTTGTTCCCAAACTTATAAAACCAGTGAGTGACCAAAGTTAGATTTGAATACAGCTTTAACCGACATCAAATTCCCTTTATTATTTCCCACACTACCACATTTCACATTTCCTCCTTAGGAAAATAATCTGTCAGGCCGGGCGCGGTGGCTCAAGCCTGTAATCCCAGCACTTTGGGAGGCCGAGACGGGCGGATCACAAGGTCAGGAGATCGAGACCATCCTGGCTAACACGGTGAAACCCCGTCTCTACTAAAAAAATACAAAAAACTAGCCGGGCAAGGTGGCGGGCGCCTGTAGTCCCAGCTACTCCGGAGGCTGAGGCAGGAGAATGGCGTAAACCCGGGAGGCGGAGCTTGCAGTGAGCTGAGATCCGGCCACTGCACTCCAGCCTGGGTGACAGAGCGAGACTCCATCTCAAAAAAAAAAAAAAAAAAAAAAAGGAAAATAATCTGTCACCAATTTATTATCCTCCTTTGTCTATGAAGCCAGCAGAGTTGGTCATAGACACCTTAGTTGCCTTGTACCTGCTCAGGGATACCCCTTTTATTTTTCCTCAGACACCCAGAATTCTCATGGCCTGTTGTTTTAAAAACTCCTCCGGCCTCTCCCGGCAGCCCAGAAACCTGGGTGATAGACCTGGCTTACCCATAAAGAGCTATTTGATCTTGACTAAATCTCTGGGCCTCCCCCAACAAACATCCCCATCCTGCTCAACATCTCTGTGATTATAAACTATAAGTGAAGGCAACCAGCTTGAAGGATTTCCTCTTATAGGTAAATTTACCCTCTTGAATATGAGGAAAACTTTAAGTGCAAGGAACACTTCTTAAAATAGGAACTTCTTGGCAATCTGGGCAGATAGGTGAGACATCTATTGCTTCCACAGGGCTTTGTCATCCAATGTCCTAGAACACTATCCACTCTTTCACTGAGAACATAAGGAAGGCCTTCCTGTACCATGTTGATCCGTTGACTCTTTCCTCCCAGTTGTACCTTGAAATTTCTGAACCATGTGACATTCTAGTGTCAGGGAGATTTGACAGGATGCATCAAGTATCAAACAGGAGTGTCATCTTAACCCACCTAGACCTTAAGTGAAATTAGCCTGGGGGCAAGTTAGAAGTCAAGTTAAAAGTGCATCATTAATACAACCCACACATGGAGAGAGGGAGGGAAGATTAGGAAATCACTGGGATCAAAAACACTGCTAGGCTGGCTGACTGATCAAACATCTTTTAGTATAGTGGGTTTCAGTCTCTGGTAGGCATAAGCATTGTCTGATGGGCTTAGTCAGAATGCAGATTATCAGGCCCTCTCGATAAGCAGCCCAGGTTACACCAATGCTGGTGTCCTGGAGCACATTTTAAGGAGTACTACTTAAGCATATCCCAAGGGATGACTTTGATTTCTGTTAATGTGATAGACAAAAAGGTGAAGGTTTTAAGAAAGGGGTCTACAATTAGTAACAGTAGCACTCCTTTGGGAAATATTATTTCTTTTTTTTTCCCCCTTTTGAGATGGAATCTCGCTCTGTCACCCAGGCTGGAGTGCAATGGGATGATCTCGACTCACTGCAACCTCCACCTCCTAGGTTCAAGCGATTCTCCTCCCTCAGCCTCTCGACATTAGGGTAGGACAGTTAGCCTCAAGTAGGCTGCTAAGTGATTGGACTAGGGGTAATGGTACAAGTTAGGGGTGATGATCATGGGCTTCAGTCACATTGGAGAGGTATACTGGTTAAGTCAGGGCAGTGAAGCCAAAATCAGTCCACTGGCAACCAAGAATGTGATAGATGTGGCTAGGAAACTGGGAGAGCTGCTAAGAGGGGTAGGAGGACAGTTTCTAGGTGAGATAGAGAAGAAGCCAAGACCATCATGCTTTTTAACACATGCCAGTATGCAAAGGCCAAAAGTAGGCAGTGAACTCTACTCAGGGTGATGGCAGCATATCAGGTTACTGTCTCTGATGTCTGGAAAATAGGCCACCAAGAAATTTCAAAAGAAGTTAGGGAGGTGGCTGCAACATGCGTTGAATGAACCACAACAAAAATTTTAGAAAATCTCATGGTACTGGTCATAAAGAACAGAGTACATGGGAAGACTAGCTCTAGGTCCTAGGGTGGAGGGATTGGTATTAAGCATGACTCCATCTGGGCTGTAATGTAGTATTATATATCCATTCAGCAATATTTTGGCAAGTATTTATTGGGCACCAGGCACCAGACACCTAAAATAAGACAGTGTGTCTCTTGAAGGAGATCACAACTTAATATCAGAATTGCAGATATATATCCTAATAGTTTCAATTTATTATTCAACTTTTCGAAGTTGTTTGCAACTCTCCCACTTAATCCTTCTGATGATGTGAATCAGACACACCTGAACAGAATCAAATAAAGGACCTTTAATTACTCCCTTGGGACCTAGATAAGCACACTCAGTGATCAGGTAGAGCAGGTTATCTACTCTTACAGACCTGGATCCTTAGAGGGCCCTTTCGGTCTATCAGAGAAGCATGTCTTGATGCTCCTGAATTGAACCTGAGGTACCCACATGAGGATCTTTATTCACAGAAAACAAAAGGAATTGTCCAAGTCTGGTTAGGCAGGCAAGGAATGAAATTTTTTAACTTACCATTTCTGAAAGTTCTGTGACGAAATGGCTACTTTGAACTTACATCATGTAACGCATAGAGAGAGTCCTGCCTACTCCAGCCCTGAGCTTGTCACCTGGTCCATGGGCAGCCACAGATGTGGCTGCACCTGGGAAGGCTTTCCTCCTAATCAAAGTCGGAAAAATTAATGGTGTACAAATTGTTGGGAGCTCCACAAAGGTCCCAATACATCCTTGCTCAAACACCTTCCAACTCTTAGCTGCTATATATAATAAATGGATAAACATTTAGCTAAAGGCTTCTTTGACTATTAAGATGCAAAGCTAGGAAGAGAAATGTGTTTCGAGTACTGTTACTCATTTCCTTCTTTGTGTAAATGAATTGATAGATTCCCAGATTCCCTATTGATATCTCCAAGGGCAGACTGTCATACTAAGAAAATCAAAGGGAAACATGAAACTAGATGAAAAACAGGGCTCAGAAAAATGTGGCTGGGCACCAGAGACACATCATTTTTTCAATATTGTCTAAGGCTGGACCTAAACCCCAGGTTGGTTCTGAGCTGTATGGTTAGACGCTTTCTTCTCCATTAATTCCAAATAGGCACTTTTGCTGTTTTTTCTTTTTCTTTTTTTTTTTTTTTTTTCCTGTTGACCTTAGGATGTGGAGGAGATAAATGGCAACACTGCTTGGCTCATTAGCTGTTCTCCTCTCCCCTGACTAAAATCCCAGTGGCTGAGCAGGAAGGTCCATGTTTACCAAATATCATAAAGGCATCATAGAAAATACCCATATGCAATGAGCAATAGTAGCTGGGAAGGACAAAAATACAATATCTGCTCCCATCTGTGTGTGGTCCTTTCAGAAAGTGTGCACACATATGGTTGGCCCATGTTAATCAAGTCCAAATGTGGATTAGATTCAACTTGGAGAGCAACTGATAAATCTGCAGCTAAATTTTTCCCCAAATGCTTTGATATTTCCTGGATGAAAATGTTTTGAAGGTGTTGAATAGAAGAGGGATAAACTGAACACCATCAGAGGAAGGAGCTCAAATTACCAAAGATTTAAATAATCAATACTCCCCGACATCTTAGTTACATTTTACATTTCAAAGTCATTTCACATCTAGTATTTATTTATATATCCAAACATTGGTGAAGATAAAATGTAGCCTGCACATTAAAATAAATGAGAACTGCCTTTTTCATTGTCACTATGCGTCTAGTATTATATTTAATAGTGGCATTGAGGTGAAGAAAAAGAGAAAGTTACTGTACAATGTAGCAATTTTTAAAATGTTTTATTTTACTTTTTAAAAAAAGGGGAAAGAGAACATGTGTAAGCACGTTTATGAACTGCAGATATGGTTTTGAGAAAACCAAAGTAACCTCGTACCTGTTGACAACTGAGAGTAAAATTGTGTTACCTGGCTGGTATTTTGCTGCATTAAAAAGACTTCCATTGTGGTAACTGGTGGAGACTTACTGACCACTGTTTCTGGTGGCAAAGGTTGGAGAGAGAATGGAGTTCTGGTCAGATGATAGGATGGTCCATCCTTGACTGGATAACACTTTGAAACCAAGCATAATTCCTCAGTTTGCTTTTAACAAGCAGCTAAAGGGGAGCAACAGCATCAGCTAAACTATTATCTGAAAGTAGATGCAACTGTCACCTCTGTTATGAGCTACATGTCTCCCAAAAAGAGGAAACTCAAGGCAAGGAGAGTATCCATCTGCTTTGGACTAAGTGTGGAAAGTGAGTGGAGCCTGAATAGTACAAGTATGTCCATACATATGTGTTAAGGAAGGTAAGGGGCATTGTCACCCTTACTTACTCCCTTTTATCCTACAGCCAACTCAAGGATAATTAAGACATTCATTGAACATTTATTATGAATCTGGAACTGAGAAAAACTGCAGGTCAAAGAAAGGTTAAATGACTTTTTATGGTCACTTAGTAAAATTGGATTTGAATCCAAGTATTCCTGACCCTCAGAACTGACATTTGTCCCACCCCAATAGAATTCTGTCTTTAATCCCCTAGCGTACATTTTGCTTTCTATCCTGCATCTGACTGCTCAAGTTTAGCAAAATACCCATACTAAAATGAAACATCAAATAAAACCTTTGTTTTATTGTCATTTGAAATAACCAGTCAATCAGAAATGAGATGGTTTTGCTCTGAGAGTATGTCTCATGTGGAACTTCATATAATTGTATTCATACATGTACTTAATAATTTTCAGTGACTGTCCAATGATAAATATTGTATCCTCTTTGATACAGATGTTAGTTTGTAATTTTAAATGCCACAAGCGAGAAGAAACTTGTTGGAGAGACTGCTGAGACACGCAGATGGACATGTTTTTTTTCCATTTTAAAATAAAGTACCTTTTCCTTTGGATTATATGCTATGAGAATGCACTAAAGTAATTCATATGTTTCATAAGAGCCATGGTGATATTATGCATGTTTATTTTGGTATTAATGCAATCCAGGGAGCCTTACAAAAGTAGCAGTGTGGACCGGGTAGAAGCCCACATTAATGTAAGTTGAGCAGCCTCACCAGGACCTCTGGTTTTCCTTTGGCTTTCTGCCATGAGAAAGTTCAGGTGATGAGTAATAACAGCAGACTAACTCTTCAGCTCTGCTGGCTCAAATCTACCACATGATTCCTTTAGTCTAAATAGTCAGTCAATTATTTTCCCAGCCAACCATCTTTGTGTAATTGTCTAAAAGTATATAAACCCATGATTTATGAACATATTCTAAAATAATAATTCACAGATATTCCTGGTGATTGAATTAGAGGGTACAAGTGATCTAGTTTGCGACTGGAAAATTTCTCAGGGCACTTGGTACTGAGTATTTGTCGTCATGTAAACTATATGTTGAATTTTTCTTTTTTGGAGACAGAGTCTCACTTTGTCACCAAGGCTGTAGGGCAGTGGCATGATCTTGGCTCACTACAGCCTCGACTTCCTGGGCTCAAGCGATCCTCCTGCCTTAGCCCCCTAAGTAGCTGGGACTACAGGCACACACCACCAGGCCCAGCTAGTTTGTTTTTTTTTTAAATTTTTTGTAGGGATGGGATTTTGCCATGTTGCTCAGGCTTGTCTCCAACTCCTGAGCTAAAGTGATACACCCTCCTCAGCCTCCCAAGTGCTAAGATTGCAGGTGTGAGTCACTGTGCCCAGCCACGTTGAATATTTTAACGCTGCCTCTTAAATTACAGCTAGTCCAATCCTCCCTAACCTACTCCAAAATCAGGTTCCTCTTCTCAGGAGTTGTATATCTAATTGGGGAGAAAAGGGTTCAAAGATCCAAGTAGTTTAAGACAGGCATCTTGAAATTCTGAATCTCCTCTGCTGACTCAAGCCCTAAGGGACATGAAGAATGCACTCTTATTTACTCATCAGGAAAGTGTTTTGTGGTTTGGGAAGGAGAGGGAGGTTATTTTGAGTTAAAAACTTATAATAGTGCTAGAAGGAGCCTCATACTTGGTCTAAGTCCCTGGTTCAGTCTCATTTTATAGAGGAAACTGAGACCCAGAATGATAAACTTATGGGGCTGGAGAGGCTGTTCTATGATCCTGGGAGATATAGTAAATGATGAAAGGAAGTGTGGAGATCACAATGCCCTGAGCCATCTTCTCAGTATTCTGCTCTTTGTACCACTGACTGAAGAGCAAACTCTGATTAATGTTAATGAAATGGAAAGTTACCTCTAAATGGAAGAAAACCTACTGGTTGCTATGGCTAGTCCAGTCAGGTAAACAGTTAAGGATATGTGGTCATGCTAACTGCCATGTATTTCATTGATCAAGTCTCTCTTTTCCTCCAAACAAGCATAAGATCTTTAATGGTTAATACTGAGTGTCAACTTGATTGGATTGAAGGATGCGAAGTATTGTTCCTGGGTATGTCTATGAGGGTGTTGCCAAAAGAGATTAACATTTGAGTCAGTGGACTGGGAGAGGCAGACCCACCCTCAATCTGGCTGGGCACCATCTAATCAGCTGCCAGCACGGCTAGAATAAAGCAGGCAGGAGAAGATGGAAGAACCGACTTGCTGAGTCTTCTGGTCTTCATCTTTCTCCTGTGCTGGATGTTTCCTGCCTTCGAACATCAGACTCCAAGTCTTCAGCTTTTGGACTCTTGGGCTCACACCAGTGGTTTGCCAGGGGCTCTTGGCCTTTGGTCACAGGCTAAAGGCTGCACTGTCGGCTTCCCTACTTTTGAGGTTTTGGGACTCAGACTGATCCACTGCTGACTTCCTTGCTCCTCAACTTGCAGACGGCCTATCATGGGACTTTACCTTGTGATGGTGTGAGTCAGTCAGTTCTCCTTAATAAACTCCCTTTCATAAACATAAGTAACTTTTAGTTCTGTCCCTCTAGGGAACCCTGACTAATACAAGATCCTTACTCTGTTGTGTCTGAATCAATATTAGGTCCCATAGTGTTTGTGTATTTCTAACCTGAGCAGGAGCTCAACAAAGTTTTCCATACTTTATGAGAGTCTGTCATATATACAACACACTTTCTGGACCTTCACACTTCCACCCTCAGCCATGTTGCTCAGGCTGTAAAGGGCCTCTCTCCAAAAATAGCCCCTCCACACCACAGCTCCTGCTGAATCCACTAGCATATGTGCATGCCCGCGCTTCCCACCCTCCCAACCTTGCTCGCCTCTAGGAAGAATGGAATCATTGTGGTTTCTATGGCATTTCCAAGCACTTCCCTGAAGACTGCTTAATTCTGATGTGGGCGCTTATGTTACAGACATTAATTACTTCATTAAGTCAAGTTACAATACTAATGAGGATTTGGACACAGAGTTAGAAAATGAGAATGTAATTTTGCCTGGATTATAGAACATAAGGATAAATAATGGTCCAAATATGCACAGGAAAAGAAATCATAGTTTTTCATAGCTGCCTTCTAATAGAAAATGTGGGCTTACATGTCTCATCAAAATTGAGAGTAAGGTAATCAAAGCAACACCACTGGTAACATTTAAGGCAGGTCTCAGTTCATTGTGCATTTTATTTTTGGCTCTGACATCTAAGTAGAGAATGTCCTTATTCCCTATGCCATAAAAAAATTTATAACTAAAGTTAGAATCTTTTGAAGTTCTTGCATCAGACTATAGGATCAGTCAAGGATGGGAGGCCATGTGAGAAAAGCGAGCCTTCTATGTATGTGGGTAGAGTTGGTCATTAGACAAGATTGTTTGGAGGAACACCGTTGGATGTCTGTCTAGAAATCTGCACTGTACCTACTCTCAGTGGTGCCTGTAATCTATCATCAGAGGGAAAAGCATGCCAATCCCCAAGGGTTCTCTATTACAACTCCAGTACTACTGGGAAGGCAGAATACTGAATTATCAACACCCAGAATTGCAAATAGAATCAAAAGGGATTAACAAGCAAATCACCTCCAGTGCCATAAAGGAATAAGTTTTAGGTCAGATAAAGGTTGATGATGAGGTGAACAGATGCTTTGGTGATATGGGGTGCTATTATTAAGGGGCAATTTTATAATTATTTATGGTTTATCAGAGGGTAGCATGAGGCCCCCAGATAAATGGTCAGTTTAATAACACACTGAAAGCAAACAATATTTTCTTAATAACTTCACCTTTAGGTATACCCATTCTGGAGGCATGCAGTAAATCTGGAAACAAAGCTCTTAACAGTTGGAGGGTCATAGCTTCTTTAATAAAGATAAGGACCTCTTCCTCTAAACAAACAAACAAACAAAAACTAGCTTAAATAACCTAATGCACAAAATATGCGTGTGTGTGTGTGTGTGTGTGTGTATATATATATATATATATATATATATATATATATATAGAGAGAGAGAGAGAGAGAGAGAGAGAGAGAGTCTCACTCTTCACCCAGGCTGGAGTGCAGTGGTGTGATCTCTGCTCACTGCAGCCTCCACCTCCTGGGTTCCAGTGATTCTCCTGCCTTAGCCTCCTGAGTAGCTGGGACTACAGGTGCCCGCCACCATGCCCGGCTAATTTTTGTACGTTTTTTTTTTTTTTTTAGTAGAGATGGGGTTTCACCATGTTGGCCAGGATGGTCTCCATCTCCTGACTTCATGATCCACCCACCTCAGCCTCCCAAAATGCTGGGATTACAGGCGTGAGCATTTATTTTGAGCAAGGTTCCAGCAAAACCATATGATCATCCCAATAGACACAGAAAAATATTTTGATAAAATTCAAAATCCTTTCATGATAACAACCACCAGCAGACTAGGAATCAAAGGAACATCCCTCAAAATAATAAGAGCAATCTATGACAAACCCACAGTCAACATCATACTGGGTGGCAAAAGCTGGAAGCATTCCCCTTGAGCACTGGAACAAGACAAGGATATCCTCTCTCACCACTCCTATTAAACATAATACTGGAAGTCCTAGCCAAGGCAATCAGGCAAGAGAAAGAAATAAAAGGCATCTAAATAGGAAGAAAGGAACTGAAACTATTTGTCTTAGCTAATGATATGATTCTATATCTAGACACCCCTAAAGACTCAGCCAAAAGGCTCCTGAATTGATAAATGACTTTAGCACAATTTTAGGACACAAAAATTAATGTACAAATATCAGTAGCATTTCTATACACCAATAACATTCAAGCTGAGAGTAAAATTAAGAACACAATACCATTTGCAATAACTACAAAAAAATGAAATACTTAGGAATACAGGTAACCAAGGAGGAGAAAGATCTGTACAAGAAGAACTACAAAACACTGCTGAAAGAAATCAGAGATGACACAAATAAATGGAAAAACAACCCATGTTCATAAATTTGAAGAATCAATATCATTAAAATGATCATACTGCCCAAAGCAATTTACAGATTCAATGCTATTCCTATCGAATTAACAATGTCATTTTTCACACAATTAGAAAAAAAAAACTATTCTAAAATTCATACAGAACCAAAAAAGAGCACAGATAACCAAAGCAATCCTAAGCAAAAAGAACAAAGCTGGAGGCATCACACTACCCAAGTTCAAGCTGTACTATAAGGCTACAGTAATAAAAACAACATGGTACTGGTACAAAAACAGACACATAGACCAATGGAACAGAATAGAGAACCCAGAAATAAAGCCACACACAAGCTGATCTTTGACAAAGCTGACAAAACAAGCTGGGGAAAGGACTCCTTTTTCCAAAAAAATGGTGCTGGAATGACTAGCTAGCCATATGCAGAAGAATGAAACTGGACCACCACCTTTTACCATATACAAAAATTAACTCAAGATGGATTACAGATTTAAGTGTCTGGCCTCAAACTATAAAAATCCTAGACAGGGCCGAGCACAGTGGCTCATCCCTGTAATCCCAACATTTTGGGAGGCTGAGGCAGGCAGATCACTTGAGGTCGGGAGTTCAAGACCAGCCTGGCCAACATGGGGAAACCCCATCTCTACTAAAACTACAAAACTTAGTTGGGCATGGTGGCATGCACATGTGATCCAAGCTACTTGGCAGGCTGAGGCAGGAAAATCACTTGTACCTGGGAGCAGAGTTGTCAGTGAGCCAAGATCACACCATTGCACTCCAGCCTGGGTGACAGAGCGGGATGTTGTCTCAAAAGAAAAAAAAAATCCTAGACAGAAACCCAGGAAACACCATTCTTGACACTGGCCTTGGAAAAGAATTTTTGGATAAGTCCCCAAAAGCAACTGCAACAAAAACAAAAGTTGCCAAATGGGACTTAATTAAACCAAAGAGCTTCTTCACAGCAAAAGAAATTATCAATAGAGTCAACAGACAAGTTACAGAATAGAAGAAAATGTTCACAAACTATGCATCTGATAAAAGCCTAGTATCCAGAATCTATAAGGAACTTAAGCCAATCAACAAGCAAAAAACAAATAGCCCCATTAAAAATGGGCAAAGGACATGAACAGACACTCCTCAAAAAAAGACATACAAGTGGTCAACAAACATATGAGAAAATGTTCATCATCACTGATCATTAGAGAAATACAAATCAAAACCACAATGAGATACTATCTCACACCAGTCAGAATGGCTACTATCAAAAAGTCAAAAAGCAACAGATGCTGCAAGGCTGCAGAGAAAAGCAAACACGTACACACTGTTGGTGGGAATGTAAATTAGTTCAGGCGCTGTGGAAAGTAGTTTGAAGACTTCTCAAATAACTTAAAACAGAGATACTATTTGACCCATCAATCCCATTCCTGGGTGTATACCCCAAGGAAAATAAATTGTTCTACAAAAAGACACATGAAATTGTATGTTCATCACAGCACTATCCACAATAGCAGACATGGAACCAGCCTAGCTGCCCATCAATGGTAGATTAAAGAAAATGTGGTACATATATACCATAGAATACATGCAGCCATAAAAAAGCATGAAATGATGCCCTTTGCTGCAACATGAATTGTGTGTGTATCTTTTGACTTGGGTTGAAGTAAATGAGGAATTAATGTGGGGGTAGGAAATGACAGCACTGAAACAGAAGTGAAGAGCCCTGATTCTTGTCCTAGCTTTCCTACTTACTAACTCCATTGTTTGGATTAACCCAACTTCTGAAAGAAGTCACTTCCTTATCACTAAAACAAGCGTGTTGGATTAGATATTTTACAAGGTAACTTCAAATTAAAAAAAAAATCCTTCTATAAAAGTCATATTTCTGACTAAATTCTCAGAAGCAATGGGATTTTTAAAAAGAAGACAATATCAGCAAAGATACTGTGGGCATGTGAGACAAGCTGTTCTTCAAAAATGCTCTCCTTCTCCTTTTTTCTTTCATGTTGTCCACCATATCCCATGATGTCCTGACCTTTATTCCAACTCATTTATATTAAATTCAACAAATATTGTTTAAACAATAATATGTACAACCTTCAAAATTCACCTCACTATTTCAGTATGGATTCAAGTATGGATTCATTGTAAGTAATGTGAATTTAGAATTTGACTCTCCCTGAATTTAGAATTTGACTCTCTTTCCCCATCCCAGATGAAGGAGCACATCTTACTCAGTACTTGATCTTTAGGCCCAGCATGGTCTCCGGATTACTGACTTTCTCTGAAGAGGGTTTACAAATCAAAATGTATACTTTTGTCAGAGGTGATCAATAATTAATGGGGCGGGCCAACAAAAAACTTAGGAAAAAAACAGAGTAAGATAAAACATTAAAGAATGAATACTAAAGAAGAAAAATGGACAGAAATGGATTTGGTCCTTTTTCATCAACAAAGACTGTGCCCTACTACACTGGATAAAAGGTTTATTAACACTGAGCTAAGGCCTTTCCTTCCTATTTAAAAGATTTGTTTGAATTTTAGTCAAGTACCCTAAGTGTTCATAAGGAGGATACTTAGGGAGCTCTAGTCTACTGCCATCTCTCTTTTTTTTAGACCCCTACCTTTTGGAATACAGATATATGAAGTATTGGGAAATGTGATCTTGCTTGTTATGAAATCAATGAATTGTATAGTTCTCTATTTGTTTTGTTTGACCATCAAAGCCTTGAACTTTGGTGTCCATAGAGAGTTAATTCTACCCCTACACCTACAAAGCTAAGAAAAACATGGAATTTTCCCCAGATTAAATGCAAGTGGTATTTGCTTTAAGTTTTAGGAAAATGCAAATACAGAGTATCAAGACAGAACATTACTTTTTAAAATGTGGACCACATGCTTACATAATTAAATAATTGCTTAAGTATTTACTGTGTATGTGGAGACAGTTTTAGGGTTTTTTTTTTGGTACTTCTAGCCCCTTCCTTGTATCATTCTCAACCTTTCTTCATTCTATCCCATTTATACTCTTAGGAATCCAATATGTTCATCCTCAGAAATAAATTTTATATCAGCTTTTTAGAGTTTAGTGTGGATTTAAGCCAGTGGATTTCCTCTCCTGGGAGTATTTGTGTTGTAAACCTGAGTATGCAGGGGAATTACTTCCTAATGGAACTTTTCAGTAGGAACTTTTCAGCACCTTTAAGACATGGACCTACTTGGGAGGCTGAGGCAGGAGAATGGCGTAAACCCGGGAGGCGGAGCTTGCAGTGAGCTGAGATCCGGCCACTGCACTCCAGCCCGGGCGACAGAGCAAGACTCCGTCTCAACAAAAAAAAAAAGACATGGACACAACTGTACCTGCCTTGGCCTTAAACTTGAGTCAAACCTGCAGCTGGGCATATATTAGCACTAGTTACTCCTTGACCTCTAGTTAAATTGAGCCCAGTGACAAACAGGAGTGTGGATGCCAACTCCCAAATTCTGGCAATATTTTGGTCACATAATTCATTTGCAAAATTAGAGCCACTTTTGTTTTCCTTGTTTCCTATTTATTCCTATTACTTAATTTATCATGTTTCCCCCTGCCTTGTTAGACTGAAGTCATTGCGGGGGAAGGACCACATCTTACTTAGTTCTGGATCTCTAGACCCAGCACAGTATCTGGTTCATCAAAAGCCCTTCAAAGCAAAAAATTAGATTCTTACAGCTCAAATCTCCCAACAGCTTGTATTTTCTTAAAATGATATCCCCAATTCTCCTTTACCAAGGTTTTTTATTTTGATTTCAGAGAACACTCACAATGAAAGAAAAGTATAAAACAGCCTGCCACAGGACAAACCCCACCTAATCCAAAACAATTGTTAGGGCATTTCAGGGCCTGTTATGTGCTATGCTTGGGAACCAGAGATAGAAGAATTGCCTCTGGGTCTAGGCTTGGGAGCATTATATTCTTGATGATTCTAGAATGTAAAGACCTCCGTAAAACAGCAAGAAAGCAACAACAGCAACAACAACCTGATTTTATTTCAGCAGTATGTGATGCCTGGTATTCATTAGAGCAAATGCCACCCAACGCCCAGGGGATTAGCTGGGGCAGCTGATGCTCTGCGCTGCTTTTTATAACTCTCCTTCCTAGCGCCACACTCTACATATATGTCCCATTTTATCAGGTCCGATCGACTTATGTTGTGCTCAGTACTGCATTTTACACCAACCAAACACATCACCATGGAGAATGTTTTGTGTTTCCTTAAAAATGAAATGGTCATTGGGGGAAGTTTCCTGGTTTTCTGTGCAAGCAGTGACTTTGCCACTTTTTACAAATGAGCAGCTTCTTTTGTTCCACAAGACATTGGGGCTCTCAGCCATCAGCAGGGTGTGAAATTATTAGGTATAAGAATGGAATTTACAGTACAGAACCAAATCATATATAGAGTTGTCAAATGAGGTTGTGATGATGGTGAGTCTGCAAACTTGGAAAAATTATTTGCAAGGAGACTAGCTGTCCACTTTTTTGGTAATAAAATTATATAGAGAAGGGGGGCATTCTATTAAGGACCTTTAAATGCCAATAGTTTATTCAATGTACTGTCTCTCATATACAGTACATTGTCCTAGACTTTTGGTAGATGTTACAAAAAAGACAAAAACCAAATATCTTGAATTGAAAGAGCTAAGAGCTTACTACTGAAAAAGAACATTAATTTTTCTAAACATTGATTTTAGGTTCAGGGATACATGTGCAGGTTTCTTGTATAGGTAAATTGCATGTCATGGGGGTTTGGTGTACAGATTATTTCACCACCCAGGCAATAAGCATAGTATCCTGTAAGGCAGTTTTTTGATTCTCGTCTTCCTCTTTCCCTCTACCCTCAAGTAGGCCCCAGCGTCTGTTGTTCCCTTCTTTGTGTCCATATATATTCAATGCTTAGCTCCCACTTGTAAGTGAGAACATGCAGCATTTGCACTGCATGTTCAATTGAACAGTACTGTACTATTCTGTACTATTCACTGAACAATATTTTTCTGTTCCTGTGTTAGTTCACTCAGGATAATGCCCTCCAGTTCCAACCATGTTGCTGCAAAGGACATGATCTCATTCTTTTTAATGTCTGTGTAGTATTCCATGGTGTATAGTGCCAGTTTTTTGTTTTTGTTTTTTGAGACAGTCTCACTCTGCCACCCAGGCTGGAGTGGAATGGCACTATCTCGGCTCACTGCAATCTCCGTCTCCTGGGTTCAAGCAATTCTCCTGAGTAGTTGGGACTACAGGCACGTACCACCATGCCCGGCTAATTTTTTATACTTTTTAGTAGAGATGGGGTTTCACCATATTGGCCAGGCTGGTCTTGAACTCCTGACCTCGTAATCTGCCCACTTCGGCCTTCCAAAGTGCTGGGATTACAGGTATGACCCACGGCACCCAGCCGCCACATTTTCTTTATCTAGTCTACCACTGATGGACATTTAGGTTGATTCTGTGTCTTTGCTATTGTGAATAGTGCTGCAACGAGCATACATACACGTGCATGTGTCTTTATGGTAGAATGATTTATATTCCTTTGGGTATATATCCAATAATGGGATTGCTGGTTCGAATGGTAATTCTGCTTTGAGTTGTTTGAGAAATTGCCAAACTGCTTCCCACAATGGCTGAACTAATTTACATTCCCTCTAGCAGTGTATAAGTGTTCCCTTTTCTCTGTGACCTCACCAGCATCTATTATTTTTTGACTTTTTAATAATAGCCATTCTGACTGGTGTGAGATGGTATCTCATTGTGGTTTTCATTTGCATTTCTTTAATGATTAGAGATGCTGAGCATTAAAAAAAAGAACTGATTTCAAAATACAGATAGCCATTATTTTATCAAACATTTACTCTGTGTCAGGTACTGTGGCAAGTATTTTTAATATACTTTATATCTAGGGTTGGCAAACTACAGCCAAAGGGCCAAATCCAGTCCACCACCTATTTTTGTAAATAAAATTTTATTGAGACACAGCCATGTCCAATTGTTTGCATATTACCTATGGTTGCTTTTGAGCTATAATGATAGAGTTGAGTAGTTGCAACAGAGGCAATGTGGTCTGCAACATTTAAGATAATATCTGGCCCTTTACAGAAAATATTTGCTGACCACTACATTACTCATTCACACAAGAATATTCAGAGATAAACATGGAGTTTCCCATTTTAAAATTAAGGTAACTGAGGGTTATAGGTTACATAACTTAGTAAGTGGCAAAACTTGGGTTTGATTCTAGATCTAATTCCAGAAATCCATGTTTTTATGCTGTACTCATGAACAGAAGTAACCAAAATATAAGGCAGGAAAAAATAAGAGCCTTACAGAGAAATTGCTATTAGAGTTCAGAAAAGGGGGAGATTATTTTGAGCCTAGAGTGATAACACTTCTGGAGAAGATATTTGAATATAACAGCAAAAATGGGTCTCAGGAGTTGTCTGTCCCAGGCCCAAGTCCAAGAAAAGTTAAGAGATCAAGGTCACATGTTTACTTAGAAGCAAAGCTGACATTGGAACCAGGTTTCCACTTATCCAACTAAAAGTATGTTGTTAATGACTATGCTGAGCTATTGAATTTGTGTGTGTGTATGTGTGTGTGTGTGCGCGCGCGCGCGTGTGTGTGTTTGAATGTTACAGAATGACAGAATTATTGAAATGAGATTTCGTATATTATGCTTAATGGCAATTGAAATGAATAGCCTGTACTTCCTTTATTGAAGCAATCAGGAACACATTTGTGCAGGTGATTACACAATACCATTAACCGTGTACCATCCTACCAAATACATTTTTGTTATGGAGAATCACATTTACGAGACCAAGGGGACTTCTGATACTCTCCACCAACTTTAAAATTCAAATGATAAACAAGAAACCACAAAAGTCAAATATTCATATACATCCTACCCTGCAGAATCAGGCAGCTCTATGTTAGCAGAGAAATGGAGATGCGAACATGTGCAGCCAGTGGAGGCTTACCTGATACTGTAGAGCACTTTGCCATTTTTCGAAATCCGTAGCAATTTGTTGTCAGTGGTGACATCGTGGAAGTTGGCACCCTTCTCATTAGCAAAGAACAAATCTGGTTTCCAAATGGAGTCTAGCATAGATGGGTCCAAGTCCAGGGAGTCATCTGGGTACTCACTGTACGCCAGCCGTGAATCATTCCACTGTTGTCTCAGAAAGATATTCACTCGGTAGTCCTACAGAAATGTCATGGACAAGTGTTACTGATTACCCTGGCATAAGAGTTCTATTTGCATTTCCCTCTCATTCTTCTCCCTAATTTGATACAGCTTTGGTGTCCAAGTAAACCAAACTGTGTATACCTTGGTCAAAATAAACCATTTAGTTCCATTAGGAGAGGGGACAGAAGGTAGAAGAAAGAAAAAGGAAGATTCAACCAAACCAGAACACCAATAAAACAGGTTGACTTGGTTGAATTTTTTAGTGTTTGAATTATTCATTTTGGGATGAGATAATACTAACTCAAGCTGATTTTGCTACAGAAAAAGGTAAACAATGAACACAGAAATCAGTCTGTGATGGCAGATTGTCAAATAAAACTGATTTATTTTCCAAATCAGAAATCACATGATCTCTGGTCCCTTTCTGCTCAGATGCTGTGGGCAGAAGGAAACCCACTGTGTAATTTGAGTAGTGAAAATCTTATAAAACTATGACATGATGGGGCAATATTTTTAAAATTTATCAACATAAACATTAAGATCTTTCATGTTGACAAAATATTTTCCTTGCAGCTACTTACTTTTGAAATTCTTATTTTATCATTTTCTCTGAATGTGTTGTATCTACACTAGCCAACTTGATGCTTCATCCAAACAGAGATGTTTCATGTTCTCAATCGGAACACTGTGGGAGCCTTAGGTAAACCCCTGGCATTCCCATTTGGTCTGGGAATTTTCTTCTGTGCTAATGAATAGCTTGGGGGCAGTGACTGCTCTCCTGGGGACTTCTACTCAAAGACCTTAGGTTCATTGAAAGTACTACGTCACTTGATAATCTGGACTCCGATTGAGGCTTCAACAGTATTCCCTAACCAAGCCAGTCTGTGGTTTCAGAGCTAGTAGTTATCCACTATTGCTACTTGTGACCACAAGTGTGATATATACTAATTCATTCTTACTCTCTTTCTTTACATTTTTTACCCTTACTTGCTCCATCTCTACATATTTGGCACCTGGATTTTTGGTCATTGTTTACATTACTCTTATGGTGACTACCTTGTCCTGGTTTGCCTGAGAACTTCCCAATTTTGGCCCCAAAACTCTCACACCCAGGGAACTTCCTCAGTGTAGGCAAATTGGGATAGTTGGTCACTCCACTGGGAGTCACTCTACTCTGGAGACAATTTCAGGATGGCAAGTTTGGGCGAATTCCCCCAGGATCAAAAGGGAAAAAAATAATTAAGTTGTAAAGATCAGGGTGTATGGAAAAAAGCTTCAATACAGTTTTTGGTTTTTTACCTATTTACTAAACTATACAAATTCCCATGACTTTTTTTCAAATACATTCATTCTGATGATCAAGTTCATAGAGCATTTTGGAGGTAGCAGCTCTTGGGAAGAGTGCCCAAAGTAGGCCTAATCTCAAGTCTGTGTGAGCTTTAATATGAGAAGTTAACCTTGAGTGTGAAGTTATAGGGGGCAGTTACTTTATGATAAATTGAAGCTTTACCATTGCACTGCTAATTTAGAGACCAAGGTCACCTTATATATTTGTTTAAAAAAATGTCAGACCTGAGCCAGGTGCTGTGGCTCACGCCTGTAATCCCAGCACTTTGGGAGGCTGAAGTGGGTGCATCACCTGAGGTCAGGAGTTCGAGACCAGACTGGCCAACATGGTGAAACAACGTCTCCACTAAAAATACAAAAATTAGCCAAGTGTGGTGGTGCATGCCTGTGGACCCAGCTACTCGGGAGGCTGAAGCGGGAGAATCGCTTGAATCCGGGAGGCGCAGGTTGCAGTGAGCGGAGATTGCACCACTGCACTCCAGCCTGGGCAACAGAGGGAGACTCCATTTCAACCAAAAAAAAAAAAAAAAAAAAAAAAAAAGTCAGACTTGTAATAGATTCTTGATTCTTCCTTAAGAAGTCAGAAATAAGAAATGTAGCAACCTGCTATCCCTGATAAGTTAGCATCTTCTTATAACTTGTTTATGCAGCTATAGAATGAAAGGGGACTCATAGTCTTATTTCAGAAGTTATAGCACGACATGCATTCTAATAAGGGGCTGTCTATCTCCTTAATCTGAGTTCTTCAGGAGTGTGATTTCAGATTGGAGATAAAACAACTCTTCATTCTGCAGAAGAAACCAGCAAAGCATGTGAAATGTTTGTTTTGGGGAAGGATTTGAGGGACCTAGAATTATATTCTGGAGATGTTCTCTGAGCAGACACATTTTGTACACTTTCAGTTCACCGTCCTATCTGTTAAATGAGGAGCAGAGTAGGATCTACTGCTGTGTCATGGATAGTGTTCCAGCATCCATATGTCCAAATCACACACTATCTACCTACATCCTTCCAGGCAGTCATTTGGAAGCTGGGAAGAGAGCATCTTTTCTCTATTTTCTGATGGCCCAAACTTGGGGGAAAGCTATATACAGACGGTAGTATGAAAGCACCCTTGACCCTTACTGACATTACTAAAATTCTCAAACTCTGCCTTTATATAAGGAAACAGGGGTTGCAAATATACTCCCCATCCTGTAAATTCACTTGCCATCAGAAACTAAAGAAAAGAGAAAAATAAAAGAAAATGGTAAACTCGCATTTCAAAAACAGAATATAACCTATCTTATCATTTTCTCCTTATTAGTCATCTAAGTCTTTGGGACACACAAAATTTGTTCCACTGAATACTCTTAATGCTAGGGCAACTAGCAATGACCACTGACAGATTTTTGTGTCTCTTAATGAACAAAAATGCATTTTTGAATGATATATCCATAAAAATAATGATACATAAAAATATTCCTTAGAGTAACACAAATGTGTTGTCCTGTGAGTACATATCTCTGACACTAACATATCAGAGTGATCATTGGTATTAGGTCTGTAAGCAGGCCTATACTTTGTGGGCAGGCAATACCTACAATAAATTAGTGGGACTTCATTAACCATAGGAAGGGCAGACTGGATAGCAACAAAGAAAGCCATGTTGAGTTCTTTAAATACATAATCATTGCCTTTTATTTGGAAACAAATACCCCAAACTAAAACTTTTAATAATGCTCTTTGGATAGTGGGGTGAGAGTGAAGTGTAAGGGAAGAGAGGAAAGTCAACAGATTTAGAAACTCAAAATTCTGAGGCATTCTTGGACATAGTTTATTCTGGAAAATGTAGAGAAATCAAAACTATTACCCCAGAAAATAGCACTAATCAATGTCCTCAATGACCTCATCACTGTGCATAAAGCTAAGGATTCTGACTACAACTAAAGACAGTTCAGGGAAGAATCTGTTTCTGTTTAATTTTTTTGACCAATTTTTCTGAGTCAAATTTTGTGAAACTATCAGTAAATTTATGGATGGTGAAATCGTAGGGGTATAGTAAAGAAAACTTGGGCTGTGATGACACTTTGGGTGTGCAATGGACTGAATGTTTGAATCCTCTCAAAATTCATACGTTGAAATTCTAACCTCCAATGTGATCGTATTAGAGGGTAGAAGCGGGGCCTTTGGGTGGTGATGAGGTTGTGAGGGTAGAGCAGTATGAAAGGGATTACTGCCTTTATATAAGGGACTCCAGATAATTTTCTTTCTACCATGCGAGAATACCAGAGGAATTCAGCAGTCTGTAACCCAAATAGAGTTCTCATCAGAACCTGACCATGCTAGTACCCTGATCTCACACTTCCAGCCTCCAGAACTGTTAGAAATAAATTTCTGTTGTTTATAAGCCAACCAATCTATACTTTGTTATCACAGCCTGAGCTAATTAAGACTGGTTTACCGGGTGGAGTCCCAGGCAGGGCCTCAATTATCTTGGAAGATAAGGCCCTTTCTTGTTGGAGCAATTCTCACATTCTTATTATGCATCCACTTAAATACTGATGCCCTAAATCTGGGGCTGGCAACCTATGGCCTGTGGCCCAAATTTGGCTTCAGCCTGTTTTTGTAAATAAAGCTTTATTGGTACACAACCACACCTATTTGCTAACTTGGGCCTTGGCCTGTTTTTGTAAGTAAAGCTTTATTGGTGCACCACCACAACTATTTGCTTACTATTGTTTATGGCTGCTTTCATGCCAAAAGGGCAGAATCACATAGTTGTGACAGAGACTATCTGGCTCTTAAAGTCTTAAGTATACTGTCTGGCCTTTTACAGAAAAAATTTGCCATTCCCTACCCTAGGTGGCCTGAGGATTTCTTCTTTGACAAGCATGATAGAGTTCCAAAAAATATTTTCTGTAGTTTTTCACCAAAGCCAAAATTGAATAAAACAAAATATATTTTTAAAGCAAATGAAGTTTGTCATTATATCAAAGCTAAGAAGTAAAACAAAAGAAGCACAATATACATCAGTCTTCTAACCATGCAATTCAATCCGTATTATACAGCAGAATAGACAGGCTGTGTATGTTACCCTTGAGCAACAGTTTCCAAATTTTCTGATAAGAAGCATGACAAAGGTCACTAAATAAGTGACTGGGAAGTACCTGAGCATCTCATTTATTAAACTTTCAGTAGCTGTTCAATATAGGAGAAAACAAGGATATCCATAGCTTCCATTTTAATCTCTTTAAATGTTTAGCTTTTTTTGCAGTAATGAACATCGAAAAGGTACACATTTACATTTTTGATTGAGAATACGATGCAATGAGGAGACTTAATCAAAGCAACATGGGAGTCTAATTAATGCAATCAGCATTAGGTCGTGCAAATATTTTCATTGAATGCCATCGTGTAAAGCTGGTGACAGTGATTTGGGCTACTGGAAGCTTTGCCCCCTCTCTTATTACGATAAAGCCAAGAGGGGAGAGACAGAAACTGAATGTCAACCCGGAAATTGATATACTCTTTCTGTGTTTAGCTTTTCTTATGAGTCATTTAATAACCCTATCAAAACTATCCTATTTAGGTAAATTTTTAAATTCACTACATCCTGTCAAAGTCTCACAAGTCTCATTTCTGGGTAATAATGTTTCAGAATAATATCAAAATGGGTAGTGGAGTTGAATTATGTCTAATTTTGCCAGTGGGAAAAAAGTGGTAAAGGTAAATTAATTCTTCCTAACATGAAGGACACCACAAAGTACAGTAATTTATTAAACATGATGTTAGTTGCCAAAAAGAGAAAATTCATAAAAACAAGGAAACTTTTTAAAATTTCTCAATGGCATTATGCTTATTATTTTTAAGACATCAGGCACCATAATACTTAGTCAAACTCAATTACACTTGATTTTGGTTTTATCAAATGAATGGTTGTAAACTTTACATAGTCATGCAAATTAGATCCAGCCAATTGATTTAGGACTTAAAGTAAATAATATGGGGACCAAGAAAATATCTCGCCCAAATGCAACCTCCATGCTGTAGCCTAGAACTCTTAATGATCCAATAGGCTATGTCACAGGTAACATGACCATGATATTTATGAAGAGTGTTTAGAAGGCCGGGTGTAGTAGTTAATGCCTGTAATGCTGGTGCTTTGGGAGGCTGAGGCAGGAGGATTGCTCGAGGCCAGGAATTTGAGACCAGCCTGGGCAATATAGTGAGATCTCATTGCCACATTTATTTTTTTTTTTAATTAACCAGATGTGGTGATGCACACCTGTAGTCCTAGCTACTTGGGAGGCAGAGGCAGGAGTATCATTTGAGCCCAGGAGTTTGAAGTTTCAGTGTGCCATGATCTGCACTCCAACCTGGGCAGAAGAGTGAGATCCTGTGGTGGCTCACTCCTGTAATTCCAGCACTTTGGGAGGCCGAGGCGGGCAAATCACCTGAGGTCAAGAGTTCAAGACCAGACTGGCCAAGATAGTAAAACCCTGTCTCTACCAAAATACAAAAGTTAGCCGGGCATGGTGGTGTGCGCCTGTAATCCCAGCTACTTGGGAGGCTGAGGTGGAAGCATCACTTGAACCCGGGAGGTGGAGGTTGCAGTGAGCCGAGATCGTGCCACTGCACTCTAGCCTGGGTGACAGAGAGACTCCATCTCAAAAAAAAAAAAAAAAAAAAAAAAATTTAAAGGCACTGTAGATTTTATAGTATCTGAAATCTTTTTCACATATATGAAACATGTTTACTCATACTCTATAATGAGCTTCTAATTAGCTTTAAGTTTACAGTTTTTTTGTTTGTTTGTTTTTTGTTTTTGGAAAAGGCATGCATATGGTATAATTGTCATGGACTTGGAACTACTTTCTCTTGCCAACAAAATTGTGTGTGTGTGTGTGTGTGTGTGTGTGTGTGTGTGTGTGTGTGTATTTTTCTAAGTTCAGCCCTTTGGAATATATCTTAAATGTGGCATCAAAGGGAGGCTCAACTATCTTAAAAATTCCATTTCATGTATAAAACTGGTGATACTATTACATCTCTCAAACTTTGAAATTTGTACTTCTGAAGCATTGG
Source organism: Macaca mulatta (assembly GCF_049350105.2). Lineage (NCBI taxonomy): Eukaryota > Metazoa > Chordata > Mammalia > Primates > Cercopithecidae > Macaca > Macaca mulatta. Next base: position 14,214,933 of record NC_133426.1, on the reverse strand, counting down.
AGATGCACCTATTTAAATATCCATAACTATGCATCATGTTTATTGTGGATAATTCTACAGAAAACCATTAAAACATCAAATGTTTTTAAAAATTTCTCTGGCATGATGGATATAAGATTACTGAATATTGAGTAATGAACACTTGACAAATGACTTTACAAAATAAAGTAGTATAAAGTATTGCTTTTCAGAGGCAAGCAAAGTTGGAAATTGGCACTCAGTAAATGTCTCACAAATATGCCACAGTGCACTTCAATCCCACGTACCATTCCTTCACACGATGGCTTCAATGCTCAGCCCCACTCACCATTGTAGTTTCTGCTATTGACCCAAAGCTGTTGATAAATATGTTGCAGGTAACATTTACAGGAGGCCCTGCAAGTTGAACAATAGAAAATTTGACAGTTTGTGTTCACGGCATAATTGAGTCATGTCTTTCTCTTGCCAGTGGCATTGCAGGACTTACCATGGTCGTTTCTGTGACTGATCCAAAACTGTTGATAAAAATATTGCAAGTAACGTTTACTGGAGGACCTGCAGAATGCAATGAGAATATTGCAATAGACGTTGAAGCAAAAATACACCTCCATTAACATCTGTGCAATTGGCTAGAGATTTGAATAAAATTAAAATCATGGTGAGATTGAAAAAAAAACTTTTACCCAGAGGTGCATAATGAAAACATTCCCACTTGTATTTTGGATAATGGCTGTTAAGCAATGGCAACTTACCCTGAAGCGTTTTGGATTTGGAAAATATAAGCTGAAAACTACTGAACTGAATTCACTGTCATAAGTTTCTATTAAAATAGCCTTTTGGGTGGTGGCTTTTTTATTTTTGACCTTAGGATCATCAACATTGTAGACATCAACAGCGGATGCCTCATAGTGATGAAATAGCCTGGTCATGAGGTCAAAATGGAGCTGCATTTTAAGTTACGGATGAGTCAGAAACATCCACCTCCTTTTGTATGACATTCTTTAAATCAGCAAGTTACTTTGATTTTCTTGACACCTCTGAATTTACGCCACTCCTTCTTTATATTCTCTGACCACCAATGAAAAATGATGTACAGAAATATAACAAATAAAATTAACTTATTTTAAGACATAAACACAAACAGAAATGTCAATTTATGTCCATATTGTTACCTTAGTAAATATGGTGTAAAGCAAGGATTATTGCATCCTAGATGTGCTTTGAACAAAATAAGAGTCCATTTTTATCTCCAGAGATCCAGTGACTAGCCTGACTGCAGCTTTCTTTTTCTCTTACCTTTTGTCAGTAAGTAAATCACTGTCTAATGATTCCCTGCTTAACATTTTGCTGGGGAAGATGTTTATTGCCTTTGTGGAAATTTCCCCTAATGCTTTCTGAGCTAATATTGCCATGAACTATCTATTTATTTGCTGCCTTCTCCTGTAGAAATGTGTCTCTCTTTATGTGACAAAGGATCAGCAGCCCAGTGCAAGAAACACCCTAGTTGGCTCAGTACCCAACAAATCTGTAGGATCTCAAAGAAGAGGAATTTGGCTTGAGGCCTCCCTCAAAGGCTGGTAGTGAAAATACAAGTTATGGCTGCACTTAAACGCTGCATTTTTAAACTCCTTCAGAAGTCCATGTCGGGTTCTAGAAATGAGGAAACTTGGTGTACAATGGCTAATTTAACTCCCCAGGCAAAATTTTTTGGTAAAAGAAGGAGCAAGGTGTTTTGGTAAAAGAGATGTGTTGTTATTCTTTGAAACATAACTAGTTTTTCTGTTTTTAATGAAACAGTAATTGTGATTTCTTTTATATGTGTGTTTGCTCATATCTGTGTAATCTTCTGCAGTGGGGATATGAAAAGATAGGTACTGAGTTCTATGACCCTTGAAAAACACCTTATAACCCTCAGAACTCTCTTTTCCTAATGAAAGTACAAGTGTGTTCTTATGCATACTTTTGTATAACAGGATTTATACTTAAAATAGTTTGGATACTTATTACTAATGAATTTTGATAGACGCAAACCAGGACTATCAGTGTGTTTTTCTCTTCTTTCGCCTCTTTAACTCATTCATTTGAGAGGGCCCCTTATAGCCCTCCTTAAGTCTACCTTTTGAAATGTAATTGTGATTTTTTAAAAAAAGATTTGCAGGCACAGAATCACAGGCACCATCATATTACCAAAACAGTTTTCAGTAGACATCTTTGAAATGCTCCAAGTATTTTTAATTTGTCCCTGCCCCTCTTATGTCAGCATCTGCCATGATGAATTCTTCTCCATGGTCACCTTCTACTCTGCTTGATTTTTTCTTTTTTGATTGCTCAAAATAAAACAAAGCAAAATAGATACTTTCTCCTCTTTCTTGGCTATAAAATTCCATTTTGTAACAAACATTTTTTTCTGCTAATAAGAAATAAATGAGACAAGGCAGAGGCAAGTCACAAGAAATTATATATGGTTGCTTTTCCCCTTTCTCTCCACAATGAAATATTTCCTTTGAGATCTTCCAGTTCAAGGTGGAAAACTTTCCTGAATTCTTATATGCAAGATAGACCAAAAACATGAATGATGGGAAGAATAAACAGGAAAAAGAGAAATGTCATTTAAAAGCAGAAATTTGAAAATTTAAACATTGGTTGTCTTGTACACTTTCTGCTTGTCTAGCCTACCCAACTGGCTTGGAAGCATTTAGAAAGCTGGGTCATACCATTATATATTTGTTTTTATCTTTCCTGGTAAGTGGCTTTATGAGTATGTTGCTGGAAGTCAAAGTAATTTTTAAGTTACCATATATTGCTGCACTGTGCTAAGTGCATTTTAAAAAATCATCTAGTATAATCCTCACAAAAGAAGAATCTGTTTATTGCTCTAGTAAATGTTTACAGATGAGGAAACATGGTGTTAGAGAGGTTAAATTGCTTGAAGTCACATCACAGTAATTAGAAAAGCTGAGACTCAGTGTCTCATCATTCTGATTCCAAAAACCTAAACTTTAAACCATTTTGTTGCACTTCCCTCATTTCATAATATCCTGTTGCCCTCCTGATCTGCTAACCATGGTATTTTACATTGGTTTGTGCCTTTCTTAATCCTTTACATCTGACTTTTTCAATTTTGGGCATTTTGTTTCAAGGTTCATTTTCATTTCTATATAAAACCTTAGAAAGAAAAAATGTTTTTTGATGAGGGATTAGCACATGCATATACTAAGAATTGACATATATTTGAACCTTGCTGTGTGCCAGTGAATGCCTTATTTCATTCTTCAATAATTATCATTACCTTCATTTCTCAGATGAGAAAAATTGAGGCATAAAGATCATTAATTTTCCCAAGGTCACAGAGTTTATACGAGGCAGAAATTGCCTAACTTTAAGGACATTTTTCTTAACTACAGGGGTAAAATGCCTGAGGCCAATACAATTATCCTAGTGATAAAAGCTACCTAAATATGGAAGTTGACCTGCAAGTTCTTTGGGTTGAATTGTAGAGAACTGTTTCCCCCCCCCCCCCCCACTTTTAGGAGTTATCCTAGTATGTGTCAACACAACCTTTCATCTGCATTTAGCACAATAGTCTGCTCAGGTGTTCTGATTGATAGGGACATGTTCTTAGATGTGATCACCAGTGAATGAACGTGTTCTGTAAACTATAGAAGGAAACATTTTACACTAGTTAACCCCATCTAATTGATTTATCAGCAAAGTGATATTCAAAAATGAGTTGAATGAGAATCTGACTGGTAAAAAGAATTATGTAGACATCTAGTTTTTCATGGCACTATCATTCCTATCCTTCATTCCTTCCTTGTCTCCTATCTCCCTTCTTCCCTTCTTCCTGACCCCCTTCCCTTTCTCTCTTGCTCTCATTTTTTCCTTTATTTTTTATTTTATTCTTATGAGAAAGAGTGATCTGGCCATAATTCAAGTATGCAATCCAAATATAAATGGAAGTAAAATATAGATCTGGCATACTTTAAAAGTATTTGAAAAAATAATTCCACCTCACCTGCCCCCTGCACAAAATATGACAATCCCCATCCCATATTGATCTTCTTTGTTGCTATATATCACTTTCTCAGAGTATCTTCTTCGGAATAAGGCATTTATCTTAGAAATCCATGTAAAATTATAACTATGCTATGTTGGAGGCATAATAAATTGTTATTGTCTATTAACATCTTTGCTTTCAGATCAGTTGATCTAATTGGCTATGGTAGGGAACAGGATCATGAAGAATAGTGCTATTCTTCATATATAGCACTATTATATCCCCTGCTACTCAAACTGTGGGCTGAGGACCAGCAGCATCAGCATCACCTAGGAGCTTGTTGGAAATGCCAAGTCCTCAGGCCCCATCTGAGACCTGCTGAAGCAGTCTGCACTTTAACAAGGGGGACTTGTAGCTGCAGACCATCTTTCTCCCTTTCAACATTATGATCACTTGTATTTTGTTTCTATCTTTCATAAATGTCCTTTGAAATATAGTCCATTTGTAAAACTTCTAAGGTCAAACAAGTTTGGAAAGCACTGTTGAATAGTTATGTAGTTTCTTTAATGTAGATTTTCCCAAAGCATTTTATTGTTTTTAAATCGTGGTGTTTTATATAGATATGTGTGTGTATTATATATTATAACACATATGTTATTTGTTTTATATAAATATATATTTGAACTATATTCAGTGGCATTAATTGCATTCACAATATTGTGCAACCATTACCAGTCTGTTTCCAAAACTTTTCAGTCACACCAAATAACAACTCTGTAACCATTAAGAAATAACTTTTCCTTTCCCCTCCCTGCCACTTCTGGTAACCTCTAATCTACTTTCTTTCCCTATGAATTTGTCTATGTAGGATATTTAATGTAAGTGGAATTATATATATAATATTTGTCCTTTGTGACTCATTTCTTTTACAACATAATGTTTTCAAGGTTCATCCATGTTGTAGCATGTATCAGAATTTCATTCCTTTTCATGATGAAAAAATATTCTATTGTATGTATATATGAAACATTATTCATCTGTTGATGAACACTTTAGATTGTTCTCATCTTTTTGGCCATTATGAAGAATGCTGCAGTGAATATTTACATAAAAGTAGGTTTGAGTACCTGCTTTTAATTCTTTTGGATATATACTAAGAAGTGGAATTGCTGGGTCATACGATAATTTCATGTTTAGCATTTTGAAGAACTGCCAAACTGTTTACCACAGCATCTGCACCATTTTGTCACAAGCAATGTATGAGAGTTCCAATTTCTCCACATCTGTGTCAACACTTACTTTCCATTTTTAAAATTATTGCCGTCTTAGGATGTGTGAAATGGTATATCATTGTGGTTTTGATTTGCATTCCCCTAATGAGTAATGACATTGAGCATCTCTTCATGTACTTATTGGCTATTTATATATTTTTTGGATAAATATCGATTTAAGCCTTTTACCCATTTTTGAATTGGGTATTTTGTCATTTTATTGGATTGTAGTTCTTTACATATTCTGGATATTAAACCCTCCTCAGACGTGATTTACAAATATTTTCTTTACTGTTTTTTCACTTTCTTCATAATGTCCTTATGCATATAAGTTTTTAGGGTTTTTTGTTTGTTTGTTTGTTTGAGATGGAATCTTACTCCTTCACCCAGGCTGGAGTGCAGTGGCATGGTCTCAGCTCACTGCAACCTCTGCCTCCCAGGTTCAAATGATTCTCCTGCCTCAGCCTCCCAAATAGCTGGTATTACAGGCACCCGCCACCATGCCCAGCTATTTTTTGTATTTTTAGTAGGGACGGGGTTTTACCATGTTGGTCAGGCTGGTCTCAAACTCCTGACCTCAAGGGATCTGCCTGCCTCGGCCTCCCAAAGTGCTGGGATTATAGGCATGAGCCACCACACTTGGCCTTTAGTTTTGGTAAAGTTTAATTTATCTATTTTTTCTTTCGTTTCTCATACTTTTGTTTCATATCCAAGGATCAATTGCCAAATCCAAGGTAATGAAGATTTAACCCTATATTTTAAAAAATAGCTTTTTAGTTTTAACTTTTTTTTTTTTTTTGAGACGGAGTCTCGCTCTGTTGCCCAGGCTGGAGTGCAGTGGCCGGATCTCAGCTCACTGCAAGCTCCACCTCCTGGGTTCACGCCATTCTCCTGCCTCAGCCTCCCGAGTAGCTGGGACTACAGGCGCCCGCCACCCCGCCCGGCTAGTTTTTTGTATTTTTTAGTAGAGACGGGGTTTCACCGTGTTAGCCAGGATGGTCTCGATCTCCTGACCTCGTGATCCACCCGTCTCGGCCTCCCAAAGTGCTGGGATTACAGGCTTGAGCCACCGCGCCCAGCCTGGTTTTAACTCTTACATTTAGGTAATTGATTCATTTTGAGATAATTTTTGTATATGGTATAAAAGAGGTCCAACTTCATTGTTTTGCATGTGGAAATTCAGTTGTCCCAGCACTCTTTTTTTTTTTTTTTTTTTTTTGGAGACACAGTCTTGCTCTATTGGCCAGGCTGGAGTGCAGTGGCATGATCTTGGCTCACTGCAATCTCTGCCTCCCAGGCTCAAGCAATTCTCTTCTCTAAGCCCCCAGAATAGCTGGGATTACAGGCATGGGCCACCACGCCCAGCTAATTTTTGTATTTTTAGTAGAGACAGGGGTTCACCATGTTGGCCAGGTTGGTCTTGAACTCCTGACCTCAGGTAATCTGCCAGACTTGGCCTCCCAAAGTGCTGGGATTACAGGCGTGAGCCACCATGCCCAGCCAAGTCCCAGCACTATTTCTTGAGGAGACTCGTCTTTCCTCATTAAATGGACTTGCCAACCCTGTCAAAATCAATTGGCTATAGGTGTATGGGTTTATTTCTGAACTATCGATTTTATTCTATTGGTCAATATATTTATCCTTATGCCAGTATGACACTGTTTTGATAATGTGGTTTTGTATTAAGCTGTGAAGTTAGGAATTGTGAGTCCTTCCACTTTGTTCTTCTTTTTCAAGGTTATTTTGACTATTCAAGGCCCCTTGCAATTTAATATGAAGTTGAGGATTGAGTTTTCCACTTCTGCCAAAAAAGGGTCTTGGAATTTTGATAGGGATTGCATTGAATCTGTAGATAACTTTGGGTAGTATTGACACTTTAAAAATATTGTCTTCCTACTCATGACTTAATAAGGGGTGTCTTTCCATTTATTTAGGTCTTGAGTTTTTCAGCAATGTTTTATAGTTTTCAGTGTACAAAACTTTCACCTCTTTGGTTAACTTATTTTTAGGTATTTTATTCTTTTACATACTGTTATAAATGGAAGTGCTTTTTTTCTAACTTTCTTGTCAAATTGTTTATTGCAGGTATACAGAAACAACTGATTTTTGTGTGTTCATTTTGTATGCTACAATTTTGCTGAATTGATTAGCTCTAGCAATTTTCTTTTGGATTCTTTGGGGTTTTCTATACGTAGGACTGTGTCATTTGTGAGTAAAGATATACTTCCTCCTTTCAAGTTTGGATGCCTTTCATTTATTTTTCTTGTCTAATTGCTCTGGACAAAACTTCCAATACAATGCCAAATAGCAGTGGTGAGGACAGGTATTGTCTTATTTCTGATCTTAGAGGGAAAAACTTTCAATCTTTCACTCTTAAGTATGCCTCCTGTAGATGGCCTATAGTTGGATCATGTTGTTAATTGTGAGTTTTAATAAATTCCCTTTATCATGTTGAAGTTTTCTTCTATTTCTAGTTTTCTAAGTGTTTTTGAAATCATTAAAGGATGTTGGAATTTTGCCAAATACCTTTTCTGCATAAATTGAGGTGATTGTGTATTTTTCTCCTTCATTCTATTAATGTGGTATATTACTTTAATTTGTTTTCTTATATTGAACCACCTTTGTATTTCTGGAATAAATCTCAATTGGTCATGGTGTATAATCCTTTTACTGTGCTGTTGGATATGGTTTGCTAATATTTTGTCAAGGATTTTTAAATACACCTTCATAAGGGTGTTGTGAATGAAACTCTATCAATCTAGCTATTAAATACTGTCCTCCAACAGCTAAGAGACTTGGACAAAAGAGCACCAGCAGAGGCAATCTACATCTGTGCACTTTGGGGCTGCCCCACTGTCGGGGTCAGATTGCCAGAACAGCTTTAATGACACAACCGCAACGTGAAAGTTTAATTTTTACTACTTATGTACCCTGGAGGGTACATAGCATGCCCAGAGACTGCACACATGTAGAGGTCAGGGTGCACAGGCAGAGAGAGAGAAGGGACCCATGGGCCAATGCTTTTATTCAGTCTAGGGTGTTATCTAAACAGGCTTCCCACAGGAGGGCTTTAATTCGTGGTTTAAAAGTGAGCAGGAACTAGTTTCAAATGGTCATTTTGTAACCGAGAGGTGATCACTTTAAGTTCGCAGGCAAATGTCTGAATGGTCTCTTTAAAGGATGTAGCAGGAAAGCAGGGAGTCCTCCCTGCTAGGCAGGAGAGATGCCTCTAAGTTTCACCTCTGGCTAGCATTCAGGTGGGGAGAATATGAGAATATGTCAAGGGTGACTGAGCCCTCTTTCTGGCATGAGAGAGTTAAACTTACATGTAAAATGTATGTCAAGACAACATACAATCACAAGCACTCACTACAAAGGGATATTGGTCTGTGATTTTCTTTTCTTGTGGTGATTTTATCTGGCTTTGGTATTAGAGTAATGCTGGACTCATAGAATAAGTTAACAAGCGTTTCCTCCTTGACCACTTCTTGGAAGAGTTTGAAGATTCATGTTAATTTTTCTTTAAAATGTGTGCTAGAATTCACCAGTGAAGCCATCTGGTCTTGAACTTTTCTTTGTTGTGAGGTTTCTGATTGCTGATTTAATCCCTTTGCTTGTTATATGTTTGTTGAGATTTTTAATTTCATCTTCAATCAGTGTAGGTAAATTGTGTGTTTCTACTTATTTGTTCATTTCATCTAGGTTATCTAATTTATTCATAATCTTCTCTTAAAGTTCTTTTTATTTCTATAAGGTCAATAGTAATGACTCCATTTTCATTTCTGATTTTGGTTGAGTCTTCTCTTTTTTTGTCAGTCTAGATAAATGTTTATCAATTTGGCTGATATTTGAAAGAATAAACTTTTGGTTTTGTTTATTCTGCAACTCTTTTTCTATTTTCTGTTTTTCTCCATTCTAATCTTTATTATTTGCTTTCTCTGATAACTTTGGGTTTAGTTTGCTCTTCTTATTCTAGTTCTTCAAGGCATAAAGTTATGTTGTTGATTTGAGATTGTTCTTCTTTTTAAGTGTAGGCATTTATATTATAAATTTTCCTAATTTTCCTCTAAGCACTGCCTTCACTCTATCCCATAAGTTTTTGGTATGTTGTGTTTTTGTTTTCATTCATCTCTTATGTCCCTTGTGATTTCTTCTTTGATTTATTGTTTGTTTAAGACAGTATTATTTCCAAATATTTATGAATTTTCCAGTTTTTCTTCTGTTATTGATTTTAGCTTCATTCCACTATAGTGGAAAAAGATACATTTTATTATTTCAATACTTTAAAACTTACTGAGGCTTGTTTAGTGTCCTGAAAACAATGATATTATATATTGATAAAATGGTCAACTCATTAAGAAGATATAATAATTCTAAACACGTATGCACCAAACAACAGAGCTCTAAAATATATAAAGCAGATATTGACAAAAGTGATGAGAGAAATAAACATTTCTACAATAGTTGGAGACTTCCAACTATTTTTAATAATAAATAGAACATCTTTAGAGATCTCTCTCATATATAATGTCATTCTTTGTTTCTTTTAACAATTTTTGACTTAAAATCTATTTTGTCTGACATTAGTATACCACCTCAACTTTCTTTTGGTTACTATTTTATGTAATATCTTTTTCAATTCTTTTGCTGTTAGCCTACTTGTGACTCTGAAACTAAAGTGAGTCTCTTGTAGATGGCATATAGTTGAATCATGGTCTGTTTTAGCCATTCTGCCAATACTTGTCTTTTGATTAGGGTGTTTAATCCATTTACATTTAAAGTAATTACTGATAAGGAAGGACTTCCATCATTTTATTTGTTTTCTGAATATCTTACAGCTTTTTATGTCCTACATTTCCTCTGTTATGACCTCTTTTATGTTTAGTTGATTTTTTTTGTAGTGAACCATTTGGATTTTCTTTTCATTTCCTTTTTTGTTAACTTTTCACATATTTTCTTTGTGATTACCATGGGAATTACATTTAACAACCTAAATTTATAACAACCTAGTCAGAAATGATACCAACTTAACTTCAATAACATACAATAGCTCCACTCTTACACAACACCATTCTCTCTCCTTTATGTTTTTGTTGTTGCAGATTATATCTTTTTATTGCATGCACAATAAAATCAACTAATAATTTTTTATGCATTTGTCTTTCCAAATCCTGTAGGAGATAAAAGTGCAGTTATAAACTCCAAATACAATAATAGTGTTTTTACATTTTCCCATACATTTACCTTTATGGGAGATCTTTATTTATTCATAAGACTTTTACTTACTGTTTAGCATCCTTTCATTTCAGCTTGAAGGACTCCCTTTATCATTTCTCGTAGGCCAAGTCTGGTGGTAATGAACTCCCTCAGCTTTTGCTGGTCTAGTAATGTCTTAATTTCTTCCTCATTTGTTAAGGACAGTTTTGCTGGATATAAACTTTCAGTTACAGTTTTTTTTTTTTTTTCTCTTTCAGCACTTTAAATATATCATCCCATTGTCTTCTGGCCCTTAAAGTTTCCACTGAGAAACCAGTTGATAGTCTTACTAGGGATCCCATGTATGTCATGAGTTGCTTTTCTCTTGCTGTTATTACAGTGTCCTCATTGCTTTTGGCTTTCAACAGTTTGATTATAATATGTATCATTGTGGATCTCTTTGTGTTTACCATACTTGGAATTTATTTTGCTTCTTGGATTTATAGATTTATATATTTCATAAAATGTGGGAACCATTATTTCTCAAATTTTTTATTCATATATTCTTTCCACTCTTTCTTTATTCTTCTGGAACTTCCAGAATGTGTATATCGGTCTCTTTGATTGGTTCCCATTGGTATCTTAGGCTCTGTTTACTTTTATTTATTCTTTTTTCTTTCTGCTCCTCAGACTTGATAATTTCAATTTTCCTATCTTCATTAACTGATTCTTTCTTCTACCTGCTCAAACCTACTGTTAAACTACCCTAGTGAATTTTCTATTTCTGTTTTACCTTTCAGATACAGAATTTCTATTTATTTTAAATTAAAATTTAATATCTAAATTGTTTTTACAAAAGCAGAAATAGCTAAAAATTGAGTCTCAGGTTGAGAGGTGGAGGAGGGTTACTAATCTATATAGAATAATTTGTAATCTGATCAGCAGAGTGACTGTGCTGAATGAACTTTGAAAGATGGTTCCACCTGATAAGAACTCATGTTTAAAATATATATATATATATATAAATTTTCATTTTTTCATTTGAAAGTAAAAAAAAGATCAGATGGCTGTAGATGTGTGGTATTATTTCTGAGGACTCTGTTCTGTTCCATTGGTCTATATCTCTGTTTTGGTACCAGTACCATGCTGTTTTGGTTACTGTAGCCTTGTAGTATAGTTTGAAGTCAGGTAGCGTGATGCCTCCAGCTTTGTTCTTTTGACTTAGGATTGTCTTGGAGATGCGGGCTCTTTTTTGGTTCCATATGAACTTTAAAGCAGTTTTTTCCAATTCTGTGAAGAAACTCATTGGTAGCTTGATGGGGATGGCATTGAATCTATAAATTACCTTGGGCAGTATGGCCATTTTCACGATATTGATTCTTCCTATCCATGAGCATGGTATGTTCTTCCATTTGTTTGTATCCTCTTTTATTTCACTGAGCAGTGGTTTGTAGTTCTCCTTGAAGAGGTCCTTTACATCCCTTGTAAGTTGGATTCCTAGGTATTTTATTCTCTTTGAAGCCATTGTGAATGGAAGTTCATTCCTGATTTGGCTGTTTGTCTGTTACTGGTGTATAAGAATGCTTGTGATTTTTGCACATTAATTTTGTATCCTGAGACTTTGCTGAAGTTGCTTATCAGCTTAAGGAGATTTTGGGCTGAGACAATGGGGTTTTCTAAATATACAATCATGTCATCTGCAAACAGGGACAGTTTGACTTCTTCTTTTCCTAACTGAATACCCTTGATTTCTTTCTCTTGCCTAATTGCCCTAGCCAGAACTTCCAACACTATGTTGAATAGGAGTGGTGAGAGAGGGCATCCCTGTCTTGTGCCAGTTTTCAAAGGGAATGCTTCCAGTTTTTGCCCATTCAGTATGATATTGGCTGTGGGTTTGTCATAAATAGCTCTTATTATTTTGAGGTACGTTCCATCAATACCGAATTTATTGAGCGTTTTTAGCATGAAGGGCTGTTGAATTTTGTCAAAAGCCTTTTCTGCATCTATTGAGATAATCATGTGGTTCTTGTCTTTGGTTCTGTTTATATGCTGGATTATGTTTATTGATTTGCGAATGTTGAACCAGCCTTGCATCCCAGGGATGAAGCCCACTTGATCATGGTGGATAAGCTTTTTGATGTGTTGCTGAATCCGGTTTGCCAGTATTTTATTGAGGATTTTTGCATCGATGTTCATCAGGGATATTGGTCTAAGATTCTCTTTTTTTGTTGTGTCTCTGCCAGGCTTTGGTATCAGGATGATGTTGGCCTCATAAAATGAGTTAGGGAGGATTCCCTCTTTTTCTATTGATTGGAATAGTTTCAGAAGGAATGGTACCAACTCCTCCTTGTACCTCTGGTAGAATTCAGCTGTGAATCCATCTGGTCCTGGACTTTTTTTGGTTGGTAGGCTATTAATTATTGCCTCAATTTCAGAGCCTGCTATTGGTCTATTCAGTGATTCAACTTCTTCCTGGTTTAGTCTTGGAAGAGTGTAAGTGTCCAGGAAATTATCCATTTCTTCTAGGTTTTCCAGTTTATTTGCGTAGAGGTGTTTATAGTATTCTCTGATGGTAGTTTGTATTTCTGTGGGGTCGGTGGTGGATCCTTTCCTTACTCCTTATACGAAAATTAATTCAAGATGGATTAGAGACTTAAATGTTAGACCTAATACCATAAAAATCCTAGAGGAAAACCTAGGTAGTACCATTCAGGACATAGGCATGGGCAAAGACTTCATGTCTAAAACACCAAAAGCAACGGCAGCAAAAGCCAAAATTGACAAATTGGATCTCATTAAATTAAAGAGCTTCTGCACAGCAAAAGAAACTACCATCAGAGTGAACAGGCAACCTACAGAATGGGAGAAAATTTTTGCAATCTACTCATCTGACAAAGGGCTAATATCCAGAACCTACAAAGAACTCAAACAAATTTACAAGAAAAAAACAAACAACCCCATCAAAAAGTGGGCAAAGGATATGAACAGACATTTCTCAAAAGAAGACATTCATACAGCCAACAGACACATGAAAAAATGCTCATCATCACTGGCCATCAGAGAAATGCAAATCAAAACCACAATGAGATACCATCTCACACCAGTTAGAATGGCGATCATTAAAATGTCAGGAAACAACAGGTGCTGGAGAGGATGTGGAGAAATAGGAACACTTTTAGTTGGTGGGATTGTAAACTAGTTCAACCATTATGGAAAACAGTATGGCGATTCCTCAAGGATCTAGAACTAGATGTACCATATGACCCAGCCATCCCATTACTGGGTATATACCCAAAGGATTATAAATTATGCTGCTATAAAGACACATGCACACGTATGTTTATTGCAGCACTATTCACAATAGCAAAGACTTGGAATCAACCCAAATGTCCATCAGTGACAGATTGGATTAAGAAAATGTGGCACATATACACCATGGAATACTATGCAGCCATCAAAAAGGATGAGTTTGTGTCCTTTGTAGGGACATGGATGCAGCTGGAAACCATCATTCTTAGCAAACTATCACAAGAACAGAAAACCAAACACCGCATGTTCTCACTCATAGGTGGGAACTGAACAATAAGATCACTTGGACTCAGGAAGGGGAACATCACACACAGGGGCCTATCATGGGGAGGGGGGAGGGGGGAGGGATTGCATTGGGAGTTATACCTGATGTAAATGATGAGTTGATGGGTGCAGCACAGCAACATGGCACAAGTATACATATGTAACAAACCTGCACGTTATGCACATGTACCCTACAACTTAAAGTATAATAATAATAAATAAATTAAAAAAAAAAAAGAAAGTAAAAAAAAAAAAAAGAACTCATGTTGACACAAACCTTCTCTTTGTCCTAAAATCTTTTCTCAAAGGTATGTATAAGCGCACTAAAAAAGAATCACCAAGAGAAAGAAAAGTAAGAGCTAAGTTCCAGCCATGAGTTAGAGCACTGACCAGAGGCAGTCAAAGCAGCCCCCAGCCTCTATAAACTCAGTAGAGGATGCACCGTCTCCCGGCTTGGCTGTCCTCAAAAAAGCATGGGGGGCAGGACCTGGAGCAGGGCTCAGGAGGAGACAGCCCCTGTGGAGCTGGCATGGGAGAGAGCCCTATTCGTGTGAATGAGGAGCACTCCCTGCCCCTTGAGGAGTCACCACAGGCGAGTTGGTCCTCCACACAGAGGCCACCCCTTCTTTCAGGTTGCCATCCTCGGTTTATCATCCTGTCTCTGCCCTTTCCCCCAGGCCATTTTCCTCCAGACCTTTCACCTCCTGGGACAGAAAATGGAAGGGCTGGTTTCTTCCTCTTGCTCTTCATCATCTGAATCAGACTCATCGTTATAGAAATAAATCATGGCTTGCACTGGAAAACTGACCAGCACTTTTTCCCCAGAACACTGCAAATATTCTTGACATTTCAAAAAGGGATAGTAAAGTCTTACAGGATGCTGAAGCCTGAAGACTCCCTTTAATCCAAAAGTATGTTGATCTCCCCCAGGTTTAAACTGGCTTCCAATTCTGGTCAGCTCAGCATATGCAGGTGTCAGGATCATAGGTCTCCACGCTGTGAGGCTCCATGCTGGAGATGGTCCCCAGGACAGTGACAGACGTGCCCCCATGCCTCCCCAGCTCTGACCTATACTCCAGGTTGCCCCTGCACCCTGATGCACTAGGCCCAGTGCGCTCACCGAGATTGGGTGATTTTCATCCATCTATCTTAAATTTCTAACTATGACTTCTATCATCTTCAATCTACTGGTTTTTTGTTGTCGTTGTTGGTGTTGTTTTTTTTTTATATTTTTAAGTTTTTTGGGTACATAGTAGGTATATATATTTATAGGATACATGATATGTCTTAATACTGGTATGCAATGTGAAATAATCACCATGGAGAATGGAGTATTCATCCCCTCATTACACTCTTTATTTTAAAATGTACAATTAAGTTATTATTGACTATTGTCACCCTGTTGTGCTATCAAATAGTAGGTCTTATTCATTCTTTCTCACTATGTTTTGTACTTATTAACCACCCCATTTCCCCCTCAGTCCATCGTCTACTCTTCTCTCTCGATGTCCATCCTCTTTTCTCTGTGTCCATGAGTTCAAATGATCTTTAGTTCCCACGAATAAGTGAGAACATGCGATGTTTGTCTTTCTGTGCCTGGCTTATTTCAGTTAACATAATAAACTCCAGTTCCATTCATGTTGTGGCAAATGTCAGAATCTCATTCTTTTTTATGACTGAATAGTACTCCATTGTATATAGGTACTACATTTTCTTTATCCATTCATCTGTTGATGGACACTTAGGTTGCTTCCAAATCTTAGCTATTGTAGACAGTGCAATCTACTTTTAAACCCACTCAGTAGATTTTTATTTTAGGTATTGTATTTGTCAGTTCTAAAATTTTAATTTCGCTGCATGTTCTCACTTATAAGTAGGAGCTAAACAATGTATACACATTAACATACAGACAGGAATAATAGGTATTGGAGACTCCAAAAGGGAGGACAAGAGAAGGATAAGGAATGAAAACTTACGTATTGGGTGCAATGTACAGTATTCTGGTGACAGGTACACTAAAAGCCCAGACTTCACTGCTAGGCAATATGTCCGTGTAACAAAACTGCACTTGTACTCTCTAAATCTACAAACATTAAAAATAAATAAACAATAAAATTTTCATTTTGTTCTTTTTTATACTTTTATAATTTCTTTATTGATATTGTTATTCCTATGTAATATTCCTGATTTCCTTTCATTCTTTGTCTTTGTTTTCCTTTAGATCTTTGAGCATATTTAAGACAGTTGTTTTAAAGTCCTTGTTTAGTAAGCCTAGTGTCTGAACTTCCTCAGGGATAATTTCTATCAATTTATTTTGTTCCTTTGAATTAGCCAATACTTTCTTGTTGTTTTTTATTCATTGTGATTTTTGTTGAAAACTGTATATTTATCATAATGTGGTAACTGAAAATTATCTACCCTCTCTAGAGTTTGCTGAATGTTTTGATTGTTGAAGGGTATAGTAGGCCATTTGCTTAGTGACTTTCCAAAACTATTTCTGCAAAGACTATAATATTCCTTCTCATGTGTGGTCACTATAGTCTTTGTTTCTCAGCCTGTGTTCAGCTAGAATTTTATGAGAGATTTTCTTGAATATCAGGAGCTAAAATACCAAGCAGCCAACCAACCAACCAACCAAGCAAGCAAACAAAACATACCTCTCCCAGTCTTTGCAGATTGGCTCTATGCCAGAGCTCTTCAACAATTAGCTGGGCTTGAACTGAATCTAGGGATCAGCCCAAGGTGAAAGGTAAGGGTTTGCTCGGGTCTTTTCTGAGCATACATATTTCCCTGAAAATGCAGTGGCTTTCTAAATTTGCCATATACATGGCCAATTTTGAATGTCCTAATTTCCCTAAGAAAATCTCTAGGTTTTACTCCCAAGCTCTTAGATGGTCTATTGTATATTTCAATTATAATATTTTACCCTTTAAGATTTTTAGTTTGACTTGCAGTATTTTTTTAATACTCACTGCCTTTCCATCCTGAGTTAGGTAAAAACAGAGATGAGCATTGTCATAGGCTGAATTGTGTCCCCCACCACATTCATATGCCTTAACCCTCAGTACCTCAAAAATGTAACCATATTTGGAGATAAGGTCTATAAAGGGTTAGTTAAGTTTAAGTGAGGGTTGGCCTTAATCTGATATGACTGGTGTCCTTATGAGAAGAGAAAAAAAGACACCAGGGATGTGTTTACACAAAGGAAAGACCATGTGAAAACACGGTGAAAAGGCAGACATCTACAAGCCAGGGAGAAGAACCTCAAAAGAAAGCAAACCTGTCAACATCTGGATTTTGGACTTCTGGCCTTCAGAACTGTGAGAAAGTACATTTCTGTTGTTTAAACCACTCAGTCTGTGGTATTTTGTTATGGTAGCCCTAGAAAACAAATATAAACTCCTTGCATTTGTCCTTTTGGCAGCCTATAGAAAGGTTAGAACAGACACATAAAATAATTTGTGAATAAGGTTTGGTCTACTCCTTCCAGATCAAGGGACCAGGGCCCCATACTAGGAGTGTAGGCTACTACCAATTTTAAACCCAAACTACTGCCATACCAGGGAGGGGATAGGACAAGGGCAAGTAGAAATACCATGAAACTTTCCTACCATTTTGAAGTTATCTTTTTCTGGATTTTGTGGACATTTGGTTGCTGTAAACTTTTGACTGTTTTCCAGAATTCTGACAAAATTGGTTCTGACAGTTTCTACTCTTTTTTGAGAGCTTGAGCTGCCTACTGTGCCATTTTGTTGAAGTCACCCTCCCCTTCTCCAAAACTTTAATACACCTATGTGAACTATGGTGCTCCTGAAAAACAACTGTGTGTGTCATGATTTCTCAAACTTATTTGACCATAGATTTTTTTGTTTTTTAGATAGACCATCCTTTTCATGGAACACATTTCAAAGATAGCAAGCATTCTGCAAAACGTAGCTTTCAAAATGCTGATCCACGTTTTTCATTTATTAATTCAATTAAAACATTCTTATTGAACAATATATATGTTAGATGATCACAACAGAACTATTAAAAGGACTAAAGGCAATCAAAGGGCTATTATGAAACTCTGTGCTCCTGCCAAGGAAGAAATGTTCTATTTGGGGCTGCAGAGTAGGTATCTAGGATAGAGAGGCAATAGAAGAGGAAAATCAGTAAAGTCAGCTTAACTTTTCCCAGTTATCTGTTTAAGACTAAATTTATGATTCTCTAGTCTGCAGACATAACTTATGGATGTGAGTGAAAAGCTCTATTTGTAACTGGATTTGACCAATGTATTAATTCCTGGCTGAGCTGTCTTAAAAACTCAGTGCCCTAGTCAACATCATTTTTTTAAGGAACCAGATACTGAATAGTTTAACCTTTGTGGGCCACAAGGCCTCTGTCATAACTACTCAATTCTGCTTTTGCAGTGAAAATAGCTATAGACAATATGTAAATAAATGAGTGTGGCTGCGTTCCAGTAAAAGTTTATTTACAAAACAGGTGGTAGACCAGATTTGGTCTGTAAGCCAACTTTGCCTGGCCCTGCTCCTAATCAGACTAGGAGGCTAGAGAACAACAGGAATTATTATAAATTCCATGGTCTTTCCATAGCTTGAAAGTGAGGACTAGCCATGGACATGGAAGAGCATAGGGACTGCCTGTAGGACTATCTACAGTGAGTATGATATTGTGCTCTGTAGCATGAACAAAGTCATAGCAGAAAGATTGGATGGGAAGTGATGGCCTCAGAGCCAGATGCACTGGAGTGGGCTCAAGTGAAAAACCATCAAGCCTGAATCAGAACACTATTTATCACAAGCGTTAGGAGATAATATGGAAGTGAAATGGCTAAGCCAGATAATATGGACAACAAATACAAAAATATATGACTCAGTTATTATAATGACTTACATTGCTCATAAAAATACATGAGACTTCAGTATTTTGCATATTCAAAACCTAGATAACAAAAATGTTTTCTATTATTCATGACTATATTTTAAAACACTTGTTAATGTATATGTGTGTGTGTGTATGTGTATATATATATATTTGTATGTACCATAGCTTTCTAAGTTAACAATAAATGTTGTTATTATTATTATTATTATTTTTGAGATAGGGTCTCTCTCTGTTGCCCAGGCTAGAGTGCAGTGGCACAATCACAGCTCACTGCAGCCTTGCTCTTTTGCCTCAGGCTCCCGAGTAGCTAGGACCACAGGTGTGCACCACCATGCCCAGCTAATTTTTAAAAATTTGTATTGTTTGTAGAGATGGGGGTCTCACCGTGTTGCCCAGGCTGGTCTTGAACTCCTGGACTCAAGCAGTCCTCCCACCTCAGCCTCCTAAAGTGCTGGGATTACAGGCATGAACCACCACACCTGGCCAAATATTATTTTTTGAAAAGCATTATGATGGATTCTATTTAAAAATAAACATTGGGAAAGAATAGGGTATCCCGTGTAACACCAAGACAATTAGTCACTATTTGTTAGTTCTCCTTAATTATTTCCCAGCATCCTTTTAAGGTAAAAGACTACTTGAGAACAGAGGGAAATCTTTGAGTTCCAAGATGAAAATAATATTATTTTTCTCTCTTGTCACAAATAGAAAAAAATGGCATTTTCACTTTGCAATTTCTCATAAATAATTTAATGTGTCTTCAAGTACCACAATTGCTTTAATATGTGGCCTTGGATAGTAATGGAATATTAAATGTACGTGCCTGATATATACAGAAATTAAATTTCCTTTAGAATAAAAGGATTTTGTCTAGCATAAAGATTCTTTCCATTAGCTCAATAGACAAAGGAGGAAAATAAAGCACACAGAGGAAGCAGGAAGATGTAGAGTTAAGGGTCAGAGCCTTGATATCTGAACATGAGTAAGCCCTGTTTCTTATTATGGCTTCCTGTGTTGCATGGTGCTTTGATGCCCATGAAAGAGAGAGCCTTGGAGGATGGGAGGATCATAAGGGAGAGGGAATGACTTTTCTTCATGGCACTCCCTTTATAAGGGAGAATATAAGGCATTTAATCTGAAAAAATAGAGAAATTTTTTAAATGTCATGATTGTAATTAGAAATGGCCCCACAATTGAGGCGGAGGTTGCCGTGAGTCTACATCGTGCCATTGCAATCCAGCCCGGGCAACAAGAACGAAACTCTGTCTCAAAAAAAAAAAAAAAAAAAAAGCTGGGCGCGGTGGCTCATGTCTGTAATTCCAGCACTTTGGGAGGCCAAGGTGGGTGGATCACCTGAGGTCAGGAGTTTGAGACCAACCTGGCCAACATGGCAAAACCCCGTCTGTACTAAAAAAATACAAAAATTAGTCAGGTGTGGTAGCAGGCACCTGTAGTCCCAGCTACTCGGGAGGCTGAGGGAGGAGAATGGCGTGAACCCAGTGGGGTAGAGGTTGCAGCCACGGTACTCCAGCCTGGTGACAGAGCAAGACTCTGTCTCAAAAAAAAAAAACAAAAAAAGAAAGAAAAAGAAAAAGAAAAGAAAAAAAGAAATGGCCCCACAACCTAACCCACTGTGCTGTTTTAATCCACTTGAAAATTCACCATAGATAAATTATGTATCATTGATTCTTCTGCTCAACACATACTCAAATGATTTTACCAGTCTTACTGCATTCAGCTTGTTTGCTGACATTCCAGGTTTGTGCAAAAGGTAAAACATTCAGAGAAGTAAACATGCTGGATGCTTACTGATTCCCACAGCCTGATGAAATAGCTAGCAAAACCATTTGCTTTGGACAAGCCATGCTGATAGAAATTAGAAAATTGCCAGGCAGATGGGTGGTGGTGGCTCACGCCTGTAATCCCAGCACTTTGAGAGGCGGAGGCGGGCAGTTCGCCTGAGGTCAGGAGTTTGAGACCAGCCTGGCCAAAATGGCGAAACCCTGTCTCTACTAAAAATACAAAAATTAGCCTGGCATGGTGGCACATGCCTATAATCCCAGCTACTCGGGAAGCTGAGGCAGGAGAATCACTTGAACTTGGGAGGTGGAGGTTGTGGTGAGCTGAGATCGTGCCACTGCACTCCAGTCTAGACAACAGAGTGAGACTCTGTCTCAGGGGAAAAAAAAAAAAAAAAAAAAAAATTCTAGACAAAGCAGTTAATTAACACCTAAAGTAGCTTAAATATCAAGAACCAAATAGCATCTTCTGCAGGTCCTTCCCACAAATGGCCACCAGTTGTCAACTGCTCCCACACAAAGATAAGTGAATGGACAAATAAACACATGGCTCAGATACATGTCAAAGGGCTTTGAGAATGCCAGCAAGTTTCTATATTTGCCTGATGTGGATTTCTCCACAGTTTAAAGAGAAGATATAAGAGAGAATCCATCGTCTCATAGTGATCACTTTTAAGAGTGAGTGAGTGCTATTAATAATTATACAGGAAAATCAGGCAGAAACCAGGACTGTCCTGAGAAAACCTGGACTTTGGGTCATACTACTTAAAGATATATTTGAAGTATGGTGGCTACTAGTCTGTTTTACCTTTAACACTAGCTCTGATTATTACCACCTGTCAACTTTAAACAGCTGCCAAAAATTCTCTGAGCCTGTTAATTCTGCAGAATAGAAATAATGATGCTTACTTTGATGGTAATTGTGATAATTAATAATAATGTATGGAAGGCATGTAATCGTTCCTTAATAGATCACAGTTACTATTATTTATAGTAATGGTAGTAGTATTACTATCATTGTTGCACGTTCATTGGATTGTAAAAATATGCCTATGTAGGAAATACATTGTCAAACCCATTTTAATATAAACTGAAATCTTGGAGACTACAACTTAGAACTTCCAATATCCTCTATGCTAATCTTTACTGAAATAATGGCCATCTTATCCTATTTCCATTCTCTTTTCTCTGTAAACTTTGTTTTGTTTTGATTTTTCTTCTTAGCTTTACAGGACTTCTCGGCAGGACCCAACCACCTTTTACACCTTTCTTGTTTCTGGGAATTATGTATAAACATTCTTCATGTCTGGAAAACCCATGTAGCCATCATGAACTTGAGATTATTGCAGCCAGCTTCTTTATTTAAAATAGGCTTTCTCTACCTTGGGACTATTGGCATCCTGGGCTAAATCATTCTTTTGGTCAGAAGTTGTTCTGTGCATTGCAGGGTGTGTAGCAGCATCCCCCTCCTCTACCCACTAGATGCCAGTAGCACCACATCCCCCACACCCCCTGTTGTGACAATCAGAAATGTGTCTAAACATTGCTAAATGTCCTCTGTGACACAAAATCTCCTCAGTTGATAACCAGTAAATTATAAAAAGAAGGTAAAATTGCAGGATGAGTAGAAAGTTTATTTAACAAAGATCACATTTTATGTAATAACGAAATGAGCTTCAGTTTACTCTTCTGCTTCACCAAACAAATGCTAGTGTCATAATATGTCTTGGTCATATGACTTTCTTATGAGAAAGTCTCATATGTTTCAGCAAAGAGTGTGGATTTTAAAAAATATTTAGACATACTGTAGGTGAAAACATGGCAGTATAATAGAATTTATACTCGTTTGTTGGGTTTGTTAATCAGAAAATTGAATTTGCAGACATTTGCTGAATTCTGTGTATTTGCATGTTACAAATCCTCAGTTGCTCATTAAATCAACAAATATTTATTGAGTACCCATTATGTGTCTAGTATATACTTGGTCTTCTACTAATTATTACCTACAAGTAGATGGTAAATTGTGGTGCTAAATAAAAGAAAATCAGGCATTAAGGACAAGTCAGAAACAATTTGCTGAAAAGCTCTTGAGTCACTCTGCAAGAAATGTCAGATGAAACAAAACATGTATGCCCAACCAAGTATCACAGAGAGGGCATTTTTACTAAGCCTTTTCTTTTTTTTTTTTTTTTTGCCTTTAAAAAATTTATTGATTTTTAAATAATACAAGAAGATAAACTTTCATATTTTAGTGACTTAAAAGCAAACCCAGAGAGTTAGCATGACACTTACTATGACTTAATGTTACACTAAAGTCTATTTTTAACAATTACACATGAAAAATTAAAGTCTAGAAATATAATTACCTTTTATGGGCATGGAATTTTTATTCAATACCTTACATTACAAAAAGGATTTAAAGAGGTTTCCCCAAAACAATGAGGATTGTAGATGTGACATTCAGACCATTTTAACTTGAAGAATCCTATGTTAATTGGTATTCCATGTATCTAAATGTTATTAACAAACTTACCCAATCAGTTGCTGTAGAATGCCTTACTAAATCCTCAAAGCTATAGACCTTAGCCTTTCTGTGAGGATTTATTATTTAATACTCATTTTTAAATAAATTAATTAACAAGCAAAAATTCTTAATAATTTGACACATTTCCAGTTCCCACAATTAGAAAGAAGCCATTTATGGAGGTAGGTAGGGGAAGATTTAAGGGTGATGGTAGCAAGAGAGATGTCAACCAAGACTCCGATATTTGGAGATGAGTCAGAGAACGAAAAATTTAACAAAGAACCACATTAACAATACAAGTGAACTGCTGCTTTTTTGTTCACTGCAGGATCATAGTGACCTTAAAGTGAAGAGTTTATGTTTTGGGAGATTCAGAACACTTTGCTTGTGGTAAAAAGCTTCATTTCCTATTTTAAAGATCTCAGAGACTAAATGGAACCTTCAGGTTAAGAACAATTTGTAAGAATAATTTATATATATTTCTATTTATGCTATAATAAAATGTCATCAGACAAAGAATTGCTGGAAAACATGGGATTCTTGCTATTTGGGATTGGGGTGGATAATAAAGAGCCAGTTAGCCTTAGAAGAAAAGGATTTTGAATGCCATTTGGAATTAGTTTTGAAATATAAAGACCTGAGAATTTTTCATGAACCCAGATGACATATCCTTTCCTTTTAGGAAGTAACAAAAATAGAATTAAAGATGACTTTCTCTCAAGTTAATTGAATCCTCTACTACTTTGTGAAATGAATAACAAGTTCACCAACTTGTTAGGCCCTGACAAATTGGAAATAGAATATTTTTGCATTAATAATTTTTAAGAAGAAACTATACTATGTTCGGAGTTATAATAATGGAATTGGCTGATAGGATACACACACATATACGTAATTGTTTCCAAGTTAAAAATCCTATCCTCCAAAACCAAATGATACCTAATTGATGAAATTCTTCATGATTCTCCCTATATGAATATCATCTTTCCCAGCATTTCTACATATAACCCTTATCTTGTTGTATTATGGTCAATTTTTGTATGTGTCTTATCTTTTCTAGTTTGCTCTGGACAGGGCATGGCTTTTATCTGAATCACTGTAGTGTTCCCTTGGCACTTAATGTAGTACTGAGCACATAGTAGGCATTCAATAAATGTCCAATGAATGCTATTGATAAGAATGTAAGCCATTTTTATGTAAGGAACTCTTAGTGGCATCCCAGGAAATCTGATTCAGAACAACTTTTAAGGCATTTTAACCCAGTTAATCAGCCTTCATTTCTTCAGCTTCAAGAAGTAATTCATTTAAATCAATTGTTTAAGCTAAGCCTATGAGATCAGAAGCCAATTCTGTTTATCTCTCCAGAGCACTCAACGGAATGAAAAAATTATGACAAAAATATGACAGTCACCAATGAGAAGCACTGCTACATGCTTCTTCGAAACCACTGCTGAACTGCCCTGTTTGAGGTGGGAGTCAGGAAATTCTTAACTGTTGCCCTCCCTCCTAACATCATCCTTTACCAGTACAGTATGGCATAATGGAAACAATCACAAACTTGAGGGCCAAAAGGACTAGGTTTAAATGCTGGATCTACTAGATACTATTTGTATGACCCTATGTAGGCTACTTAATTACTCTGGGCTCCCATTTCTTCATCTGTAAAAGGAGAAGTATCTTCACCTAACTCTCAGGTTCATTGGGAGCACTGAATGAGATAATGCAAATGTGAAATATCAGCTACTTCTTTTCTGTTACCATCTCCTTCCTTCCCCTATCAAGGAAGGATCTTCCTCCTGAACCTTGAGATTTTTTTCTTTACTTAACAATCAGATGTACTTTTCTCAAGCATAGTTATCTCTGCCCTGCATTTGATTACTCTCATCCCTACACACAGTGTTAAGAAAATGACCTGATTTTAAAAGTATAAGTAAGCTCTAGGAAAAAGTCGAATTCCCCCTTATTGGAGAAATATTGCATTATTAAATCTAACGATCATGAGTGTAAAGAAAAATTATGCTTCAGTAAAATCTACACATTGTCTATACAGCATACCTTTCAGTGTTATCCGACTCTGATTCTATGGGAGCTGTTTTACAACTCTGCAAATTTTATAACTAATAGTAATGCAAAATATTCCTTGCTTATAGGTATGGAAATTCTGTCCTGTAGAGGTTCAAGTGACTTCCTTCCCCCACTGTGGAAGAGGCTAATTTTGCATCGATTTGCACATTTATTTCAATATTTTTATCTATAGATGTGTCTGTTCTGTTATTTGAGGTTTTTTTTTTTTTTAACTGATTGTACCATCTGCCTGGTTCCCTCATTGACTAATGAGTTAAATAAAATCTTTAACATGTATTAATTATATAACTGTATAAGGGTCATGATTTTACCTTATTTTGGAAAATTATTTTTTAATGTGAGGTTTTAAAAAAAGAAAGAGATTACTGCTCTTTGGACATCTTGGGCTCAGAGCCAAGCTTTAGCAGCTTGGAGACCTAAATCCTGTTCAAGGCCATTGCACTGCCAGGCAACCCAGCACTTTCTATTTAGCTGTCAAAAGAGATCTTAAAACACCATGTCTGCCAACAACTAGTACCTAAGCTCTCATTTCCCTCCTCTGTTCCTCTGTGGCTTCCACAAATGGGGACTTGTTTCTTCCTTAGGCATTCTGCACCATTTCTCTGAGGGTGGGAAGGTCACTACTGTACTGTTAGGAAACAGGTTTTCTATGTCAGCAAGAGGTCTAAAAATAGAAGCCAGAGCTTCTGATAATGTACTCTTCTCTACTAACAACTAGGACAGCCGCCTTCCTACTGCAAAGGGAAATCCTGAAATCATGGTGCTTGTTGTGTTTACAAGTGCTCAAATTTGACTGATAGCCTCCCAGCGCTTATGTAGCATAGTACTTCCATGTTTTATCTCATGCTACACTATGCATCTTTGTAATTCAATTTTATTAAAAGGACATTTTTTGAAATCCTTCTGTATATTGGGTGCTTACATAGTTTGTGTTCTTCTTGAGTCAGGATTTAGGTGAAAGTCATTTGTTAGGGATGTAAGTAATATGCTGGATGAGACGTGGGGAAGTGAGACAGGTTAGGCAAACAAGAAAAGGTGTGTTAATAAGTCCATTATTTTCTGATGGCAAATTAAGCCTTGTCCCATGAGCAACTCTGGAAGCCAGCATAGAAGGACTCCTCAGAGCTATTCTGCCCAAGGGGAGAAGGAGCTGGTGTATGTTAAATTGATTTCCATCAGTCATTGGATGAGAATACTCTCAGGAGACACTAATTCACCTTTAGTTCTGGTCTGCCACAAGGGTGGACAAAATGGCTTGGATCAGAGAATGCCCTCAACAAAGAAATGCAGCTGCTACCACGTAGAAGTCAAGTTGATATGGTAAGGGACCGGGGTTATGGGAAAGACACAGACACTGGTGCCTTGTAAGGTCCTGGGAATACCAAAATGTACTGAATCTTTGCATTCCAAAAAACCAGAGTCTGTCAAGGCAGAAAGACATGGATTAGACTAATTACAATGTCATGTGATAATAGCAGTACTATTTAAGGGAACATAGCAGAGGAGGCAACAAGTTGTGCACGAGAAAAGGAGAAAGGGAAAGGAGAGCAGAGGTTCTTTGCAATGGATTGATGTATCTCTTCATGTGCAGAGGAGGGGAAGATATGGCTCTATTTTATAGTGAGTATATATCACTAGCCAAAGTATAATCAGCAATTGAAGGCTGAATCTGCATAATTGCTCTTTATTGCATATCCTTTCTCTGATTTGAAGGCCCCCACATTTTGCACTGTTAGACAGTTTTAAGGTGATGGAGAAACTGTTCTGTGTCTGGATTTCGATATTACATGTTTCTACCTCCATCTCAATGTGAGACGATCTCTGATAATGAGCTGAATACAGTTGTCCCTCCAAGATTGAAGAAGCCATGTGGCCTCCTCTCATTCATCACAGTTGAGTTAACACTTGAAATTGAGGAGGTCATTCTCCCACTAGACACCATCATTGCCTGTGTGCTCATGGAAATAGACAGTGACATCACCTTGGGACCTTGAGTCGGTTATAATTTGAGGACATGAGAGTTGCTAATGAAACAGAACAGGGCTTTTACCCATGATCTTTTCATGCTAGAGACAAGATTTGTTGAGGTTTTAAAGAGTCTCTAATTTTGTGTGTTGTACCAGACACAATAGAGCAGTATTATAGAAAAGCAAGTCCTGTGATGAGAAATGGCCTCATTCTCCTACCCTCAGGCAATGGAGGTAGAAAGTCTGCCAAGTCAAAAGGGAAGAATCCTACTGAGTCTTTTTGGGTATTGGCTTGGGTTGATGCATACCTCTCAAAACATTCATCTCCAGTCATATGAACTGTATATTTGCAAACACAGACACTATTAGCCTGCCTAGGCCACCATAAGGTGTAGTACAGTTGCTGAGTATGTGGGCCTCAGCACCAGACTGCCTGGATTTGACCAGCTTCTCTGTCTTTCACAGCTGTGCCAGCTCTAAGGATTCTGAAACATTAGTTTCTGGATCTGGAAAAACGAAATTGGTAAGAGTAGTACTTATCAATTTTGTAGAGAACAAATAAGAGTATGCATATGACACACTTAATATGTTGTCAGGCACATCATGAGGAACACATTGACTTTGTATACCCCACCCATACTCCAAGTCTTCACCTCATTTTCCACCTCTTCCTTACACTTCAGCCATTATCAATTCCCCTTTTTCAGAACTTCTAGTCTCCATGACATAATTCCATATATAGCTGTATAATTATATAGACAGGAGTTGGCTTCTGTTGCTCAGACTTGTTTTATGTCTGTTATTTCATTTGCTGAGGAAGATGATGCATTGCTAAGGACAAAAGTTGCCTGTCGAAGGGGAACATCACACACCAGGGCCTATTGTGGGGAGGGGGTAGGGGGGAAGGATAGCATTAGGAGATATACCTAATGTAAATGACGAGTTAATGGGTGCAGCACACCAACATGGCACATGTATACATATGTAACAAACCTGCACTGTTGTGCACATGTACCCTAGAACTTAAAGTATAATAATAATAAAAAAGTTGCCTATCAATCACTGCTTCTATAAGTTCCCAAAGTTGCTATACATTAGGCACATCATAAATGTCCCTCATAAATACTTTGTAATTAATTTGTACCTTGCTACAAAGTTAACTTGAATTTCTACATAAGCAGCAAGTACTTCCTCTGCTTAAGAAAAGAACAAGTAAATTATTTAAGAGAGCAGTCTCCTTAGTTCTGAAGGAACATCATCCCAGTAAGCAGCCCCCAAATTTTTCCCTTTCCTATTCCCTGAGCAAGCTTGGGCTCTTTGTGTGTGTTGGAAAGTAATACTAAAAAGAATAAATTATAGACTTCATGTCTCAGACTTACAGTTTTCTCTCACTCTGCCCAAATGATTTAACATTGTTAAATGAAAACATTCCTAGGACCTAGAGAAAAACTCTAGGAAGCAGACTACAGGACTAGATAAAATGTCATATAAAAGGGCATGTTTTTGGTATATCATAGCATTTTGGTTTTTTTTTTTTTTTTTTTTTTTTGAGACGGAGTCTTGCTCTGCCGCCCAGGCTGGAGTGCAGTGGCCGGATCTCAGCTCACTGCAAGCTCCGCCTCCCGGGTTCACGCCATTCTCCTGCCTCAGCCTCCCGAGTAGCTGGGACTACAGGCGCCCGCCACCGCGCCCGGCTAGTTTTTTGTATTTTTTAGTAGAGACGGGGTTTCACCGTGTTAGCCAGGATGGTCTCGATCTCCTGACCTCGTGATCCGCCCGTCTCGGCCTCCCAAAGTGCTGGGATTACAGGCTTGAGCCACCGCGCCCGGCCTATCATAGCATTTTCTTGAAATATGTTTAAGTCCATCACAAATTTGCACTGAAAGATGTAAAAAATGTTTATGAAATGCCATTAGTCAGAGACAAAATCATACAATGTGTAGTCCATGGAGGCAGTAGTCCCTGTATCTATTCTGTTTTCCTTAGCCGCCAACTGTTCTCTACTACACCTCCACCCCACGATCTACAATGTAGTTCCAATACATCCCAAGCAGAAAGCTGCTGGGTGTTTGGAGAGGAATCATCTTTGCTCGTTCATGTGATTATTCATCAAATATTTATGGAGGATTATTAATGTGCTCAAATCTGAGGATGTAAAGTTAAATAATAAACACACCCTTAGGCACGCCTCCAGATTCACAAGCCCCTAGCATGGCTGTAATTAAGAAATGATTATAGGCTTGGTGTAGAGCAACACAAATCTTTAAGGTTTTTACTATCCCACTAATAGTACTGAGGGCAGACTCATGCTTGACTGCCTGGAATCAAAAGCCATTTCTGCACTCTTACTAGCTGAATGACCATAAGCAACCAAATAAGATTTCTGTTCGATTTTCTTATCTGTAAAATTGGGATTATAATAACATGTATGATAACAACCTTCTCTATAAGGTTATTGGAATGATTAAATGAGTTAATATGCAAAGTGCTTAAATGCTTGACACATAGTAAGGACTCATTAATATAAACCAGCAATGTTATTATTAACAATTTCTGGGTTCCTACAACGAAAATGGTGTGAAATATATGGATGGGTGCAGTGAGGAATAAAGCACTGGCTAAGAAGTCAGCTGATGGATAACTTGGACACTGAGTCCCTTTTCTTATGTTCATCTTTTGTCTGAGAATTGTACATAATACCTTCTGGCTTGATCTTCTGGGACATATGTTTGAAAAACATAAAGTATCTTCCTACTCAATAAGCCAACTGAGAAGTATAATTTTTTTAGAAAAGTCTGTTTTCATGATGTGTTTAAAATTTTTAAATGCTTTTTGAATCTTTGTGTTCTGTCCTGGTAGCAAAGATGGCACGTATCAAAGCATCAAGGGCCTGGTGGTCCTTTTTAGCTTCATGGTGACTGTGCCCAGGAGCAGCCCAGTCTTGTGGCAGCAGCCCCTCTATGGCAGATGACAGAATACTACTTCACCAAGAACATACAGATCATTGGATGTGAACTTATCTGACTGCCTTCCTCTCCACCTGTAAAACTTATTATCAGAGTAAGGAAATGGTATTCCTCCTTCAGTGCAAGGGTAATCTCTTCATCTACCTTATGAGATTGATTCTTCCTGCTCCTTCCAGAACTCTCCTCCATCAATTATCCTCTATCTCACTCATACTTTCAATCTCCCTTTCCTTTATTCTACAAATGTACCCTTCTCATCTTAATTTAAAAAAAAAAAAAAAAAACTCCCTTTCCTCAAACTCTGTAATCTAATATTCAATCCCTCTCCTTCTCTTTGGCACCAATCTTTTAAATGATAAATCTACAGACTGACTTTTCCCCACTTTCTCAAATCTCATTTACTCTACCAACTCAGTATGGGCTTTGGTATCACCACTCTAGAGAAATTGACTTTGCTAAGGTCAAAAATGTCCCAATGGTCAAATCCAGTGACCTCTTTCTCTTGTTCTTTCTACTCAGCTGCTGCACTTGTCGTGGTTGCTTTCCTCATCTGCAAAACTCCCTCTTCCCTTAATATCAATGACTGCGTCTCTTTCTGGTTCTCCTCCAGATTTTCTAACCAGTCTTTCTCTGTATCCCTTGTTGAGTCCTTCTCTTCCTCTTATTCTTTCAATGTTCATGTTCATGGAAATCCTATTCTTATTCATCTTCTATATTTATTCTACACATTCTCACTGGGTGATCTTAACAATACTGTCATTATATGATGACTACTATTCCTACATTTATAGCTCTGGTATCTGTTCTTGGCTCCAGATTAACATTTTCAACTGTAGATTAGATATCCTTGTATGTCCCTTACACGAATAAACAAAATCAGTGTCTACTCAGTTGCTCAAAATGGAACCTTGAGTCAAACATTACTCTTTCTATTGTACCCTCTACATCTTGTCTGATGCAATTTTACTTTAAGTTTATCTTGTGAATCTTGCCCCTGCTTTCTAACCCATTGCCACTCCCTAAACCCAAACCTTCATCATCTCTCTTTTGTGGATGATTGTCCTGGCACCCTGGTCCCTTACCTTTTACATATATCCTTTGAAAGGTATCTTGATCATATGGTACATCTAGTTCTAGATCCTTGAGGAATTGCCATACTGTTTTCCACAGTGGTTGAACTAGTTTACAATCCCACCAACAGTGTGAAAGTGTTCCTATTTCTCCACATCCTCTCCGGCACCTGTTGTTTCCTGACTTTTTAATGACCATATGACCCAGCCATCCCATTACTGGGTATATACCCAAAGGATTATAAATCATGCTGCTATAAAGACACATGCACACGTATGTTTATTGCGGCACTATTCACAATAGCAAAGACTTGGAATCAACCCAAACGTCCATCAGTGACAGACTGGATTAAGAAAATGTGGCACATATACACCATGGAATACTATGCAGCCATCAAAAAGGATGAGTTTGTGTCCTTTGTAGGGACATGGATGCAGCTGAAAACCATCATTCTTAGCAAACTATCACAAGAACAGAAAACCAAACACCGCATGTTCTCACTCATAGGTGGGAACTGAACAATGAGATCACTTGGACTTGGGAAGGGGAACATCACACACCAGGGCCTATCATGGGGAGGGGGGAGGGGGGAGGGATTGCATTGGGAGTTATACCTGATGTAAATGACGAGTTGATGGGTGCTGACGAGTTGATGGGTGCAGCACAGCAACATGGCACAAGTATACATATGTAACAAACCTGCACGTTATGCACATGTACCCTAGAACTTAAAGTATAATAATAATAAAAAATAAATAAAAAAAGAAGAAAGAGAACAGAACAATACATATGAAAAAAAAAAAAAGAAAGGTATCTTGAGTTATCTTCTTAGAAATCATACGTAATTATGCTCCTTTTCTGCTTAAAAACCTTGATTGCCTTCCTGTTACCTGTGGTTAAATCTATGCTTCAATAATCTTCTTTACACTGTGGCCTTAACTAACTTTATGCTGTAGGCTTATCTTCTATGATTTCCACCTTTTACTTCCTCTAGATATACTCATCTTTTATTATCCCCCAAACTAGCAATGCTCTTTCCAGACGTGGACAGTTCTCTATCTTTAATTCTCCTTTTCATTCATTGAACACCTATTTGTCTCTCAAGACCAAATTCAAGCACCTCCTCTTTTATAAAGCCTAGAGCTACTTCTTTTTCCCCCTCAGTGAACTGAGTTCTCCTGTATCAAGGGCCCTCTAGAGAAAAATAAAGGCCATCGCTATTAGTGGATACCTTAGTTAGCCCCCCTAGTCTTTTGTAAAGATTTTTGGTTCACTGCCTCATAATCTGGGAGAATCCTGAACTTGAGAACTACTCTTCAATTTTCTTGTAAAGCTGGAAGATGAGGCTCAAGAGGAGAATTTTAGAAGATGCCCAACCACAGACTCCACTGGTTGGAAGGAAGTATGGGCCATAGCCATGAAGTGAACCTGATATTACGTTAGCCGTCAGAACTCCCTGGCAATCCAGGTATATCCAATATTATCAACATGTATGATTTATGCGCCTTTGGTTTTATTTACTGAACACTGCAGACACTGAGTGGGAGAGTGCCTTAGGCCGGGGATTCTATTTGGATAAGTTAGATGCCAATATCCATCTGTGTTCAGTATTAGGCATGGAAAAGAAAACTTTTTATAAATGGGATATTGGTACTGAAACAGTGGTAAAGTAGAAGAAGGTGGGATAGTAAAGTTGCAGGTTAGAATGCTGATAAGGTAACAATTCTCCTTTGAATCACCCTGTACTTTGTACTTAGTGCAGTGTCCTATGCATAATAAATGTGTGATACATGTCTACATGTAAATAAATCCACTTACTCAACATTAAATATTTATTAAGCTTCTAGATAAACAGAAAATGCACAAAAACCTGGGGCTTCAAAGATGAATTCAGTTCAACCTGTAATAGAAAGGGCAGTAGCTATGTTACAAATATATTCAATAAAGTATTGCAGATGGAGAATGAGTGTCCCTGTTGTCATTTTCTAATGACTTATACTCCCCTCCATCCTAGGTTATATGTAAGGAACGATAGTGTTTGTCCAAGTCCTATTTGGCAACAGAATAACTTTTTCTTCCCCTACATAACAAGAATGATAAAATTCTGGCTGTTTTCTTTTCAAGAAAATGCAGTAAGGAGTCAAATGAGATAATACACATGAAAGGGCTTCATGAATTTTAAGTGAATCACAATTATTAGCACATAATAATTTAATAACTTAGTTCAGTTCTTAATATTCAAGTTTGCATTGGTACAGATTCTGAGATTAAGGATTAGTATTGTCAATTTTTAAGTTTACTTGATGAATGTCTATTGACAACCTACCTACTGTCAAGTGTTGGAGATACAATGTAGAATGAGATAAGCTCAATCCTAGCCTTCTTGAACTAATCTAGGATGGAAAGAAATAGAGAAGCAACTAATCATAAGATAGACTCTAGACTGATCACATAGGAAAGGTTGGGATTTGTAGTTTAAGAGAGGCTTTCTAGAGGAAATGACATTAACCTGCAGTCTGAGTAGAGAGTAAGCTGTTGGAAAGACAGGCATGGTAGAGAGAAATGCAAGTGCCAAGCACCAGAAATAAAAGGTTTGAGGAATGGCAAATGGGGCATCGAGGCTGGAACATAGAGTGGGAAGGTGTGGCTAGAGATGTGGAATGAAGATGTTGAAATTGACAACATATATGCTTGGCTTTCCCACTTCCTTGTCTCATTTCCTCACTCTCTTATATGTCTCCCCTGATTGCTTATTCTTAATAAATCTCTTTTGCACAGGGTCTGCTTCTTGGAAACTCAACCTCAGATAGATGTAGTAAAGCATCTAAACATAGAAACCTTTGTGAAGCATGTGCAAGTGTATGCACTTTATCCAAAGTGATGAGAAGGCCTAGGAGAGTTTCAAGGGTCATGAGAGACCTAGAATATCAAGGATACTAGTATTTTGAGCTCTGCACTCCCTTGGGTGACAGCTCAGCTTGCTTTTTCTGTGCATTCAGATAAAGATATAGCCAATCAGGCACCCCAGAGCAGCTGCACTATGGATTTTCTATAAAAAGTACAGGAGTTTATTTCTGATCTTAGCTTTCCTTTACGATCTATTTATTATCCCATCTTTATTTCTTTGCCTTCTTTGCACCTGCCACATCACCCATCAAAAATCAATAATATTTTTTAAAGGTGTCATTCTGTGATGTATATAGCATATTACATGATGTCACTGATGGACACTTTTTGTTAATACCCTCAAGTGCTTTGCTTTATCACTGAAGTGGATAATTTATTCTGGCATTTATATGAAAAGTTGGACACTGAGAGGGTACCTGCTTGTTTGAGACTTTATGTATACACGGTTTGTTATGGCACATATTGTTAGCACATGGCTCCAAATTTTTCTGTAATAATTATATTCTTTTCAATCTGTGAGGGAATGAGAGAGGCCCCATGATGAAGGAATAACTCAATCATGAAAGCTTCACGTGTCAATCCATTCTTACTGAGCTTCACAAAGATTCCTTCAGCCAAAGTACAGTGCTGTTAACTATACCTTGGCACCTCTTAAATGAACTCATTTTGGGGAATGGAGGTGCTATAGAAGACTTTTTACCCAGGAGCCATTTGCAAACCGAGTTTCAACTGTAGGCAGAAAAAAAAAAAAAAAAAATCTCACGTGTGTAATTATCCTATTTGCAGAGCTGGTTGACAAGTAGAATTGTGCAGTTTTCTCCTTGAGATAAGTGTATTCTTTTGCCAAGGAAATCCTTTTCTTAATGGGGTTTAAGATATTTGCCCCAAGTCACAAATTCATACACTCTGCGGAAAGCCCTGCATGTTATAAACTTTGTTGGCATTCAGGAGATCTATGGAACAGGAAGCCGCCTGCTGGGTTTTAAGTGGGAATATTTGCTCAGAATATTTGATTAAAGGATGCACTTAAATGAGGCATATGTGCATGATAAACAAACGTGAGCCAGAAACTTGGGGGAAATCAAAGGAACACATATTCCAGACTGTGGATAATTCCTTTTATGTTGGGAGAGCTCGATAAAATATATCTGATAATACAGGATTAGTTTGATAAAGATCAGGTTAAGCATGCCACTGGTTACAGAGTGGGCATGGATTCTAGGAAATGAAATAATATTTCAGATAAAATAAATACTGAATAGTATGGCAACCTTATTAACAAACTGTGACCTTAAATTTTGGAGAGAACAGGTAGCGTGGCATTCATCTATTTAAAAAGGCCTCTGAAAAAAGTGAAATTTTCAGTGCTGGGGCTTCCTATTCACAAGGCATGACCCCGGGCATATGTAACATTTCCTTTCAAACAGGGATGATGTCTTAAATTTTTATATTTCGGGAAGACACTGTATATACTTCCTTTGGAAAGCAAATTTCAGGATTCCAAAGAAAATCTTATCCTCTTGTTCATATTCCTTGACATCTGTAATAATTCAGCAAAGCCACTTTCTCATACCCCAATATCTAACGACACCATCTGTGCCTTGGAAATGGAGAAGCTGTGACCCTGGAAGCAAATGATAGCAAAGGATCTAAGTCAGGCACTCAGACTATATAAAACAAAATTCGAAGTCAAAGTAAGCAAATGTGTGCCTGCCCAAATAACTTCTTTATAGTTAACCTTTATTCAGTTCTTCTTCAAGATGCAGTGTATCTGAGACTGCCAACCTCAATCAAAAGACAAAGTTAATCAGTGCTGTGGTTTTAATGTACCCCCCCCCAAAGATCATGTGTTGAAAATTTAATCCCCAATTCAATAATGTTGAGAGGTGATGCCTCTAAGAGATGATTCGGTCGTGAGGGCTGTGCCCTCATGAATGGATTAATGTCATTGTCATGGGAGTGGGTTAGTTCTCATTGGAATGGCTTCCTGATAAAAGGATGAATTCAGTTCCCTTCCCCTTCCTCCTTATGCCCTCTTGCCCTTCTGCTTTCTACCGTGGGATGCTTCAGCAAGAAGACCCTCGCCAGATGCAGGCTCCTCAGTCTTGGACTCCTGAGCCTTCAGAACTGCAAGAAATAAATCTCTATTCTTCAAAATTACCCAGTCTGTGGTATTTTATCATAGCAACACAAAATGCACTAAGACAACTGGTATCCCATTATCTGTGGGCTGTACAGTGGAATACTAGCAATGCTAATGTCATCACTGTGGATACTTTGTCTCAAATAAAGGATTAGTTTGATATAGAATGTGTAGGGGCTCCATCACATGTGTAAAATAAATGACATGATTCAGGAGCCACTGATTAAGTCTGAGGTGGCTTACTATTTCCGTACCTCTACTCTGTTATTTATCTCTTCCTAAGAGCCTGGAGTGAGAAGAAGGAAGACAAAAAATCATGCTTGCTTACTTGACAAACACTCTCAGAGAAAGCATGAGGGAGAAACTAGTAATTTAAAAGTTAAATATATATTATATTTAAGAATATCTATATGTAATCATCCTTTCCCCAAGACATTTAGTGATATTTCAAAGACATTTCATTTTCTGCATCCATCTTCATTGCAAACAATTTTCAATAGTGTTTCCTGGAAATTTATATATTGAAGTATATGAAACATTATCATTTTTAAGCAGAGAAACTTAGAATGATTTAATACTAATAAATAGGAAGTTAATCTTAAATCTGCACAAGTTATTTAAGATAAATATTGCATGATTTCCATTTTAAATGAGATTTTTAGTATATAATTAAATTTTTTAAATTTCATTGCAAGGAAGTGATGGAAAAAATATTCTCAGCAAATGAGTGGAAATTGCACAACTACAAGACTTACCCATTTTTGAAAGCTGCCTGAAAAAGAAGATAGCAATCCAAAAGAAAATTCTTCATACAGGTGTGAAACTTTGTCATATACTGCCGAAGAAATGTCTCTAGTTCAAGGTTAAAGATCACTTGTTTAAATGTATTTATTATTTGTCAGCTTTGTAAATCATAAAGACTAAAACAGTAGGTGATTATTAGTTCCAAGTATTTTGATGTATTGACTAATTTCTTTTCTCTATGCTTTTCAAAATGCCACTGTTTATTTATTCATTCATGTAGATGAAGCAGGAGAAAAATAGACTGCAATAATATTCTAACTTGTAGAGTAATTCTCTTGTGGCATCATAATGCTAATGTTGAACATATATCAAAATGAAAGCCTCATTTACTGAATGCCGGACCCTTCTCACTCTTATGAATAATCTCTTTCTAGCAAATTATTATATTTTATGTATATTTAAGTTCCCCATCATCATTATCATCTATTTTCATGGCAAAATTTGTTTAGGTTTCTGGATTTGACCAAAACTACATTTTCCAAGGTATTCCATTAAACACTGGTTCTCCAGGATGTTACTCATGATAAGAAATCTGTGATCAAGTGAACATCAGGCAAACCCCGGCGTAAAAAAGTTTTTAAAATACTTATTTGTGTACTTAGTTTTACTACATATTTTCTCACAATTTTTAATATGCAAATGGATATTAGGTCTCTCTCAAAGGATGTTTTGCACAATTTCCTATACTTACTTTACATTTGAAAACTTATATCAGAGAACATTTCATGGACTAGAATTTTGGGAAACATCTTTGGCCAGACGCTGAATTAAAGAAACTTGATAGCTACATTTCCCAGAAGCAGCCTTTGGACATGAATTTGCTACCTCCAAACCAAGAGCAAGGCAAAAATTGTAATAGCTTATTTCTTCAGTAATCGCCTCATAAGTTTCCAGGGTCTTCCCTGCAATAACAGTTCTTGAAATATTGGGAGCTGAAATAAGGTAGAGGCAACTGTGAAAAATGCTGGACAGAATTAATAATTTCCCAGAAAGGAAACATTATCTCAGAAGACTGGGTGCATCCAAGTTCTCTGGGTAAGTCAACAATTTACAAAAGGACATACCCAAAGATATTCATTTAGGCTATTAGAAACAGGGACCATCAAAGTTAGAAATGAAGTAAACAGACATCTTGTTCTAAGTCTTTTTTTGTTTTTTGCAGATAACAAAAGTGACTCCCAGAGAGGTTAAGTGGCATACTCCAGGTCATAATTGTCAAAACTGGAGTTAAAATCAGGCCTCATGAGTCTCAATTTCGGTATTTTTTTCCTCTTGTGGGATTTTCCCCCCTTCATTCCGTAAAACAACATGGGCACATAGGATCTTGGGGAAAAAGTACTATAAAGAAGGTATCATCCTTCTGATATAAGGGCAAAAATGTCTTCTTCTAGTCCTGTAGGTCTTAACCTATAGGGAGTAATGACTTCGTTAAAGTTGTAAACTTAAAATAAAATCCTAAGCCCCTACTGACTGAATAGACCCTCTTGTAGCCAAGGGGACTCCAGAAAAACCTTTAAATTGAGTTCCCAGCCACAATGGGACAGGAGGTTAGACACAGTTCATTATACCTCCTCTCTTTTGGGGTTTAGACACAACAACTGATGAGCACTAATATTAAAGTAGAGATCATAAGACTGACAGAACAGACTCTTTGTGGCAATGAGATATGAAATTTTATACAGGACCTAAAACCATGCTAGGCAAGGGGTAAGTCATGCACCCCTACACTTAAAGAATAAACTGTGTTCTAACTGCCACAAAGTTTTTTTTTTTTTTTTTTTTCTCTAGCAGTTAAATAAGGACTGGTCTCAAGCAATATTAAAACAATTACAACTCATCCAGTTCACAGAGGCTGACTAACTGATCCCCTGTTCCATCAACCATAACTACAGTTTTGATGGGACAAGAGACTGATGTCAGTAACTTTCTCCTAATAAGAAGACCACGAACCATGGACTGATGATTCTGGCTGGTTTACAGAGATCACTCTTGCATGCCTCTGTGTCCCAAAAAGGCCTTTTGACATATAGGCTTTAATTGTAAGACATTTAAATATTAAGTCTCCACCTCAAAGTGAACATGGGTTGTATGTTACATGCATGTTTACTTTATACACATGCATCAGAACCACCTTTGTGAATATTCATAGCCTTCTGTAACCTGTTGAATATGTATGTTTAGCCAACCTGTTCAACATAAAGTTCCTATCCCAACCACTCCTCCTTTGAAGTGCCTGTCTCTAGTCTTGTCCAAAGACATGCTTCCCAGGCTGCAGGATGATCACCTTGAAGACTATAACCCTTTACAAGAAATAAAGTCTCCTTTCCTTTTCCAAATTTATAGATTTAAGTTGACAAAACGAATACTCCAAGATCCCATCATCCATATATTCTGTAGATGGAGAGGTGTGGGGCCCAGGATTTGCCTTTTTAACCAGACTCTCAGGTGGCTCTGAAGCAGGTCTTCTGAAAAATGTAGCTTGAGATACACATCTGGTTGATTGTTAATTTTGGTATTAAATCCTAAACCCTTTGATTTGGCACACTACATACAACGCTTACGTAATAAACCAGAGTTAATTCAAAGGAAAAAGTAGAATATGAGAAATCCATTGTGAGCACTGTACATTATATTTATAAATTTTCCTGAATCACATCATCTAACTTAAGTTTGGTTTGCCTAATGTGTGTCTCATTCACTTTTCAGAGACTCTGAGGTTCAAATATAAATAAACAGATCCCTTGTTTTCTGAATGCATTTATTTGGGTGGTGGGAAATGGGCAAAATGCTTTTTCTAGTAAAAGCCTGATAAAAGAAATCTTGACTGTCTTGTTGGTCATGAAGTGGTTCTTAGAAATCAACATTTTGAAGTATTTAAATGCAAATAAATTAGAAGAAGATACATTATATTACCTTCTATGTACATTTGGTTTTAAAATGAAGTAAAAATTGTGCGGTAAAGTAGTCCTGGGCTTTTCCTAACATAGGAGAATTGCCAAGATAAGTAGCTGTATTACAACTGTGATAATCAAACCAGCCAAGGAGTGGGAAATGAGCAACTGTTCCCAGAACTCTCCATTTCCTAGAAATGCACACTACTCTGCCCCTGGTCTTCATGCCTTTTTAACCCCTTACCCAATCTTTTCTTCTAACACCCTTTCTCCAGATCTATGCAGAACAAAAGAGCATGAAGGGAAAGAATTTATCTGATAAATGCTTCCCCAGAGAGACTTGGCATTAAGTCTTCTGCTCAAATCCAAACCCACAACATATCCCAGCATGGGGAGCCTGGAGGGAATTACTGTAGGGACGAGCACGTTAATATTAGCAAATATATTCAATCAGACAGAAAGGAAACTGTATTAATTACTTTCATATGCTCCACAGGAAGATCTCTCTTTTTCTTTCTCCCTCCCATCTCTATCCCTCATTTTTTCCTTTCTCTCTTTCTCTCCCCTCTGTCTCCTCCTGTCTCTCTCCCTTTATTTCTAGTGTCTCCTCCCTTTCCTCCCCATCTTGCACCCTCCCCGCTTCCTTCCTTCTTTCTCTCGCACACACATATACACCAATCCATTTATTGCACATCTTCCTGTTTTCTGTTTAGGAGACAGAACAATCACATTACACTGTATTTCTCTCTCTTCTCTGCTTTTGGGGATAGCACTTATCTATTAGGATAATATATCCAAATGGTCTCCAAACTGATCAAAGACGGCTTACTAAATTTGTCATCAGTGTTGGAGATGTCTGCTCAACCACCTGAATGGTGAGGGGTGAGTTTGCTCATAAGTTGACATTTGTGCTGGTTGTCTTCCATTTCCCCACCCCAACCCCTCTCTTCTATTCTCTGTACCCTAGGAAGCTGTCCTTCAGGGTTTGTATCAGTGGGCTCCCTTGCTCTCTGTTAGTTGAATCTGGCTAATGAAAGGCTCCCACAGGAGAATAGAAAACGGGAGGAGGGCAAGGTCTGGATATTTATTCTCAGGCTTACTTCCTGCTAGGATAGCACAAATTGACTACATTCCTCCACAGGTTTCATTAGGTGACCCTTCTATATAGCTGCCTTCACCAGGTTCTGGTAATCACTCCCTCCCCTGCTTCTTCAGTTTTGTTGACAGTCCCAGAATACTACACTCTCCCTTTAAGGGTTGTTTTTTTCTCTCACGCCATTGAAATGTGTGGTCTCTTTCCTGCAAAGATCCTGGATAATAAGCATTCAACCTACAAATTATATTCCAGTTTTTATTTAAGTGAGATAGTAAGAACTGACATTTGAAAGCTTAAATTTCTATTTACCACTCTATACTTAGCACCTAATAATGGTGCCTGGCACATGGTGACTAGTCACTAATTATTTATTAAAAGATTTAACAAATTAACTGTGTGTTTAGACTCAAATATAAAGATGTAAAACTATTACATGTAATTTTTTGTACCTACATTTATACTCCCTTGCCACAAATTTATTATATTGCTTTGACAGTGCATAGGTAAGTGTGGTTTTTCTTCCCCACAAGAAAATATGTTCCACCCTCATCAGAAAAAAAGAAAAAACAGAAAACAAGAGTTATCCGTCATATACATACTTCACAGATGGTGAAGATGCCTTTTCTCAAATGATAATTGCCTATGGACTTTTCATACTTTTACTGAATCCAGAATTTATTTTGCCCTTTGGATGAGTATACAGAGCCACTATTTGGTGTATCATATTAATAATGGAATGATGGGTACACAAACCATAGCGTGAGTCAAAGAAAGGGTCCAGCTTCTCTCTCTTGTATTTGCCTCATAACCACTTTGTTGGCTGGCCAAACTAGACTCCAAATGAGTAACCTAGTGACTTTGTTCTTACGTGTACTGCACACATTAGAATATCCATTTGAGGCCTATGCCTTTTGCTCATATGCTTCCCTTAGTGGCTTCTGCATGGCTGAAAGTGTCTGTAATCAGTCATAAGTGTGCAGAGTAGCTCTCTCAGGAAAGAAGTCAATGAGCAAACGCTTCACGCAACAGTCAGGACAGCATCCTAGGCGTTAATTCCAAAGAGAGCCCAGAATGCTTCCAAAGACCTTGTTATTGAGGCTTCATCAAACACAGTTCAATTTTTAAGATCCTGTTCCACAATGGCTGATGCAACATAGCAAGAAAATTATCCGACACCATCAAAAACAAACAAATGACTATTTTTTTTTCTTATTCTAAACCTAACTGCCCCAACTGAACACATTATACTGTCCATTCATTAAGCACCAAGAGACCTGAATATTGTTGCCATCTAAGTCTCAGATTATCAGCAAAATTGACTGAATTATCCTTCAGGACATGGAGGACCAGCAAG
Organism: Macaca mulatta; assembly: GCF_049350105.2. Classification (NCBI taxonomy): domain Eukaryota; kingdom Metazoa; phylum Chordata; class Mammalia; order Primates; family Cercopithecidae; genus Macaca; species Macaca mulatta. Next base: position 14,172,423 of record NC_133426.1, on the reverse strand, counting down.
CTCTATAAACTAAGGATAAAATATTTAAGTTCATTCAATAATGAAAATTAAGGATATGGGGTCACCCAGAATCAATCAAGGAGCAATGCAGTACTTTCTCAAAGACTAAAAAAATTATGGGCTTCCATTTCTGGTGCACTTAACCTGCCATGTTGTGAGACCAAATGCTCTTTTAAATACTTATTCTAAAATAGGAAATCATTTCAGTACTATTGTGCAATGAACCTTGCAACTATAGTAACTGGACAAGAAAAATACATCAGAAATGGCAGTCATATTATCTTCAGTTAAATTTAAGGTTGTCCTTTATAGGACTAAGTTAAATTTGTTCTATTTCTCTTACTTGGTTTATTTTTTTAAATGAATCCAAGAAAATAATCAGAGATGGGATTTGAATGTGTAAAGATAATTCCTTCCCACAAATGGCTCCCTCTTTGTTTTCTATTTAGGAATATGAAATAGTCATTTCAGGTTGGAAATTTCCCCACCGAACTAATAAAAGGAAAACCAACGGAGGCATATGACATCTACATTATGGGTACTCTGGTAGGAATCTGAGATGCCCGAATTTCTCTAACTTGTTTCTTCCATTTAGAAAATCAAGCAGCTGTTTTCACAATACACAGTAAGTATTGACTATAAAAGAAAAATGGAGGAATTGCAATAATAATTCAAATTATCTGTATATTAGTAACAGTTGAAAACAAATAATTCACGCTCATGGTATCATTTGATCCTCAGTACAACCCAAGTGAGGTAGGTAAAGGCAGAAGAAAATCTGAGGCACAGATAGGTGGAGACATCTTTTCTCAAAAATGGCTGAACCAGGACATGAACATAGGTCTTCTGGATCCAAGTTCAGGGCTCTTTCCACTATACTACCCTGTCACTATGGAATAAAAGACATGCTGACAGACTTATTGGAATATGCTTTACCAGGGCGCACTAGAATGCTGTAGATGCCCTCTTGATGCCACTTCAAATCCCCAAAAAACCTTGTGGGTCCACAGTAGGAGCCTAGTATATACAAATGTGTTGATTGGTGTTCATACAGCACACAAAAGTTGTATGAACACCAACCAACACATTTGTATAATAAATTGTGACACAGCCAGTGATTTTTGATGTTCAAAAATCTTCATCAATATTGTCTCTGAACGAAACTATCATATATGTTTCCCTTTGTTACTCCCAGCCTTTCCTTTCAATAACCTTTTCCCCCTATTGTCTTGTTTTATAATGCCTTGCACCATCAATATTCTTCCACAGTGCCAGACTACAACCAAATACTCTCATTCAAATTATGGAGTAAAAGACTAATTGGGCTTACTGTCATTTCCATCAAGTGGTTTTAATATGAAATAAAATCTTTAATCCAAGAACAGAAGCAACAGTGCTGTAATTTTAGCCATTATAATAGCAAGCTAGGTTAGAATAGTTATTGGGCAAGGGATTTCTTTCAAGGGCTTGGGTACTATTGAAATCAGGCCACGTGCATGTTACTGCACTTAAAGTAAGAGTGACACTGACTCTAATCTGCCACCATGGACCATACTACCCAAGAGAGGCGCTCCCTTGAGCTTTACCTCTCTAGAAGTGCTTAACAATTACCCTTTTGAATTGGAAATACATGTAATGATCAGCATTCAAGAAGCGTGCAGAGAAAAGTAACTTTTCTTCCTACCCCTGTCTCCCTGGCATCCAGTCACCTTTCTTAGAAGCGCCTGATATTTCCACTCTCTTGTGTATCTTTTAGGGACATTCTATTGCATATATAAACACAACATTTGTGCATATATATAGACATACTAATATATACATAGTCCCCCATGCTGTATGTACTTTGCAAGGTAATTTTATAATAATTTATCCTAAAATAAATCTATTCTTCCTTTCCTTCTTTCTATTCTCCCTTAGTTGTCCTTGAATTTCTTCAATGAATGGTTCCCACTGATAACTATAGCCTATACATTTAGCCAAGAGTAATTTCCCTAATGAGAGTGTCAACTGTCTCGAAATTGGGCTTAGTTCTAGGCCATTTTAAAATGACTGCTTTCATAATTAAAAGATAATGTCTCAAAAAATCATATGCTGTATTATTATCATTTTAAAAGTTTTATAATTGACAACTCTGACTCATATTTGACATTTGTAGACACCTGAAAACTCTTTTTCTGTATACTTTTTAACAATTACTCTCATATGTTTCAATGTGGGTTTAGTACCATTAGGGCTTTTTTTCATCTCAGCCATTAAAGAGTGATTTACCTCAGGCCTCTTGATTAATTAAGGGAGACCTAGAATTAAGGGAGGATACGAATTCTTCTGTGAGGACGGTAACTGTCAAGCAGATAATCCAGATAATTCCATAATCACTTCCAAGGTGATTTATAATTGGGCCAATTACTGTCTGTATTTCCTAATAAAACCACAATGTCAGCATGACCATGAAGTTACTTTTTCAGGTGCCTGGAGGCTTCTGCTACTTTCTGCACTCAGGCACAATGCTTCTGATACTTGCAAGCATTTTGGTCTTCTTTCTCAGGTTCCATAGTAATGTCTGATGCCCACCAGGCTGATCAAAGAAATGGCGATGATGGGGTTGCATTATCACTAACTGAAAGAAGCACCCTTTCCAAGTGTCCCCGCTGGACGCTTGTGCTCAAGCACCTTCTATAGGGATTGGTATTCACAACATTTGAACTTTAGCTCCACTTGGCTACAGACATGATCATTTTCAAGGGGCAAAATCTGAAGACCTCTGGTTTCATGGAAGTGGATCTATGATACTTGAAACACCTCTTGAGCTGCTAGCTCTTTGGAAATTGCAGAAAAACATATTTCAGGCAAATGTAGGTTTTAATGTCACACATTACACTTTCCAACTTAGGTCTCTAGATGTGGGAAAAAATAGTGTGCATGGCAGGCACAAAGAAGTGGAATGAATAATTATCTCCTGGCATTATCTACTCTAGATTCTATCCCAAAAAGAATGTTTTAGTGAAATGTATTTATTCACATTGGGATGAAAACTAGGATGTAACGCTAAGTTAATTTTATTTTCAAAGAAAATTTCATTAAAACACATAAAGGCTTTGTTTCAAAAAGAAAGAAACAGAACTAATGCATTTTGCCCAGATTTGAACATTTCATTAAATGCCTAATGTTTAAAGTGCATTTTCAAGATACAATAATGCTGACAGAAGAATATCTGATAGGATGATGGAATAACACCATGATAAATCAACTGAAAATGAGACAAATCACCTAAGTGGGGAAAGAGGCTCATCTCTTGATATAGAATCAACATTTACCATGGTTTCAGAACCAGGTAATTGTGAATGGATGTAGCTTGTGTTTTTATCTGAATTGAGGATTTTCACTGAATGTATGTTTTGACAAGATCTGAAACAGGTCTCTATGGATCTTATAGATAAAATTCAATTGACAACTCTGACTCATGACTTTGTTTATACACTTGTGCTTCAACACATCAGAAAAGCTGTTTTTTTTCCCTGTAGTTTCTAAGAATATCTCTCAATTACAGAGTCTAAGTCTGAATCATTTCTGGTAGTTATCTTTTCTAGCTTACATCCATTTTTCCTTCTTATATATATGCCCATTATGACATCTTTCAAAGCCCATCAGGGATATGGAATAGACATGCGATATTTTACTGACTTAAATGTATACAGGAAAAATTCTTTCCAATAAGAAAAATTATATGTATGCATTTCTTTTGCCCTTGCCAATGCAGGGTAGCAAGGTAAACAGAGAAATATGCTAATATTTAATAAGAATTCTAGAATAACCATTCTGTTGACCTCAGTGGCCCATATTTGGCTCTTGATTTTATTCTGGTGGTCAAATTTTGCCCTTCTATCTTCTTATCAGTCACCATTATTTTAATTGTCAACATCATCATCAGTATCATGTTTATAGCTATCACAGACAATTGCTTTTTCACAGTTACAGGGAGACTGTCACTATTCTATATGCAATCACATTTCCTAATCTCTTTCATTTCTACTGACTATATTAAATTCCTCATTGATACATTACTAATCAACTATGGTAAGTATTATAGTGTTTATCTAAGCCTCCTCCTTGTTACAAGTTCCCTATTTTCTCTGTCTTCTCTTTCCTTCTCTTCACCTCAGCTAAGATCATCTTTGCTTGCCACTATGACTACTGGTTGGTCTCTCAAAAGTTACCACCCTCACATTCTACTACAACAACTAGTTGGAAGCACTAATCTTCATAATTGATCTACCTTTTCCTCTCTGTCTTTGTTCTAATTTCCTTATCCTGGAGAAAAGGATAACTTATTTTCCCTACACTACCAATATTTTATGTGTGTATGTATATATAAAATAAGGTACTTCCCTGCCCTCTCAGATGTGGTGTGGGAGTGGATTGATAAAATATAAATATGTAGAAGGATATTAGACATTTAAAATTCCATGGGAACTTCAAGAAAAAATTATTTTAGTCTAAAATAATGGGGAGTGTTTTAAATCCAGGAATAACCAAGCTCCCCCAAATGAAGAGAACTTTGGGAGATGTCAGATAATTGATCTGATATAAATGGTCTATGTAAATAAATTTTATGAAGAGGTAGCAGTGTTCATTGAAGTGAAGAGTTAAAGGGAGAGGGAGATAAAACTCAATGAAGCCCACTAACGTTAGAGTCTTCTGTGATATCCGCCCCATTTCTTTTTTATAAGTCATTAAAATATCCTGTACTTAGACTTTTAAGTAGTAGATACATCGAAAAAAAAAAAAAACAAACGTGGCCACACTTTGCTGAACCTGACATTCTCCTCATTTATTTATCCTTTGGAACCATGATAGATATCATTTCCCAAAGGTGATATCCCCAGAAGAACCAGGAAAAAATTGGACGTGGAAACGATGGCTCATTCTTGTGTGGTCACTTAAAGTAGCAATGTCAACATGCGTGTTTGTTTTATTACCCTTTGCACTTTCCTGCCCTTTTGAAAAAGTATTTTTAGAAAGAAATGAATAACAGCTATGAAACAAGATGCTTGTAAACGTGAAACAATTTTCCATCTCTGAACCTTCTCTATAAAGCTTTCCATGAATATCTTAATAGGAAATTATCTTTCCATTTCTTGAAATCCTGTAGCAATTTACCTATATTTCCTAATGGTATTTTCCTATTTCTATCTAATAGTAAAAGTATGCATGTAACATCTCCTCCCTCCACTAAAATTTTTGATAAAAGCACCTAAACTGTTTCATCTCCCAATTTTACAAAGCACCCAACAGTTAGTATTCTGCAGATAATCCAGACTCAAAAGTTGTTGAGTGGCTTAGTGGATAAATATATGAACAAGCAATCCCATTGAAAGCTGGTTCTCAGTTTGTTATTCACAAGATTTTATTTCAAATACTGACTTCCAAAGCAATGACCACAAAATTAAGAAATGGGATGAACATGAAGATTTTTTTTTTCAGAAAAACTTCTCTGAATGTAGTTCAGTTGTCTCTCTTGGAGATACTTAAAAAATACTGTTTCGCCAAAATTCTGACATATTTCTTTATAAAATATGCTCATAGCTGGGTATACTCAGAGGTGTAACATTTAAAGAAGAAATGAATTTAAAATTTAGTTTTCATGCTTATATTTGCCAATAATACAAATTAATCAATACTGAAGAAAAGTGTGCCATTAAATTGCCAATAAACAAAAGTAAGCAATGCATGAATTGCTATATAATATCCAGAACATTATAGGTTTCTCCTTTTACAAAATGTTATAAACACTTCATAATGCATTATGTTAAATTTCATTACAAGAAAAAGACAACATCACTTAAACTATGTATTTAAAAATTAAAGCATCAACATGATTCAATTATTAATAATTGATTCTTATTCGTTTTTTTCTGATTCAGAATAAAAATAAACTAAATATATTTAAAAAGCATTTCTGCAGACTATTAACTACATTTTTGTAATGTTCAACAAATAAAAACAAAAAACATTGGTTTGCTTCTAATTGAACAAAGAAAGTATCCACCATCTTTGACATGTGCACTTTACAATTCTGTGATCTCTGTTGATTTCAAATAAACAATTTCAAATAAACAATGAGAATACTTAAACAAAAGGGAACAAAAAATTAGAACCTCTTCTTACAAAGTCTAAAAATTAAAGAGGCCTGAAAGTATGTAAAGTGGCATATTTTATAGAGATTTAAACTCTACTTTGATGTAGGTATTTAAAATCAAAACCAAATATTTTGGAGTAACCATTGAAACTTGCATGCATCCTGGTAGATATTCAAGCAAGTCAAGTCTGTCACTTGCTCTTGTATTCACTTTCAGCCACATTCCCACTTACGAAAAAATAGGGACTATGGCCATAATTTATGACACTAATTTTATTCGTGAAATAGAACACAAACTAGGAAAGTTTTCAAATGTGGGAAGTGACAGGTAAAATGAAAATATCAGTAACTGGTGCAAAATAACAGCAAAATGAACACTATACTTGTCATTTTAATTAAAAGCTCTGAAAATGTTTTTCAGTTAACTATTCAAACATCTAGAAGATTTCTCAAAGGCTTAATGTACGTTTAAGTGGAACCTACCTTTAAAATTTGGCCTGATTCTTGCATCATATCCTGATGTCCTTCCCATTAACTTGTCCAAGAAATCTGAAGGAGATAGGGTCTGTGAAGGTTGTTTTCCAGACCTGGAGTCATGGTCTTTGCAGAAAGCCGTCCTAAACACATCATTAACTCTTTTAGCAACAATTTCATTTGCATCCCTTAAGAACTAATGCTCACTGCATTTTTAACATTACATTTTGGTAAAGATATTTGATATGTTAGTATGAAGAAAACTAGAAAAATCCAAACTCTTTGGCCAACTTCTGAACTTGTACATGTTCTAAAGTTAACTTTAAATGATGGGAACTATAAATCCTGAGTCACATCTCTCAAGTTTCCAAACTTTAACCATAAGATGTTTGAGAACAGACAATGTAGTTTTAGGTTGTAGATTTTATGTATATATAGTTAAAACTATTCAGAAAAATGAGATGTTTTTTCAATTCGTGTGATTGTCTTAAAATCATTTCTATCTGACTTAAAAAATTGTTTCAGCATTTCAGCCCTAAATATAAGTCCTCTACTTTTTATAAGAAATATACAATAAGATGGGCAGAACAAACTTATTATTTCATTGCTTATTTTCCCATCTGCTAGTTCTAATCCAACTATCAACTATTAATATTTTTCAATGTGATATCTAAAAGAGAACCTTCATTTGGACATTTCATTTCATTTTAAAATAGGTCAACAGTGAGCATGTATGTGACTTCTATTATTTTATCAGTTATTTATATATAAGCATTTAAATTGTTGGCTCTCTAAAAAATATTAATGAAAACACACTTCTAAATCATTTTGACTTTTTATCACCAAAACACTGAAAGTTGGTTAAAAATTTCTCAGATTTTCATTTTCCTGTTAAAAGTAATAAAGAGCTTATTACACATAGCGTATTTGCTTTGTAGCAAAATTAATTATTTCACAATACATAGTGGTTAACTGAAATTTCTTCCCTAAACTATATATTTTATAAGCTTTGTTTTCAATAGTTTAACAAATAGTGTCTTCTGAATTCTATCACTAAGAAAATACCACATTCTTGCCCGTTTTTCAAAGAAGGGGTATTCAAAATAAGTGCAAAGATGATATAAATATTTTGTAGGAGTTAAAAATTGATATGATCATGCATAAATACTCACATTCTCATATGCAGAATCATCTGATTAATCAAGTATTATTTGATTATGATGGTGGTGGTGGTGAGGATGATGATGATGATGATGATGATGATGATTCTAATAAAAACCAGCCTATATTTTTTCTTAATCATAGTAGGAGGTGTAAACCTGAAAGGAACATAGTGGGTTTTCCCGGTATTCATAGCATTATTACTATGTGTTCCATTTATCTTGGTTCTGTGAAAAAATGCCATAAAATTTAATGAAAATTAAATTTAGAGTCCTATACTTTGTTGTAAGAGCATCTCCTGTCTCTGCTGAGTCTTTTACTCTCTGTCATTAGATGACTATATTACTTACTGGTAATGATTTGATATTTTGAGGTATCAATTGATTTGATAACTATTCGCAAACTATGTAGAAAATGCAAGCATGAAAATAGTAATTTCTCACTTTAATTATGCATACTCCACTTCTCATACGTACATAAATACAATTATGTCATATTAATTAAATTTTGGTAGGCAATCAATTTCCAAACAGATTGAATAGTAGAATATAGTAGTAAAAAGAAATTTTTGATATTTCAAGAAAATTCCTAAATTGTAATCCTCATAGTATGCCTCCAGTTTCTGAAATATAATAGAAGTCTCAAGTTGGCTGAGAATTAGGGATCTTTTATATTTTATCTAAAATGAGCATGCTCCTGCCAAATTAATATAATCATCTTATATGAAAAACACTGCACCCAATATCCCTTTAAATTACTTTCAGAAAAATTTGAAAGCAAAAATATCACCCTTATATAGAAATGTAAAGAGCATGCAACTCATCAGACTACCTTAATATCACATTGGCTGTGAAAATGTGTGTTGAATTGCATAGAGTGCGGCTATGCATCATAAAACTTGCTTTTGTGAAAATTTACCACCCTCCCACTATTATTAGGCTCTTAAAATGAACAAAATATATATAACTTTCCTCTATAAAATTAAAATAATATAGTCCAGGGCACAGAGAAATACATAACAATTACATGACACATTCTCTTTTAAACAATTTAAATATCAACATGCAAAGTCGTTTCACCTACCTGAAGTGGTTTGTCTCTAAGAAAAATGCAAACAAGGCTGTCAAAATGTTCACTAGCTGCCGGTTCATTCCTGTTTCTGTGTTGCTTGTGGAAAATATCCCGAAATGATTCCAGAAAGATGCTAGGACAAAGTATCTCTTTACTGTCCAGATTCAAAATTTGGCAGGAACCTAGTTTCCTTGAAAATCAAAAAGAGATTTGGTTTTGTACAGTTTGCTGAGAAAAAAGAAAAAGTGCCAGTCCTGGGCATCATGGTCAGGTCAAACCGAGGCTTGGGACCATCAGCTAACCCAGAAAGACAAAGCCTCAGAACTGATGAATCCCCCAGCTCCTTTTCCTGAATAATAAAAATGCTTCTACCTTAATCGCATCACCATGCAAAGGGAGTTGGTGACAATGCCATGCTAGATAGCTGTGGCTTTTGTTTTATATCTTTTCTGTTTAGCAAAGCCCTTTTTCTAGAAAATGTTTCCTATTAAAAAGAAGTTGCAAATGAGAGAGAAGAAAGGACTCTGCGCGCTGGAGTGGGTGGGGGAAAGAGAGAAAAATTGCTGAGATCCTGTGCTGGAATGAGGGCTATAGAAAGAGACGGAGACGTGATCTTACCCAGCCTATAAATTTCAGCACTCGGACAGCTCCAAGCTCTGAAGTGCGCATGTTTCCTTTTTCAGTTGCTTGGGGCGGGGGTCGGGGAAAAGCATTCAAGAGGGGACGTGCCTGCTGTTCGAAGGCAAAGAGTAGCCATTCAGCGAGGGGGTACTGAAGGGGGTACGATGACAGCAAGAGGAGAACAGAGGTCTGGAGAGGGTGAGGGAAGTGGGGTCTGAGCTCCTGGAAATGCTAGCCTGTCGGTGGGTGGGCGGGACGTGAGTTTGAAACAGAAAAGGGAATAAGGTTTAATCGTGGGAAAACGAAATTGAGGGAAACAGAGAACAGGATTCAGAGTACTGAAATTATAATAAGGGTGTGGACAGTTCACTCTTTGTAAGTGGAAGCCAGAGGCAAAAGAGGAGTCCTGTGCTGAAGAGAAGGAAACATTTCCTTGGCACAGAGAAGCCCGTGTGCAGAAAAAGGTTCATGAAGATCGATAATTTAATTTAGAAGTCCTTTATGCCTTCCTCGCCTTTTTAATGTTTTCATTTGATTTTAGCCGCCTATTCCCAAAGGATCGCTCTACCTCTCTACTAGGGAAAGCCCCTTCCAACTGAGCTTTCTTCAGTGGCTCAAAATCCTTGGGCATCCTCAAGTCACAGATTTGTAGAAAAGGAAATGAGACAATGGGCCGGCAGGGGGCAGTAGCAATCTTTTCTTGCCATGGTTAACGGTTAGAGCAGGGCTCCATGTTAGAAATGGAGCAAGGAAAAGTGCAACTGGGAGTTTAGTTCATCTGCCCATTCCAGATGTTAATCACTGGGAACAGTCATGTAATAAAGTGCATATGGTATTCTCCTAAATTGGCTAAAGGGACTGAAAATAATGAAGTTCATAAATCTGTACAAAAGTATGACAAGTAGCCCTGCTATTTCAAATTAAAATTACAAATATTATTATTAATAAAAAAGAGGAAGGGTAGATAGTCGAATGCGGATAATTAGCAGCTTCTGGGAAGGGGAAATAAAAAAGCGCATGTCCTACTATAAGCTAGGAGAGTAACCTATTTTTTTGTGAAATATTCCTTGTTAGTCACCTATGCACTTTACCGGAGGTCTTAATTTTAAAACAAAATAATATGATTAATTTTTATTCCATAAATGACAAACTTTGGATCAGTTTAAATATCATAGTAGAGTAACAATGAATTCTATGTTTTTAAGAAGTAGATTCAGAGAAAAAAGATGGCAAGTTCTTTTTACCTTTTAATGTTAATATAAATCACCAGAGGATCTTGCTGAAATGCAGATTATGATCCAGTAGGTCTGGGGTGGGGCCTGAAATTCTGCATTTCTGAGAAGTTCCTAGCTGAAGTTGATGCTGCTTGTCCACAGATCACACTTTGAGTAGCAAGAGTCTATATGCCCTTTCATAAGATTTCTATCCCAGTAAGACAGTGAAAATATAGGAATCTCTTTTTAGATGAAATGCAGTGTGCCCAAGCATTCTATTTACATACAAAATCAATTCTTCAAATGTGTTTTCTTAACTTTCAAAGCCTAGAGAAAATGATTCAATTTAAAAGAAAAACAGTATGGTGTAGTGTGAGACATCCCTGGACTGCAGCTTCAAATCTGTTCACTTCCAAATTCATCCACATGGAAACTCTAGACCTGATTTTATCCCTGCTGTCCTGACCCAAAAAAATATATAAAATCAATTCCTGGAAATATTTCTTCAATTGGTTATACATGGAAAAATAGCACAAGATTTTTTTTGTGTTCAAGATTATTTCTAAAAGAAAATATAGGTATAAAGATAGAAGAAAATGATTTCTGTCAAATTTGTTTAAGGTTGTAATGATGCTTAAAGTAATATAGTCTTTGTAAATAATTTCTTCCCCCCACCCCTGGCCCCCCGAGATGGAGTCTCACTCTGTCACCAGGTTGGAGTGCGGTGGCGTGATCTCGGCTCACTGCAACCTCCACCTCCTGGGTTCAAGCAATTTTCCTGCCTCAGCCTCCTAAGTAGCTGGGACTCCAATCACGCACCACCATGCCCAGCTAATTTTTGTATTTCTAATAGAGATGGGGTTTCACCATGTTGGCCAGAATGGTCTCGATCTCTTGACCTTGTGATTTGCCTGCCTCGGCCTCCCATAGTGCTGGGATTACAGGCGTGAGTCACCATGCCCAGCCAAATAATTTCTTTTAACAAGAGTTGTGTTATTAACCAGGAATAGGATGAGTAAGGAAATCTGTGACAAAGGAGACTCTGGCCAGCAGCATGAAATCACAGCATTATATTATTGTAGAGTTGTAAGGGACATTAGAGAGGATCTAGTTTAGCCTCCTCATTTTACTTCTCAGCTCTCCTAAATTTGGATTCCAGCCCTATCAATCCACAGAAACAGCTCTCACTAAGTCTGCCAGTGAATTTCTTGTAACTAAGTCCAAAAGACATTTTTCTGTTCTCATCTTACTTGACATTTCCATGGTACCTAATGTCGTTGGCCTTTTCTTCCTCCTTGAAACACTTCCCTCTATTGACCCTGTGACACAGTGCACTCCTGGATTGCCTTCTGTTCTGTCTTCTTGGCAGGCATATCCTCTTCTACCTGGCCTATAAAAGTTGTATTTCCTAAAGGCTATATTCTAGGCTGTCTCCTCTTCTCGCACTACACTCGCTTAGAAAATATTACGGTAATATAATTTCCATTATCATTTTATGCACATGACACAGAAATGTATATTTCTACCCAAACCTATACATCCAACTGCTTTCTAAACAATTCCTAATGGATGTCTCAAAAGCTCCTCAAACTCATGTCAACACCGAACTTCTGATAATTCCTCCAACTCCTACTCCTATTCTACTGTGTCTGTTTCATTGTTACCAACCAAAGGCCAAGGCATCATCTCCATCATCCACCATATCTAGTTCTTCACCAATCCCTATTGATTTTTTCTCCCAAATCTTCCCACTTCCCTCCATCTCAACCTCCATGACCCCAGTTGAGATATCTTTATCTCTTGCCTGTACTGCTGCAGCCATCCTCTTACTAATCTACCTGAACCAACAGCTGGTCTTCTATTACCTCATCCCGTATGCTGAAACCAGAGTGATTTGTTCAAAATCAGAATCTGATTATGTCACAGCCCCTGGTTAATACTATGACTCTCCATTGATATTTGTGTAGAGCAAGGAAACTACTTAATGACCTAAAGGTTCCACATGGTCTGGCCCATGCCTACATTGTTCCTCATCTCATCCACTAACCATTTCATTTCTTCCCCTCTAGCCATATTGGTCTTTTTTCTTAGTCCCTAATGCTTACTGTATTGTTCATGAAGTATTCATGTCCCCCATCTTTGTCTGGTTAATACCACCCTATTTTTCAAATCTCTGGAAGACCTTTCCTGACCTGCATTACTCTAACAACTCTATTACAGGCCTTCATAGTACTCTCCAACTCTGACTCAAGGAGCTCATCATCATTGTATTTATACATGTGTATGACTGTTTGCTTATGTAGCAAGCTTTGCAATGGACAGAGACAGTACATGTTTTGGTCCACCATTATATCGCCATACATTCAATGATAATGACAATCATCATAATGGTATTGATGATAACTAGTATATAATTTTAAATATATATCAGAAATTTGTGGCTTAAACAAAATAATATAAGTACATATGTATAGTTCACAAATAGTTCTTTCAAAAAACTACTTGTTAGGGAAGTAACAAGTTAAGAACTATGATTATTTGAAAGGAAACCAAGTTCAGTGGCTCAGCAGTCTAAAGCATAAAATTAAATTCAAAGTAAAAGATTATGAATTTAATATCCTTGATTCAAGTTCTACCTCTAATACTCATTGGTTATGTGACTGGACAAGTAATTTAATCCCTCTCAGTCTCATTCTCATAATATGTAAAATACATATATAACATAAAGTGTTACATAATTACATAAATACATGTTACATAAAAGATTTCCATGTAGAATACTCTTGAAAATCACATGAAATCAGACCTGAAGATGTGTTTTTAGAGTCTTAATCTCATTTACTTAATTTATTTAATCTCATTTACTCACTGTTAAAATTCATGTTTTACCTTTGTTCATTGGACAATTCCACTTTCAAGGACAGTAAGACTTAGGAGCTTTGAAAAGGTTTTATTTGCAATGCAATGGAAACTGAAGTCTAATTCTCCTATGCCTTTAACTTACCAAATTCTAACTGGTTGAGACATGTGGAAACATTATTTTGTACTCTTTTTACAAGAGAAATGAAAAGATTGTGACGCATCCTATGATGTCATAAGGACCAACACACAATATTTGGTCTATATGATGCTACATATTAAACTTTAAAAGATAGATATAAACAAAAACACTTTTCTTAATGTCAATATCATTTACTGATACTGATAAAACTTAAGAACCTCTAACATATACATAATGCTTTATAGTTTTCAAAATACCCACATTATATGGCAGAAAAATAATTGATACCTATATATTTTCATGAGGAATCTATAGTTTGTGTAAATTGATCAATTTTCTCAAGTCTATATGATTAAGTGACAGTCATACTTTTTATATTTACTACTCATGAACAAAATTATTTCTCACTACATGTGATTGCTGTTATTTTTTAAGTCACTGAAAGCCTACTGTATGCCCACAACTACTTTTTTTTTTTTTTTTTTTTTTTTTTTTTTTTGAGACAGAGTCTCGCTCTGTCGCCCAGGCTGGAGTGCAGTGGCCGGATCTCAGCTCACTGCAAGCTCTGCCTCCCGGGTTTACGCCATTCTCCTGCCTCAGCCTCCCGAGTAGCTGGGACTGCAGGTGCCCGCCACCTCGCCCGGCTAGTTTTTTGTATTTTTTAGTAGAGACGGGGTTTCACGGGGTTAGCCAGGATGGTCTCGATCTCCTGACCTCGTGATCCACCCATCTCGGCCTCCCAAAGTGCTGGGATTACAGGCTTGAGCCACCGCGCCCGGCCGCCCACAACTACTTTTAATAATTATATTTTTGTGATTCCATTCCATTAAACTTTGGTTACTATTATATTAAGATACACACACACACACACAAATATGTTAAATGGAATGCCCATATTAAGAGTCTCAGCATCCATTTCCTCAAATAAAGAGTCAAAAGATATCCAATATATCAATATCCTGTGTCAGGACTTTTACTGAAAGGTTTCCTACAGAAAAAATGTCCTCCTCAAGTACATTCTTTCCTCCACTTGAAAATATGAAGTAGAAGGTAAAAAAAGACCTATTAATTTACAATAGACACCCACCAAGTAGAGGTTTGAGGCAAATTAGAGAAGGCAAGAAGTTGTTTTTACCAAATCTTTTGTTGTTAGAGATGCTTTCTCACAGAGAACAATAAAGACAATTTCACCTTGATAAAACGCACCTCCTGAATTTTGGTAGAGATTTATTTGTCTCAAACAGACTCTCTTCTCACTATAGGGCCGTAGATTAAAATAGATTTCTAGGTGAGAAGACCTCTGGCATGAGGATGCGTGGCCATTATATTTACTAAGCCACATGGCTTGTGATATCAGTATTAGTGATTGTCATTTCTTAACTACCTATAATATTGTATTAGAGTTCTCCAGAGAGACAGAACCAATAGGATATGTATATATAGGCGTATCTTGTTTTATTGCACTTTGCTTTATTGTGCTGCACAGATATTGCGTTTTTTACAAACTGAAGATTTATGGTAATCCTGCATTGAGCAAGTCTGTTGGCACCATTTTTCCAACAGCGTGTGCTCACTTTGTGTCTCTGTGTCACATTATGTGAGTGAATTGCTGCAACCTCATGATAAAACTTGAATGGATGAGGAGTTACTTCTTATGAACAAAAAAGAAAGTGATCTCTTGATATGGAATCTACACCTGCTAAGGATGTTATGAGCATTGTTGAAATGACAACATTCTCACCATCTTTCAAACTTTTTCATTATTATATCTGTTATGGTGACCTGTGAATGGTCATCCTTGATGTTACTACTGTAGTTGTTTTGGGGCACCATGAACCACACCCATATAGGATGGCAAACTTAATCAATCGATGTTGTGTGTGGTCTGACTACTGTACTGACTGGCCATTCTCATTTCTCTCCTTCTTTTGGGGCCTCCCTATTCCCTGAGACACAACAATATTGAAATTAGGCCAACTAATAACCCTACAATGGCCTTTAAGTATTCAAGTGAAAGGAAGAGTCATATGTCTCTCACTTGAAATCAAAAGCTAGAAATGATTAAGCATAATGAGGAAAGCATATGGAAAGCTGAGAAAGGCCAAAAGTTAGGCCTCTTGCACAGACAGCCAACTCATGAATGCAAAGGAAAAGTTCGTGAAGAAAATTAAAAGTGCTACTTCTGGGAACACATAAATGTTAAGAAAGTGAAACTACCTTATCGTTGATACGGAGAAAGCTCAAGTGGTCTGGACTGGAGATCAAAGTAGTCACAACATTCCCTGAAGCCAAAGTCCAATCCAGAGCAAGGCCCCAACAAAACTCTTTTCAATTCTATAAAGGCTGAAATAGGTGAGGAAGCTGCAGAAGAAAAGTTTGAAGCTGACAGAGGTTGGTTCATGAGTTTTCAGTAAAGAAGCCACCTCCATAACATAAAAATGCAACATGCTCGAATAAGTCCTGATGTAGAAGCTACAACGAGTTATTTAGAAGATCAGACTAAGATCATTGATGAAGGGGGTTAGCGTAAACAACAGATTTTCAATGTAGATGAAACAGCCTTCTATTGGAAGTAGATGCCATCTAGGACTTTCATAGCTAGAGAGAAGTCAATGCCTGGCTTCAAGGCTTCAAATGACAGGTTGACTCTTTTGTTAGGAGGTAATGCAGCTGGTGACTTTCAGTTGAAGACAATGCTCATTTACCATTCTTAAAATCCTAGGGTCCTTAAAAAGTATGCAAACTCTACTGTGCATCTGCTTTATAAATGGAACAAAGCCTGGATGACAGCTAATGTGAACATTTAGATCCACTCTTGAGACCTACTGCTCTGAAAAATATTCCTTTCAAAATATTACTGCTCA
Source organism: Macaca mulatta (assembly GCF_049350105.2). NCBI lineage: Eukaryota > Metazoa > Chordata > Mammalia > Primates > Cercopithecidae > Macaca > Macaca mulatta. The sequence continues at coordinate 14,155,881 of NC_133426.1, read as the reverse complement.
TTGACAATGGACCCAAGAGTTCTGGTCACCCAAGAGCCCTGATGGAGATGTACAAGGAGATTAGTGTTTTTCTCATGCCTGCTAACACAACATCCATTCTGCAGTCCACAGATCAAGGAATAATTTTGACTTTCAAGTCTTATTATTTAAGAAATACATTTTGTAAATCTATAGCTGCCATAGACAGTGATTCCTCTAATGGAGCTGGGCAAAGTAAATTGAAAACCTTCTGGAAAGGATTTACCATTCTAGATACCATTAAGAACATTTGTGATTCATGAGAGGATGTCAAAATATCAACAAGAGTTTGGAAGAAGTTGATGCCAACTATCATGGATGACTTTGAGAGGGGTTGAAGACTTCAATGGAGGAAGTAACTGCAGATGTGGTGAAAATAGCAAGAGAACTAGACTTAGAAATGGATCCTGAAGATGTCACTGAATTGCTGCAAACCCATGATAAAACTTAAACGTATGAGGAGTTGTTACTTATGGATAAGCAAAGCAAGTCGTTTCTTGAGTTAGAATCAACTCCTGGTGAAGATGCTGTGAACACTGTTGAAATGACAACAAAGGATTGAGGATATTCCATAAACTTAGTTGATAAAGCAGCAGCAGGGTTTGAGAGGATTTACTTCAATTTTGGAAGAAGTTTCTACTCAGGGCAAAATGTTATCAAACATCATTGCACCCTATGGAGAAATATTTCATAAAAAGAGGAGTCGATCTATGTGGCAAACTTCGATATTGTCTTATTTTAAGAAATTGTCACAGCCAACCCAACCTTCAGCAACCTCCACCCTGTTTAGTCAGCAGCCATCAACATAGAGGCAAGACTCTTCACCGGCAAAAAGATTACAACTCACTGAAGGCTCAGATGATAGTTAGCGTTTTTTAGCAATAATGTATTTTTTAAATTAAGATATGTACATTATTTTTAGACATAATATTGCATACTTTAATACACTAAACATAACTTTTATATGCACTGGGAAACCAAAAAATTTGCATGACTCACTTTATTATGATATTCACTTTATTGCAATGGTCTGGAACAAAATCCACAATATCTCTGAGGTATACCTATATAGATATACGACAGAGATTTATTGGTGTAATGGCTCATGCACTTATGGAGGCTGAGAAGTCCTATGATAGGCCATCTGCAAGCTGGACACCCTGATGCTGGTGGATGGCTCAGTCCATGTCCAAAAACCTCAGAACCAAGGAAGCAAATGATGTAATTCTCAATCTGAAATTAAAGGCCTGAGAACCTGGGAGAGGGCACTGATGCAAGTCTTGGAGTCCAAAGGATGGAGAGCCTGGAACCCTGATGTTCAAGGACAGGAGAAATGTGTCCTATCTTCAGGAGAGAGAGAGAAATGAATTTGCCTTTCCTCTGCCTTTTTGTCCTATCCAGGACCCCAGCCTATGGAATGGTGCCCACCCACATTGAGGATGGATTTTTCCCACTCATTCCACTGACTCATCTGCCAATCTCCTCTGGAAACACCCTCCCTCACAGACACACCCAAAAATAATGCTTTACCAATTCTCTAGGTATTTCTTAATCCAGCCAAGGTGACACCTTAAATTAAACCTCACAAATATCTCAGGGATCGTAGAGAGTCTCTCTCTCTCAAAGTGAGACCTCTGAGCTACCACTGCAGAGTCCACAATGGCTCTTGACTTTCATGGCCAGTGATTGGCCTTTATTTCCTTGCAATGGTTTATATTGTCCTTTATTTCCTTGCAATGGTTATATTGGAAATGAAAGGCATATTATAGATCCCACTCTGTTGGATAAGTTGTTAGAAGAACAGGAATAAAAAATGAAAACAAAGCATAGTTTCTGTATGATGATTTGTGCAGGCTGCTACAAGCATTGGTACTGAAGAATTTGAAGCTGTTTTCAATGGCCAGCATTGTCCATAGAGCAAGAACACTTAGAGCTGATGTCACTCTGCATTTACTCTCTCTCACTTTCAAAAATCCAGCTTGCTTCTCTCCTTTTTATTTTGCAGAAGGCATAAAGATGCCCACCATACAGAGAGGCAAGCTTCAAGGACAGGAAGCCTAAATGGGAAATCACTGCTCTTCCAGGCTCCATGCAGGCAATTGGATGTCTGTCCAGAACATTTCTGTATTAAATTGTTTGGAAGTCAAACAAATCATTTTAGGACTGGAGTTCTGCTTATTAGTGTTCAATGTTCACAGGCCACAAATGTGTCAAATGCTTGAAACAATTTATATTTCCAGTGATGATTCATGGCAAGTGATTGCTTCCCTGTTGGCTAATGTGAGAAATGCAGCATTTCTTTTCATAAACATTAACAGGACAAACAATAATTTGGAGAATAAATAAAATGTAATTCCACTTGGATGCATTAGAAAGATTTCTCCTTTGCTACAATTCTAAAGATGATAATAATGAATAACAATGAGATTGATTGTTGCAGTAGCACTTGTCATAGAATCTTCTAAGTTTGGTTCTGCCACTGATGTGAGAAATCCCTTGACATCACCTTCATTATCATGATGCCCTCACTGAAAAATGTATTTTGGGGAGTTCTCACATTTTAAACTTTTGTTATTGACTTCATGAGTGTCTACCCCCCATCCCATAAAATGCCTCTTCTGGATTGTCTTGGATTCAGAGCATGCTGAAAAGAAGCTGAATTTGGAAAGAGTGAATTATTTGAACTTGAACAATAGCAATATTTTTATATTTGCAAGTAAGTTAGCATTTTGTAGCTGACATGGAATTACATTCATTATAGACAATGATGACTTTATTATTATTTTGAAACATAATATAGATGCTAACTCATTAGTGCATGTGTACCCAACAGTCCTATACCAATCAACCAGTCAACGAATATTAGTCAGGTATTTACTGTATGCAAAATACTGTTATTTCTTTGAAGATAATACAAAGTAATATGAAACATTATTTCTTCTTTGTAGGGACTTATGACCTATCTATACGTGAAAATAAGGAAAATAAATATTATGAAAATCGGGCTCTAGGTTACAGTATCTAGGGAGATCAGCTTACTGATACCCAAGATATTTCAAAATGCATTCATCCATGTATTCTTCACAGTCTAAATCCTGGTTCTTAGCCTTGCAGGTTTATAAAATTAATCTTGTTAGAGCCTCAAATATGTTATTAATCAGGAATATGACATACTAACTCCATAATACCTAATCTGACATATAACCCAGAATGAAAATATAGCTACTGGGCTGCCAAGTAACCCATGTAGGCCTGGGCAGTGTGTAAGCTTCCTGGGTGCATGCTGCCTTGGAAGGTGTCATGATAAACATGACAATAGAATAATGGGATCTGACTATAGTTGAAATGTGAAAAAGCTGAGTGAAACCTATATAAAGTAGACTGAGGATGTCACCTCTAACTTTTAAATACTCATTTGAGAAACTTAATATTTACATCTGTTCCCATTACTCATTTCTTGGATTGGGATTTCTCTCTCAGACTTCTTTTTAAGCTTCATTTTTGATTAACTTCACTGCTAATTGAAATATTCATTGCATTTTGAAAATGGCATATGATGAAATATTACACACTCATACAAATGTGTGTAATACATATAAATTATATATAATAATAAAGTAAATTGCCCTGTAGCCACAGATAACATAAGACACAAAAAATCACCAACACCTCTGAATCCTACTGAATGGTAGTCTATTATGTGATCTCTTATGTTAACTTTTATACTGAAAAATTTTCTTAGCATTTTATGTTTTCTCACACACACACACACAGTTTAATTTCTCATGTTTTAGACAGTAAAATGAGAATAAGAATGTGTTCTGTGACTTTGGTCAATATTATGTAACTGTACATATCAAGGATTCATTCATTTTCATGCTGTATTTCTCCATCCTTTGAACATTACACAATTTCTTTATTGTCCTGCTGATGGGCTTTGGATCATTTCCAGTTTTATGTTTTTTGCTATAATAAATAATGCTGCATAATATTCTTATACATTTCTGTTGTACATGTGCAAAGTTTCTCTAGCATGCATATTTAGAAGAAGAACTATTGGGTCCTAATGTATGCACAGCTTCCATTTTATTAGAGGATGCCAAGTTGTTTTCTAAAGTGTTATACAATTTATGCCCTTGCCATAAGGTAAAAAGGTTATAACTAAGTAAAAAAGATATCACTTTATATCTTTACCAACACATGGCCTCTTCAGACTTTAATTTTTGCTAACCTGGACAATGTTAAATAGTATCTCACTGTGATTTTGGTGTACATTTATCTGATTACTAAGGGTTCAGTACCATTTCAATATGTTTACTGACCATTTGTGTTCCATCTGTGAAATACCTGTTAATTTTTTTGAAAACTATTCAATTAAGTTGTTTCCTTTGTCTTCTATATGTATAAAGACTATTTTATAACAATCCTTTGCCAGTTGTATGTCTTACAAATATTTCCTGGTTTGTAGCTTTTTACTTTATTGATCATATTAAAATAAATTTTATAAATTTTATAAATCAAATGTTTTAAATAAAATTTATAAACTTTATAAATAAAATATTATTGGTAACATTTATTAATCTTTCCCCTTATGGTTTTTACTGTTTTTATCTTGGAATAGAAATATTTTTCAATACTGAGATTATGAAGATGTGTTCTTATATGATCTTTGATATGGTTTGGCTGTGTCCCCACCCAAATCTCATCTTGAATGGTAGTTCCCATAATCCCCACATGTCAATGGAGGCACCCGGTGGGAGGTAATTCAATCACAAAGGTGGTTATTAGCCCCATGCTCACTCATGATAGTGAGTTCTCACAAGATCTGATGGTTTTATAGGGGGCTTTCCCTTCTTTGCTTGGCATTCAGTCTCTCTCCTGCAACCATGTGAAGAAAAACATGTTTGCTTCCCCTTCTGCCATGATTGTAAGTTTCCTGAGGCCTCCCCAGCCATGCATAACTGTGAGTCAACTAAACCTCTTTCCTATATAAATTACCCAGTCTTGGGCAGTTCTTTATAGCAGCATGAGAATGAACTAATACAACCTTCTAATGTTTTTTAAATGGCACTCATATTTAAATAATTTATACCTAGAATAAATAGTATCTCTATTAGTTATTGACCTTCATATAGTTGTAAATAGTACTCATAGAGTAAATAGTATCTCTATTAGTTATCGACCTTTATATACTCATATACACATTGATGTGTTTAGATTATATATGATACAAAAATTAGGTGCTCTTGTTCTAAGAGTTTGAAAATTTAAATGCCCTATAATATCAGCATAGTATGTTAGACTACAGATTTGCAAAGAGATACAAGGGCTACTAATTCAAAAAGTCTTGACTGTTGATCTGGTAATGTATGGCTGTGTAACAAACTATCCAAAAACTTACTGGTTTAAAGCAATAATTTGTTAATATCTTTTATGATCCAGTAGATTGAGTGGGCTCATCCAGAGATTCTTGTTTGGGATCTCTCTAGCTGTTACATGGAAACTGAGGCTTGAGTCATCTGAAGGTTCAACTGGGCCAAACTTCCAGGATGGCTTGCTTATATGACTGGTATTTGGTACTGGCTGTTGGATAGTGAATAGGAGTTCACCTGGGACAGTTACAAGAGGACCTACATGTGGCCTCTTTCTGGAGGTTGGGCTCCTTACACCACGGTGGCTGGGTATAAGAAGGTACATCACAACAGTGAGCCTTCCAAAAAAACAAGGAAGATGCTGCTACAAGGCTTCATATGACCTAGCCTTGGGAGTCATATAGTGTCACAGTTTCTTCCATTTTGCTAGTTATGTATGGCCGGCTCAGTTTCAACATAGGAGGAGACTTCTCTAGGGTGTGAATTCCAGAAGGTACGGTTCACTGGGGCATTGTCTCTGAAGATTAGTTACAACAGTTAGGTAAAGGAATTGCCAGTATTAATATTTGCAGAGAGAGTTCTATGACATCTAATTCAAGCAATAAATAAGATTAAATAGATTGAAAAACCTTTCACTACAAAACATCTAAATTTTATGGCTAAAATGTATGTTTTTAAAAACAAAGGGGAATTGACCATGAAGTAAGAAAAATTCTCAGAGGTCCAAAGCAAGAAAGCATAAATTTAGAGTGACATTTAAATGCTAAAGACAGATTAGTTTAGAGTACCTTTTGATTCCAAACACCTATGACTTTAGTTTTAATGCAGATTGGTGTGGGAGGGAGGGGATAAGAGAGAAAGCCTAGAGCCAAGGTAAGGTGGATCATCTATTTGAAGACCCTCTACTATATGAGCCATGAAGTGTGCTATACAAAAGTAGGGATAGCCAGAAACATGTCTATTCAAAACTTGACTCTAAATGGAACTTAAAAGTGTCTGAGAATTTGTGAACAAGGGAAAACATCATACAGGTTTATGATTATAATTAGTAGTAACTCTATGATCCAAACACCTCAAACCAAAAATGTATTTAAAGTTATTTTAAGTTGGTGATTCCAAGTATCTCTGATAGAAGCAATGAAAATTCAGTTGGGAGAAACAAATTTCAACACACATCTCAAGGTTTTTCTTCAGCTAAAGTTCTAATGGATATTATTTGCAAACACAAATCACAAGACACATGACATAACAAGGACATCATGAGTAAGAGCCAGGAGAAGCAATGAGTAATAGCTAAGATACTCAAACACTTCAGATATTAGAATTATCAGACCTAGAATACATGTATTAAATATGTCTAACAATTACAAAGGCAAAGAATAAGAGACAAGTGACTCAAAAATAACCAAATAGAATATCTAGAAATGAAAAGTATAATAATCAACATTTAGAAGTCCAACTATTTAAAATAATATTAGATTTAACTTGTAAGTATTGATTTGGAAGACAGACAAAAAGCACTATTCAGAAAATAGCAGACAGAGACAAATAATTTGGAAACATCAAAGAGAAGTTAAGAAACACCGAGGATAGAAGGAAAAGATCTAACACATATCAAGTAGGTGATTCAAAGAAATAACAGGTGAGTTGATTTTTGAAGAGGCAATGGCTAAAATTTTTCAGAATTGATTTAAAAAACTGGGATCATCAGGATTAGGAATTCCAATGAAATTCAGGAAAAATTCTGAATTTCCACACCTGAATACATTGTATGGAACATGAAACTTAAAAGCTAAAGACAAAGAAAAAACCTTCAGATCAGTTAGAAATAGATTTTTTAAAGTTACTAGGTGACAGTTGAATGGCTGAATTATCAGCAATAATAACAGGACAAGAAATCAGTGAAATGACTTAATGTACTCAGGGAAGGTAACTGCCAACATAGGATTATATATTTGCAAAGTTCTTTTAAAAAACAAAACAGGAGTGAAATAAATATACTCAACAGACAAAACTGAAATGCTTACTACCATTAGAACTTGAGGAAGGGAATGAAAGAAAAATAAAATAAGAGTAAAAGACTACTTCAGGAAGAAGAAAAATCCTCTCAAAATGAAATTATAAGATGTAAAAAAAGTGGTAAACATAGAAATTGCTATACAAATGGGTAAATATAAACAGTATACAGCATATTAATGGGTTTTAAGGCAAAAACATGAGATTTTATTAGGAAAGGCAGGGATTGTGCACAGATTAATCTGATTAAAACTATACTAGGACACCACACTGGAATAAAGCAGAAAGAAAAACCAAGGAAGATGAAGACAAGCAAAGAGAAAAATAAAGGGAGTAAAAAGGTGAAGGGGCATCCTGAGGAGTTTTCAAATGCTAAAAAAAATTGTTGACCAGAATTAACATTTTTAACTGGAGAATTAAAGAATCTTTCTTTCTCTGGCTTTTCTCCCTAATTCAAGGCTTACCTGGTATTAATCCTACTCCAAAACTCTCTACCGCTTTAAAAAGGTATTGCCAAATAGAGAGAGACACAGGTTCTCAGAGTCCAAGATACTGGAATTATTTTACTTTATATAAGAATGTTAAATGACAATTTAAATGCTGTCTTCAGCAATTCAAGCTTCATTTCCTTTTTCTTTTTTTTTTTTTTTTGTACCTTTAATATTTCTTTTTTCTTTTTTTAAAAAAAACTTATTTATTTCCATAGTTTTTTGGGGGAACAGGAGGCGTTTGGTTACATCAGTTCTTTAGTGGTGATTTCTGAGATATGGTGCACCCATCACCCAAGCAGTATATACTGTACCAATTTGTAGTCTTTTATCCCTCACCCCCTCCCACCCTTTCCCCTGAGTCCCCAAAGTCCACCGTATTATTCTTAAGCCTTTGCATCCTCATAGCTTAGCTCCCACTTATGAGTGAGAACATATGATGTTTGGTTTTCCATTCCTGAGTTACTTCATTTAAAATAATGGTCTCCAACTCCATCCAGGTTGCTGCAAATGCCATTATTTTGTGCTGAGTAGTATTGCATTATATATATATATACACACATATATTATATATATACATATATATACACACATATATATACACATACATACACACACACACACACACACACACACCACAATTTCTTTATCTACTCATTTACTGATAGGCCTTTGAGCAAGTTCCATATTTTTGAAACTGCAAATTGTACTGCTATAGACATGTGTGTGCAAGTATCCTTTCTTTATAACCTTTTTTTTTTCCTCTGGGTAGATGCCCAGTAAGGGGATTGCTGGATCAAATGGTAGTTCTACTTTCTGTTCTATAGGGAATCTCCACACTGTTTTCCACAGTGGTTGTATTAGTTTAAATTCCCACCAGCAGTATATAAGTGTTCCCTTTTTACCACATCCATGCCAACATCTGTTATTTTTTGATTGTTTGATTATGGCCATTCTTGCAGGAGTAAGGTGGCATTGCATTGTGGTTTTGATTTTCGTTTTCCTGATCATTAGTGATGTTGAGCATTTTTTCATATGGTTGTTGGCCATTTGTATATCTTCTTTTGAGAATTGTCTATTCATGTTCTTAGCCCACTTTTTGATGGGATTTTTTTATGCTAATTTGTTTTAGCTCCTTATGGATTCTGAATATTAGTCCTTTGTCAGATGTATAGATTGCAAAGATTTTCTCTCACTCTGTGGGTTGTCTGTTTACTCTGCTGATTCTTTTGCTGTGCAGAAGCCTTAACTAAGGTTTAATTAAGTCCCATCTGTTTATCTTTGTTTTTGTTGCATTTGCTTTTGGGTTCTTGGTCATGAAGTCTTTGCCTAAGCCAATGTCTAGAAGGGTTTTTCTGATGTTATCTTCTAGAGTTTTTATGGTTTCAGGTCTTAGATTTAAGTCTTTGATCCATCTTGAGTTGATTTTTGTATAAGGTGAGAGATGAGGATCTAGTTTCATTCTTCTACATGTGGCTTGCCAATTATCCCAGCACTATTTGTTGAATAGGGCAGGCGTTCTTTCCCCCACTTTATGCTTTTATTTGCTTTGTTGAAGATCAGTTGGCTATATTTAGCTTTATTTCTGGGTTCTCTATTCTGTTGCATTGGTCTGTTTGCCTAGTTTTAGATCAGTGCCATGCTGTTTTGGTGACTATGGCCTTATAGTATAGTTTGAAGTCACATAATGTGATGCCTCTAGATCTGCTCTTTTTGCTCAGTCTTGCTTTGACTATGCAGGCTCTTTCTTGGTTCCATATGAATTTTAGGATTCTTTTTTCTAGTTCTGTGAAGAATGATGGTGGTATTTTTATGGGAATTGCATTGAATGTGTAGATTGCTTTTGGTAGTATGGTCATTTTCACAATATTGATTCTACCCATCCATGAACATGGGATGTGTTTCCATTTGTTTGTGTCATCTATGATTTCTTTCAGCAGCGTTTTGTAGTTTTCCTTGTAGAGGTCTTTCACCTCCTTGGTTAGGTATATTCCTGAGTTTTTTTTGCAGCTATTGTAAAAGGGGTTGAGTTACTGATTTGATTCTCAGCTTGTTCACTGTTGGTGTATAGCAGAGCTACTGATTTGTGTACATTAATTTTGTATCCTGAAACTGCTGAATTCATTTTTCAGTTCTAGGAGTTTTTTGAAGAAGTCTTCAGGGTTTTCTAGGTATATGATCATATCTTCAGCAAACAGTGACACTTTGACTTCCTCTTTACTGATTTGGATGCCTTTTATTTCTTTCTCTTGTCTGATTGCTCTGGCTAGGAATTCCAGTACTATATTGAATAGAAGTGGTGAAAGTGGCCATCTTTGTCTTGTTCTAGTTTTCAGGGGAAATGCTTTCAACTTTTCCCCATTCAGTATTATGTTGGCTGTGGGTTTGTCATAGATGGCTTTTATTACCTTAAGGTATGTCCATTCTATGCTTGTTTTGCTGAGAGTTTTAATCATAAAGGGATATCAGCTTTATTTTCTAAAATATGACAAACCAGCATATCTCCATCTCCTTTCTGGACAGCCATATAGGGGCCATAATTCTAAGATACATAAATGGTAGGAATTCTTGCCAAATGTTTGATGGTTGTACCAGCAAAGAAATGGGTGGAATCTCCATCGACAGTGCTTTTCAAAAAACATGTATATCTTTCATAAACCCACTTATCCTCTTACAGGCCTATACAGCTATGGCACATGGTATTAATTGGAACATTCAGAAGATATATATTGAAGTTCTACTTCTTCTGCTTACTAGCTATGCAATCTTGGACAAATTAACTCTCTGAGCCCCTGTTTAGTAGAATGGGAAATAATAGCACTTTTCTTCTTGACCATCCTGGTTGTAGCAAGGATGCAATGACATGGCTTGTAGGGCTATATAAACTTCAAAGACTCCAATAAATATAAGTTGTTATTCTTGAATAAACATTTTTTTCATTATCACAATCACATGAGGCTATTTATGTAATAACCTCCTTAATTCTAAGGAGATGATTATAATTTGTTTTCAACATTTCACATTTAGGAAAATAGATAAAAAGAGGGATGCACTTTCAATGATGATGAATAGTACATGCAAAATATATGTGAATGAAGAAAACAAGATTATATTATTTTTCAGCTGAGCAATTATCATATGAGCCTCTGGGGAGAAAATCTAATTCAACTTTTAAGTTACTAACTTTAGTAATTCTAAGCATGTTTAACAGTCATGACAAATGACTTAAATTACTAAATATGAATAAAGGGGAGAATTCTATTGATACAGAGGAAAGGTCTTCTAGTCAGAGAAAAAATTTAAAGGGGACTTGAGATAATTTAATGTAAATATAAGACTAAGTCTGTGGAAAATATTGAATTGTGTTTGCTTCTTGACTAGCACACCAAAAATGTAATCAACTAAAGAGATTGAAACAAGTAACCATTTCTCTTTCTCCTTTTAAGGAAAACTATTTCTGTTAGAGTTTTGAAAGCCTTAAAGATAAGGTCAAATAACATTACAAAACTAAATCAGGTTTTTGCTAAATACTAGACAAATCCAGTTGTATAGGCTTTTATCATATGGTTAGAAAATAAGCTTTTCTATTTATTTACTAAGTGTTATAAAGGAGGGATGAATGTAATTCTCAGTGTCTTGTCTACAAAGTAGCACTGATACTAATAAGAATGAGAAATGGGATATGAACAATGGATGACAAATCATTTTCTTGAGTCTCCAGAAGCCACTTAAGTATTAAAATAAAATGATGCCATAATTCATATTTTGTTCCATGAGGATATCAAAAACAATCTGACTGTGGACTTAAGACATTTTGATTCCGTTTTGTTGAATAGACCCATTTTCCCCAGGGATATGTCCCTTCACCATGGAGTTCCAGGTCCTTGCACCAGGATGGTACACTCTCCTTTCTAGTTATGTCTGACAGCCTATTCTGTTTCTGGTATTTTTTCATCACCAAGGGCCCACGACTCCTCAGTACTCTGTTTTCCCTCTCTGTCCCTCCAGATTCCCTCTCCGCCTTTCATCCTGCTCTATATCTCTGGGGGCCAATGTTAATGGACTGCAAAAATTAGGCTTCATTGACATTTGGCTTACAATTCAGCTCAGCCAATATAAGGCACCAGCAAGAGTTGGGAAGGAAAGACAAATTGGGGCATTCATTTCACCAGCTTCCTCCCAGCTCAGCAGAAACTTGGTGGTGGCTTTGTTCTTCTGTTGAAGGCTACAGTTTCTGAAAGATGACTCTCTTCTATCACTACATCTCTTCCTAGTTTTCAGTAATGGTTTCCTATTCTTGTACTTTTAGACCTAGGATAGTAACAGCTCCCTGCTATTGTTGGTCCCTGGGTGTTTTACCATCCCTAATTTTCTTCCCTTAATTTTAACCACAAACTTTTATATATAGTCCCTTTAGTAAATCCTCTCTAATTTACCCTATTTGAGTGCATCTTGTTTCCTGCCAGGGCCCTTTCCCACATAAGCCTACCATTGCCTGTGAGATAATCTTTAAACTCTTCTTTTTGATTTTAACTCACTTTGCTATTTGTCACCTTCTTGTTTTGCTAGCTGTGAGAAAACATTAACTTTCCCCTCTTCTAAATGGAATAACCTCTAGCACACATTTTCTCTGCTCTATTATGCCTTTGCACTTTACTATAAACTCAGGTATAATTATTAACTTAGGTGTAAGACATATTTCATCAAAAGATGACAAAGAAATTCATTCTTCACACTTCTCATAGCATCTAATCCAGGAAGAGACACTAGTTAGGAGCAGGATTTGAAATTTTAATTCATTGTTTCCTTGATTTGTTTCTCTTCCTTTCCAGCCTTCGTTAATTTCTTTCCATTTTAACCCATGCCTTCATCCCTATTTTTCTCTTGGCCTCAATTTTTACAATATTTTAAGTCCTAAGCCCCACTTTATGAAGCCACTACATTAGATTATTGATGTCAGATTAAAGAACTCTGAGTTTATGAGTCTGAAAGTCCTTTTCTCCCTCAATATAACAATGTCTGAGTCTTCCACCCCTCAGGGCACAATACAGAGCTCTTCTAATTTTTGGTTGGTTTTCCTGATCAATGAAAGGAGGTCAGTTTACTTGGAAAATGCTATCATGTTTACTTAAACTAAACACTGTTGTTAGTTCCATTGCTGTATTAGAAATATTCAAGTGACGGAAGCTTAAGGGTAATATAGTACATGAAGCTGTTGGAACAGGGAAGATAAAGATAAGACTAGAATGAATTTTTAGAATCAAATTTCACTTTGGCTTTATTCTTCAATCTATTATAATAATCTCTACTTTTGTATCCCTAAGAGCTAGCTTGGGTTCTTTAAGACAAAGCCAGAACACATTCCATAGATGAAGACAGAGAAATGGAAGACTTCTTGCCCACAGTAAAAGCATCCAACTTATCTTCCTAGTAATAAGTTTAGGAGGTGCCACTATACGTTCCTTTTTAGAAAGGAGTGAGAGAAGTGAGGGGTAACACAGCCTCAGTGAAATCTGGGGAGTGGGTAGCCTAGATTAGATATCCTCGGGCCACTCTAATGTGAAGAGCATGCCATTTGTTTCTGGTATCATTTCTGCAGCAGGCTGTAGTAGGATGAGCTTGAACTCTGGAGTTAGCTTTGTATTTGAATCCTGGTTCTACCATTTAGCAGAACCAGGTATACTGGACCAAACCAATGACAAAACCAGGTTTCTAGAGGTATTCTATAATTGGTGACCTTGAAACTCATTTTTTTTTTCATTCAATAAATATTTTATTGAATGCCTACTATGTTCCAGGCCCTATTCTAGGCATGGAGTGTATTAAAAATGGAATTAATATGAAGTCCCTAATCTCATACAATTTATCATGATTTTGCAGGCTGGCCTTCTCTTCAGCCATCAATTGACCCTAAAAGTGCTAGATGGCACATTGCCCCCCTACGTCTATAGGCAATCATGCAAAATTCACTAATTAAATGTCTCCATAATGACTGTGTGCTACAGGAATGGCCCTGTGCCAATGCCTTCAAAAGTCTGTGCTCCAAATGCCACTCTTGTCCTGAAGCTAATGGATAAAGTGACCACAGCATACATTTAGAATTGATTGTTTTCTTTAGATTTAATTAAGCCCTCCTCTCCTCCTCCAATGAAAATGTTAATGTTTTCTTTCTACTACAGTCACTATACCTTAACATGAAAAGAATTACATTTTCCTCTCTGACTTTTAATTATCCCCTGACAGCTTTGAGAAATGGCATGAGTAATACAAATCAGAAATGCCAGTTGGCTTTGGAATGCATCCCGTGTGCTTTTGAAACAGATTTTCTGAGCTATGTTTTGAACAAGTGTTAATGTTAATTTGTGTTTCTTTAACAGACACCAACAGATGAGCAAAAAAGAGAAAGAGGTCCTTCACAAATGTAATAGTATGACAGGAGGGCTTTCTAGGATTGACAATACCATGAAGACAATCAGCAGCACAAAAAGGAGAGGTCATTGAATATCCTTAAGAATGTCTCACGGTGGCTCACGCCTATAATCCCAGAACTTTGGGAGGCTGAGGCACGTGGATCACTTGAGGTCAGGAGTTCAAGACCACCCTGGCCAACATGGTGAAACCCCCTTTCTTCTAAAAATACAAAAATTAGCTGGGTGTGGTGGCACATGCCTGTAATCCCAGCTACTTGGGAGGCTGAGGCAGGAGAATCGCTTGAACCCAGAAGGCGGAGGTTGCAGTGAGCTGAGATTGTGCCACTGCACTCCAACCTGGGAGACAGAGTGAGACTATGTCTTCAAAAAAAGGAAGAATGTCTTTCTTGGTGATATATTTAAGTGGTCAGACATTTTCTCAACTGAATTTTCAACTATATCGGTGCTTCTCAAAGCATCTGTGAGGAAAGAACCAGTTTTTTAAAAAGAAATTTTCCAATCTAAAGTTTCTAAGGGCTGACTCTCAATTTCTGTACTGTTTCATCACAGACCAGTAACAAGCAAGCATCACTGCTCCATGAACCACATTTAGAGTAGTCCTGTTTTATATAAATAATGATTGCCATTTATGGGGCAGATAGTGTGCCAAACATTTGATAAATATAATTTAATCTTCACAACAATCTTATGTGGCAAATCTTTCCCATTTAACAGCTAAAAAAGTGAGATTTAGAGAGTTTAGGTAATTTGCAAAGACTCATAATCAGTGGTAGCACATTTCATCCTAACTTAAATCTATCCATTACCGTCTTTTAAGAATCGGGAGTAGCAAGGTTGGATAGTTCAAAATATACAGAATTATTGACAAAAGAATGACGTCACGCAGAATCAGATCTGATAGTCCAAGGACACAAATTAATGCGGAAGCAAAAGGCCAGGAAAATCTAGTTGGGCATGAGTCAGGTACTAGGTAATTGAAGAAAAGAATGGTTGAAACTGGGTTGACTGCTGGAATGTAGAGTGTAGCTTGTGAGCAATTATT
Source organism: Macaca mulatta (assembly GCF_049350105.2). Taxonomy (NCBI): domain Eukaryota; kingdom Metazoa; phylum Chordata; class Mammalia; order Primates; family Cercopithecidae; genus Macaca; species Macaca mulatta. The sequence continues at coordinate 14,140,514 of NC_133426.1, read as the reverse complement.
CAAAGACTTTTGCTTTTGTTTAGTGTCCTTTCTTCCTAAGGTAACCAAACATATTCTAATTAACAGCTGTCACCTGATTCTGCCACCACCTTCCAATGTACTGTCTGGGGCTTGCTGTACTCTCTGGTCCTGATCCTTTTAAGGTGATATGGCCATCAATATCTATCCATAGAGTTTGATTACACCCAGCGAAGGGAGGGATACATCCCTTGGCAAGATCTGAGGCTCAATTAGAGGGTCTTCATCCTCTGGAAGACCAAATGGTGCACTATCTAGGGTTCTCAAATTCAAGGACTTGACTCCTCTTTATTAGAACATCCTTTTCACAGGGAAGCATAGCCGGTGAGGCCTAATGAAATGGGAATGGATCACTCCTTAAGTCTTAGAGGTGGATACAGCATGATTACTAAGCTATTCGCAAGGAGAAAAGAGGCCCTTGGCCAGGGAATTAGCTTGCAGGGAGACCCACTGGAAACAGTGTGGCATGTTCAGTCCCCTAGGAACAGGGGACATAAATGCTAATTTATGAAATTAAATTATGAAAATCACATTGGAAGCCAACATGGCAAAGGGGGTCCAGATGCAGGGTGGAAAATGATGTAGGAGAAACTGAAAACGTGCACTGTAAAAGCAGAGATGCAAGGCAAAAGGGAGGAACCAAGAAAAAAAAGTCACTTGGGAGGAGGAGGTAAGCAGATCATATAAAGTAGATGAGGCCAAACCTTGTCCAAGCTCCAGGGTTTTGCATAAGATCAAGTAAATAAATATATTCAGATTGTAGACAATACAGAAACATAGACACACACATTTCATGCAACCACAAGAAATCCATTACCCATATTCGTACCACCCAGAGATGATTATTTAATTATGTTTTCTATGCATTGTTTGACTTTGAGAGTAAGCAAAGCCCAACCAAGCTGGTTCCCTGACTGTATTCTGAATAGTGTGTGTGCTGGAGGGAGGGAGAGATAATTGAGGCAGGGACAGTTAATTCACTTCTGAAAAACTCGGTGTAATGTTGCAGATGGCCAAGGCATCATGGGATTTCTGACCCAGAGAGAACTTGAAGATCATCCAGTTGATGGTTTTAAAACTGTGTTTTTCAAAGCCATATAGGTCCAGCACAGATGCCTCAGGGGCTGTCTGGGGACAGAATTGAGTGTACAGCCAAGTCGTCAGGGTTATAGGTCTCCCAACCTGGCTTCAACCCAGCAGCTCTGCTTTATGTGGTTTTTATATTCATTTCTGGGTAAGGTTTTACTTCAAAAAATATTCTGCTGCTTTTAAAGGAGAACAATAAAAAGATTGAAAGTCATTGCCCTAATCCCAAGTATCCATTTTGCAGATAAGGAAACTGAAGTCCCAAGAAATGAAAGGACAATCAAAAGAATGTCTAACCCATGGCCAGATGTGTTAGCTATAAGGTACATTCTTGATTCCCTATTTATTCTCTGACATTCCCCTCAAATTGGCTGTATCTCTTTATAGTCTTCCTTAGAATAGGCCTCCTCTTACTCAGAAAATGTTCAGTCTTGGCTCAGGATTATATAACAACAGAATAATCAACTGTTTGTTTTCCCAGGACTGAGAGACTGTCTTTGGGTACAGGACTTTCAGTGCTAAAGCCAAAAAAGTGCCAAACCAGAAGGGTTGGTCAACCTATCAGGAAGCCTCCTGTTCCCAGATCTTTTCTTACTAACAGCTCTGTATTTATTCCTGGAATTCTAGGTAAGTTTGTCTCACTTTAGATTTCTGACTCATAGAATCCTTCAGCCTTTGGAACTCAATATTCGAGTCTGGCTTCCTAATTTCTGCTTCCTGACCTCACTTCTGATTCATGCCTGTGTGGACACATTCTACCTGCTCACTTCTCTGTGTCATGGACAACACACTCTACCCAGTCTTTATTTTTTCTCCCTGGGATCTGATTGTGTGTAGTCTTTGAATATGTCACTGAGTGTCAGAGTATTACTTGCCATTCATGTGAATTGAAGTAACTGCTGACACCTTACTAATCAATCAATACTGCCCAATTTCTGGTACATTCTGGAAGTTTCTCGACCCATACTCAGACTTTTCTCAGAGTTTCTTTCCATCATCATTTCCCTTTACTGCCAACAGGCTTGAAAAACATCCTATATTGGCTGCTGGACATCAACAATATATTTTATGCCCCATGTAGTTCATGAACTGAGTGTCGCAACCTAACAGATTAGTAGGGGATAATTTTTTAAACTGCATTTATTAATAGTTAGCGTCTCTTTGGATCACTGCCGATTAGAGTATCTAAATTATTCTCACAATTTTGTTTTACCTTAGGAAGACTTGCTGTATATAATTCAGAGGGTTTTGTTAAGTAACTCAAGCATGGGATTTTAGTGTCTCATTTGATGAGAGCTCTGCCAAAGTGTCCCTGTTACTTCACTCATCATTTGGCCTGTGGGGAGAGCCCAGTGGCCTTTGCTCTGCTCATCTGCCCACTCAAATTTATTCTAGGTTTACTTTGTAGATTTTGATCTGAACTATTTTTCAGAATCCCAGACAGGTTCTTTTTCAAAAACACAAACAAAAACAAAAAAACCTGTTTGGCTCAACTCTGTGTCTCTTTTGTTCTCTCTAGCCACAGTGATGGCACTCAGATCTCAGTGCTCAAGGGATGTGATTAGAGACAGAAAATGGCATTGAAATTCATGTCACAGAGCATTTAAGTTCAGCTATCATGTGAAAGATCATAGTGTTTTTGTTCCCATTCAGTATACGCTGAGTTATATTTTTGCCTCTTTTGTTTTTGTTTCTTTGGAAGGAAAAACATCACTTTATTTCCTTCCAAACTTGTGAATAGGGAGACAGACATCAATGATGTCATAAACATACTGTGGGGAAGAAAATCTGTTAATTAGCATATTTCTTATAGTAGCTATATTAGTAGAAAAAAAGACTGGAGAAGGAAGTGTCCTGGTAGTTTTGAAACGGAATTTAGGGTTGTAGCTTACAGCATGTTTTCTTGGGACTCATCAGATGCCAACATCTCTTTCTATAAATGAGTAAATTGAAACACAAATAAATCAAAGTGGTGGCTCTCCACTCTGGATACACATGACGTTCATCTGGGAATTTTAAAAAAATAATTTAAATTTCAGATGCCTGGGCCCCACCCTCAGAGCTGATCTGATTGGTCAGGGATAGAACTTGGCATTATTGGTTTTTAAAAACCCTCTTGGAGGTTCTCATGCACAGAGGAAATTCAGAATCCTTGTATTAAAGTTCAGTGGCAGAGTGTGGAGTAGAACAAGTCCATATGAGTTCCCAACAGAGATCTGCTCACTGCCCTCATGCCCTCACTTTGAAGAATGCTGGCTGTTGGCATTGAAGAGAGCACCAAAAGGTTAGCGACACACACTGAAGAGGGCAAGTATTGCAGGCAGGTACCATTTGAGTAAAAGAGATAATACTATTTCCATGTCAGTCAAGTGCAAGGATTTCCCAGGAGACAGAGGACACACAGAAACATGCTGACATACTACATAACTCAGTTTGAACTTCACTAGGGTCTTCCCCAATTGTGGTACCCTCTGGAAACAGAAACTAATCATCAGAAAGTGGAGTGACAGCAGAGCTTCTTCAGGAGGCAGATACTTGGAATCCTCTTCCTCCCCAGAGGATTCAAAGAATCCGAACATTTCTGTAAACTCCTTAAATCAGTGGGTCACTCATTAAGTCCCTCTTTTGCCACCCTACGGCTCTGTCCTCTGCTAGACAGTAAGCAACACTGAAGAAACTGCCTTGTTCTGTAGTGTGCCCTAGAACCTAATACAGTGATTGACATACAGTTGATTCTCATTACTCTAGGATTCTGTATTTGTGAACTAACTTACTTGCCAAAATTTATCTGCAACCCCCAAAATCAGTAGTAGCAGCAGTTTCATGGTCATTAATGGATATGTGCTAAGCAATGAAAAATTTTAGTCTCTCAATATGCATGCATGCTCCCAGCTGAGGTTGAACAAGGTGACACTCTGCCTTCTTGTTTCTGCTCTTAGACTCTAAACAAGTATCCCTTTGTAGTCTATTTACTGCCATGTGGTTTTTTGTTTTTTTTTTTTGCATTTTTATGCTTTTTCTCGGTAATTTCACTGTTTAAAATGTAGCATAGTGCTGGAGTGCTGTCTAATGTTGCTAAGTACAAAAACGCCATGATATGCATTACAGAGAAAACACATATGTTAGATAAGCTTTGTTCAACTATGAGTGATGTGCTGTTGGCCATGAGTTCAATGTTAATGAATTAACTATGTATTAAAGTGTTTTGAAACAGAAACACACATAAAACACAGTTATATACTGATCAGTTGTTGAAAATATTGTGGCTAGAGGATTATAGGAACCTAATCCTGTGTTTCTTCTAGGAGCAATGGTTCGGTATTAAATAATTCAGTGTTCGCAGTGACTTTAGAGAACATAACCATCACAGATCTTAAGAACTGACCACAATATGTAGGTTTAAAAAGTTTAAATACACTTTCCTTTCTTGTTTCTTTATCCGGATAAAAAACGGTGTTTAAATTAAATTTTGACATTTCCCTCAAAATATGGTTGAGTGATAGATTGATCATTACTGTGTCATGGTGGGTTCTGCAGAAACAGATGCTGAGAGGAAGATTCTGGAATACAGCAGTCTTTAATTTTAATAGCAGGTAGGATAAATCTTTTTTCTTTTTTTTTGCTACCTTTTCAAAAACATTCTTGGCAATTTTTGCATACTTTGTTTTGTTATGAAAAATCATTTTATCAATTTTATAAAGAAACCTTGTTGGGTTTCTGATTGAAATGATATTAAATGTATTTATTTGAAAAGAAATCACATTTCTACTATATTAAGACTTTCTGAGGACTTCCAGTTCCAAAATGGTGGTGTAGATATAAGCTGGCTTCATTCCTCCCATCACCACAGAGAACCAAAAACATATACAGTGTCAAGATTATCATCAGCAATATCTAATAATTAAAATATGAGGATGAGACCATTTCTGGGGCCACAGGAAAGTGAAAAAACTCTGAGCAGATGGGAAGAGAATTGGACTTGTACATCTGTGATACCCTTCCCTGCAATCTCTCCACCACTAAAAGCACAGAAAACTTTTCCCTGACCCATGGTTTCTACAAAGTAAGTAAGATCAAGGTGGACAACCAGCTTCTCCACCATCTTGTGTTCCCTGGCAGGAGACCTGTGCCTACCTCAACCCACAGGAAGCATCGACAGTACCTGAAAGGAGAATATCCCTGAGGACAGCCAGAGACAAAGGGGTGAGGTAGGACTACCATCCAGAGTGGCTGTTTAGCATCACCATGCTATAGTCTGGGTTTTGTTTGTTTCAGGTTTTTTTCAGGTCCCCTGGGCATGAACCCCTAGCAAGACTTTCCATACTACTGGGACATCCCCTTTGGGACTTTCCCATTTGGGTTGGATGGCACTCTAATTGTGTATCAGAACCAAGGCAAACCTGGGCCTCAGCAAACCTGGCAGCCATCTAGTGCTGAAAAAGAGACGGTGACCTAGCTGAGAAAAAAGAAAGAGACAGCCTGGTGATGCTGAACAGCCACTCAGATTTGGTGTCTCCTTTGGCCAAAATACAGAGCAGAATTTCTAGGGCTTTGGATGGTAGTCTGGATAAAAGTATTTTGTGTAAGACTGCAAAAGCACAAGCAACCAAAGCAAAAATAGACAAATGAGATGACATCAAACTAAAGCTTCTGCACAGCAAAGTGAATAGACAACACACAAAGTGTGAGAAAATATTTGCAAACTATCTGACAAAGGATTAATAACTGGAATCTTTAAGGAGCTCAAACCATTCGGTAGAAGAAAAATCCACAAATAATCCAATTAAAAATGGGCAAAAGACCTGGATATATATATATTTTTAAATCCATTTTTATTTTAGATTTGGGGGTGTTGGTGTAGTTTTGTTATACAAGGTTACATTGCATGATGCTGAGGCTGGGTTTTTATTGATCCCATCACACAGATAGTGAACATAGTACCCAAAAGGAGGTTTTTCAGCCCTTTCTTCTCTCCCTCCTTCCTGCCTTTTAGAGTCCCAGTGTCTATTGTTCCCATCTTTATGTACCCAAGATTAACCCCCACTTAAAAGTGAGAACATGTTTCTGTTTCTTCTTCTGTTTCTGCATTAATTTGCTTAGGATAGTGGCCTCCAGCTGCATCCATGTTGCTGCAAAGGACATTATTTCAGTTTTTTATGGCTGTGTAGTATCCCATGGTGTATATGTACCACATTTTCTGTATCCAATCCACCATTGATGGGTACCTACATTGATTCCACATCTTTGCTTGAATAGGTATTTCTTAAAAGAAGACATACAAATGGCCAACAGGTATATGAAAAAATGCTCAACATCATTAATCAGGGAAACACAAATCAAAACCACAATGAAATGTCATCTCACTGCAGTTAAAATGGCTTTTGTTAAAAAGACAGGAAATAACAGATGTTGGTGAGAATGTGGACAAAGGGAAACACTTGTACACTGTTGTTGGAAATGCAAATTAGTACAGCCACTATGGAAAACTGTATAGAGGTTCAAAAACCTAAAAATAGAACTGCCATATAATTCAGCAATTCCACTGCTGGGTATATACCCAAAAAGAAAGGAAATCAATGTATCAAAGAGATATTTGCACTCCTATGTTTATTGCAGCATTATTCATAACAGCCAAGATATGGAATTTACCTAAGTATCTATTAATGGATGAATGGATACAGAAAATGTAGCATATGTTCACAATGAAATATTAGCCATAAAAGCATGAAATCCTGTCATTTGCAACAACATAGATGGAACTGGAGGTCATTATGTTAAGTGAAATAAACCAAGCTCAGAAAGACAAATATCACATATTCTCATTCCCATGTGGGAGCTTAAAAAGAGAATCTCATGAAGATAGAGAGTAAATTGGTGGTTATCAGAGGCAGGGAAGGGTACAGGGGAGGGGGAAATGAAGAGAGGTTGATTAATGAGTATAAATATACAGTTTGTTGTAATAAATGAGACCTAGTGTTTGATGGATCAGTAGGGTGGCTATAGTTTATAATAATCTATTATATACTTCAAAAATAGCTAGAAGAGAATAACTCAAATTTTTCTATCATAAAGTATTTAAGGTGACAGATATCCCAATTACACTGATTTGATCTTTACAAATTATATAAATATATTATCTCATGTGCCCTCAAAATATGTACATCTAATACATATAAAAAAAATTTTTTTTAAATGTCAATGACCTGGGGGGAAAATACTTTCTATCAAGTATAGTTTGTCAATATATTTATTCAGATCTCATTTTATGTCCTTCAATAAAATTTATAGCTCTTTTAAATAAATGTTACACTTTCCTTGTTAAATTGTTTCTGTGTAATTTGTAGTTTTTATTTTTAATGAGGTGTATGGTTGTGTTTTCCATTTCTATTTCTATCTGGTTTCTATGAGTAAATCAGTTGGTTTTTAAAATATTTATCCTGGTAACCAGCACCCTACCACATTCTTTTACTTCTAGTCACATAATTTTCTTTTAATTGAGCCTGTTAAGTTTTATTTTTAAGGTAACCATGGAATTATTTGCAAATCAGTATGATATGACTATCTTCCAATATTTACATAACTTCTTTACTTTTTAAAGAATTCTCATGAACTCTGATGAAATGAAAATAACATCTCTTCCTTGAAAGAGCATAAGCTATTGGCCAGTGTTCACTATATATTAGAGTTGTAATTATGACTGCAGGTACTTTACTTGTGATGCATAATCCATCTTGCTGTGTGTTCTATTCCAGGATGGTATTTCTGGGTTAGAGTACCTGCTTAAGCAGAGCCACATGGAAACAGGATTTTTAAGGGACACATTTTGACAGAATTGGTCTGCCTAGCTGTGAGGTAGATGGGAGGGGGTGGGGCAAAGTACATCTTAGAGGCCAATTGTTCCACAGGTTTTTAAATAAATGGCAACATTTTTTAAAACTAAGAAAAACTGAGCTTTTGCCTTTTAAAGTCTGGTTCAAATGCCCCCTTATGAAACAGAATGAAGTGAAAATGTCTGGATGGGCAGTGGAGGCTCAGCCTGCCACTCTCTCACAATGTCTCCAAGGACTGTGCTGTGGTTTGTGACTCAGCTATTGTTTGCAAAGCCCAGGACCACCACATTTTTTACCCTTCTCTGTCTTCAAGGAGAAAGCCCACTTCATATAACCAAGCCCACATGGATTCTCACACTGAGCATTATAAAAGACTGCACCGAGCTGTTTTCTTCCTGTTACTCTTATGACAAATTCCTTTCTGTGCTTTAGAAATAAGTAGCTGGGGAAATTTGTTCCCTCTACCTTCACTTTTGCTTTCTCATTTTGAAATCATCATGAAAGCTCAGAGACGCTAACATCAAGTTGCCCTGGTTATCAGATGATTTCTCTTCTCTATCTTGACCCCTCATCATCCCCTTTACATCATCTTTCCATGTAATACGACTATTTGAGTGCCTTGGGCTCTAAGCTCTGTAGAGCAAGCAGCCTATACTTTATTTTTCCTCTTCTATGTTCTAAGACACTTGTAATAATTATCAGCCTAAAATTAACCCAAATATCAGATGCATGGTGTTTGGTGGCCCTTCAAAGCTTTTTTTTTTTTTTCCTGGCCAATCTGAGGTACAATGGTTTGGTATCAGACTAAATTTAACGTGTGTACAATGAAAAGATTTTGCTTCATTTCTCTAGGACTTTGATGTTCTGGTATTTTGAACCACCTAGGCTGTGATCACTCAAGTTGCCTAGTAACCAGCTGTAGGCCAGCACCAGAGTGAAACCAAGAGAAGCCACATTCCTTAATAAAGACAGCAACAGCTGGGGAACCAGCAGGTCTACGTTCGCGGTTGAGCTGGATAATTACTCCTTTGAGGATGTGACTGACATGTCTTTTATTAAACTACTTAAATCCTCCATCTGTAAAATGGGCCTGACGTTTGACAGCAAGTACCTCTTGCATATATTGTGAGGATTACTGAAGAATCTAGAAAACAGTTTGAACCTTTCAGAATAAAAGCACTTGGAAAACATGTTGGATTTACAATAATTTAGTGCTAGCATAATGTTGGAAAGCAGGGTCAGCTAAATCACTGATTTCCAAAATTTAAAGACAACTACAGTAATAACAGTCTTTCCACTTTCCTTATACTTAATTGGGTTTATATAATTATCTCAAGGACGGAAGTGGTGATAAATGCATTGAAAATGGAGGAAAACATATTATGGTGTTAAAAAACAATCTGAGTTACCATGTCTGAGATCAACCCACATATGTGGGGATTTACTCAGCACTAATTCAGCTAATCTTTCTTAGAGATGGCTGTCAATTCTAGAAGAACTCAAGATACAAGGTAAGACCATCGGCTTGGTGTATAGTCTGATGAACAGCACATAAAAATGGTTTTGTTTGCGAAACAGTCCCTCTATCTCAATATGAAATTCTGGGCTCATCTGAGCCAATATATCTTACCTAGGATTCAAGTTCCTTCCCCTCACCTGCAATCTATGCATTTTTTTTCTTGTCATTACCCCATGCAGACTTTACATTTCGCCTGTGCTAGAATATTTCATCTCCCTTGCACCCCAAACACAATGAACTCTCCTTAGCTAAAAATATCAGCTCACAAGCTTCTGCCTTATAACATTTTTTTTTTCACACTTCTCTTGGATTATCTGAAACAAAACTATCCTGAAAACCACCAACTCAACTACTCCTTTGCAAAATGGACTGTTTTATTTCCCAGGCCCAGAGTGGTCATAAAGTCCCTGAGGTATCATTAGGCATCAAGAAGAACTGGGTTCAAATCCTTTGTATGATGCTTTCTGTACATACATAAGGCAAATTACTTAATTTCTTTCAACCTTAGATTCTCATCTATAAAACAGATAATAATATACTCAAAGGTTGTTGGGAGGATTAAATAAGGATATATATATGTAATAGATATATTTCATATATATCCTTATATAAGTATATATGTATAAGGCTATATATGCAATATGTATATAGGTATGTGTACATACATACACATATATAGTGAGTGTGTGTGTGTATATATATACACACATATACACATATATATATGGTGGGTCAGAAATTTCAGAAATATGCCCCGTGCTCAATCAACGTAATTGATAGAGTTCTCTCTCCCCTCCACTCCACCTTCTTTCTAGCTCTCATACTAATCATGGCTGCTTTTCTAGATGGTAGAGTAGAACCCTATATCGACTAACAAAATAGATGCATTCTACTTGAAGAGATTTAAAACCAGGTTTAAAAGTAAAACATAACGTCCATTAGCCTGCATTATAGTTTTCTGCGATGTTTAGAGAATTTTTCTAACGTGACAGGTTTTGATTGTCTTATATTGAATATGTTTTAAGTGATTTTCACCTAATATAAGAGGAAAACATCAAAAGCCACAATCCTAGAAAGAGAAACTACATTACACTGAAAACTCTCAAGGGCTAATGGACCATTTATGCCTTTTCTCTGGGCATTAGGAAACTCATTGTATGGAGACGTGATTGCCTTGGTTCGATCTGATCTACCAGCAAGGACTCTGAAAGACATTCATTTAATCACTTGTCCATCCTGAAGCCACTGCTAAAATTGCAGCCAGCTGAAGTGACACAGGAAACCAAGTCCCTGTACTTAACTTGGAGGATGAAAGGAGGCATCATACAGAGGACTGATTAAAGGCCAGGTGTTGTGACGGCCCTCATACTCAGAACATCTGGGAATTTTTAAATGCTGTCCTGACCCTCATTAGTTTTCTTCAAATACTGGAACTGCTGGAAATTCCACCCAGTTTTTCTGCAAAACCCATTTAGGTGCTTCTATGGGGGTTAGGTGATTCCCAAAGTCCAATAACTCCAATGACATGAGACTTCGGAGATTTGCTCTTTTCTAAAAAGAGCAAGACAAGTGTCTCTTCCACTTCCATTCTAGTTTTCCCAGGACTTTCCCAGTTTTCCAGTGAAAGTCCCTAGTCATAGGAAACACCCCAGTTTCAGGTAAACACTGAACAGATTTCTTAGAAATACAGCTAGGAGTGGGGAAAGTCACAGTATCACCAACACTTTAAATAGGACAGGACTTACTCTTTCAACTTAGAAAAAGACAGAAAAAAACAGTTTTGTGATCAACCCACAAACCTAATGCCATCCAAGATCTGTTCTTTCTTCGCCAATTCAATGGTTACAATTATTTTTGAGGCAGAAACTCCTTTGCAAAACAGACGAAATCTGTGGAAGCTCTTCTTAGAAAAATCTATGCATATCCACATAATACTGGAATATATAGCACACATAAAACAAGTGTACTAATCAAAAGATTACAGCTTTATAAATTTTCACAAACCAAACACACCCATTTGAACAGCACCTAGGTCAAAAATAGAATATTACCAGCACCTCAATAGGATTTATCTTTCCCTTTCAGTCACTACTAGCCTGCCAAGGGTAAATGCTACCCCAACTTCTGAGACCTTAGATTAATTTTGCCTGCTTTTGAACTTCATATAAGAGAAATTATTTAGCATGTACACTTGCATGTTTGGCTTCTTAAATGCAACATTATTTTGTGAGGTCATATTATTGTGTGTAGTTGCAGTTCATTAATTCCTATATATGTTATATTGTATGAAAATACTATATTTCATTTACATATCCTATTATTGGTGGTTATTTAGTTAGTTTTTAAAGTATTGTAATATTACTGTAAACATTTTCATGTATATCCTTTAGTGAATAAATATATGCATTTATGTTGGATATAAACCAAGGAATAAGATGATGGGGTTCTAGAATATGTATGTATGTATGTATATGTGTGTGTGTGTGTGTGTGTATATATATTCAGTCTTAGCAGACACTGTTTTTCATTTATTTTTAAATGTACATAGAGTAAAATTCACATTTGTTTTGGTGTAAAGGTCTGTGAATGTAGCTTTATAGATTAGCCTCTTTCATTTCACATAAGTATTTGAGGTTCATTCATGTTGTTTACATATGCTTAATTCATTCCTTTTTTATTACTGAATAGTATTCCATTGTATGGATGTATCACAATTTGTTAATTCACCTGTTGAAAAACATTTTTTTTTTCCACTTTAAAGCTATTATTAAAATTCATGTACAGGTTTTTGTGTGAATATAGTTTTCATTTTCTAGGTGATATGGTTTGAATGTATGTGTCCCTCCCAGAATTCATATATTAGAGCTTAAAACCCAGTATATTAGTATTTAGAGGTAAGGCCTTTAGGCGGGGATTAAGTCATGAAAGCAGAGTCCTCATGAATGGGATTCGTGACCTCGTAAAAAGGCTTGAGGGAAATAGCTAGGCCCTTTTGCCCTTCCACCGTATGAGGACACAGTATTCATCCCCTTCGGAGAACACAGCAACAAGGCACATTTTGAAAGCAGATATCAGCCCTTAGCAGACACCAGACCTGCCAGCACCTTGATCTTGGGCTTCCCAGACTTCAGAACTGTGAGACATAAATTCTTGTTCTTTATAAATTACCCATCTCATGTATTTTGTTATAGCAGCAGGAACAAACTAAGACACTAGGGTAATCATTTAGAAATTTTGGTTCTCATTTGATCTTTAACTTTATAAGAAACTGCAAACTTGTTTTCCAGAATGACTATACCATTTTGACTATACCCATCAGTAATGTATGAGATCTCCAATAGCTCTGCATCCTCACCAGTACTTGGTAGTGTCAGGCTTAGTAAGCCATTCCAGTAATTATGTAGTAATATCTTATTATGGTTTTAATTTACATTTCCTTAATGATTAATGAGGTTGAATAGACTTTCATGTGGTTATTTAGTATTCTCATATAATTTATGTATTATGTCTAAAATTTTTAATTGTAATTAGTGGGAAGATAGGGTAAAGTGTACGTATTTCATGTCAGCCAGAAGTTCTCAATACCTTTTGAATTGGATTTTAGTCTATTCCTCAAGCAGTGTCTCACAGAGACTGAGCATGACTAGATGATAGGAATGCATCTCAGTGACACTCAAGGAAACCTCATCTCCTCTGAATCATGTCTTCTAGTTTCTTGAGAGCCTGCTGTTCTGCAGGCTAAGCTCCTACCAAACTTAAGTGGACAAAAGAACTTGTCTGAGTTAATTGAAAATCCACTTTATACCTGTTTTTCAATCCATTTTGCTTCCTAAGGGGATGGATGAGTTCACTCATTCTCCTCAGGCTATGGTATTTTAAACTGCTGTTGTAGAAAGTAACAGGATCTGTTTGGGTGCTCTTTCTCTTTCTCACAGTTCTACTAGAATGACCTCCAGTTTGATTTGACCCACTACTTCCCAAGCTAAGGAAACAAGTTTTTTGAAAGTACACATGCTTCTGTAAAGTGCACAAAGACTGTACTGAATTGGTAGGCATGTGTCATGATGATCAACTATGACGATATGTTTGCCAAACTGGGACTGGTCTCAAAACATAATATTTCTGGAGGACACCCACGTCTTGACATCTATCCTCACTTATTAGGCTGGATTATTTGGACCCAACTACAATCCTCTGGGAGGACGTCAGGTGCTTCGAATGGCCCCATTAACTCATCCAGGCCATTAGAACAGTACTACTCATGTGTGCCTTGTGTACCCGTAGCATCATATCACATGGGAGCTTGTTAGAAATCCTGATGCCCAGGCAACCTTTTCTAAATCATATCTCTGGGGCTAAGTACAGGAATTTGTGTCTTAACAAGCTTTTCAAGGGATTCTTATGCATTCTGAAGTTTAAGAACCACTGATTAGAATTTGCATTTACTTATGACAAAGCTAAATTAAAAGATTGGGAAGAGGAAATGAGATGTTTTTCCCAGTGTTTTCAAATTTCTACTGAGTGTTAATCTATTACTCTTTTGGAACCAAACTCTTCAGGCAACCTGCGAAAGGAAGAACTAAGGTGACTTTAGCAATAGAAGTGAACAAAACTGCCAGTTTGTGGGAGAGTATGTGGCCTTCCTTTTGCAATCATAGATGGCAAAACAATATTAGGAAGTGTAGGTAAAAATATGATCCTATTTTTGATCTATTTTACAGCAAATGTACAGAATATAATTTTTAAATGAAAAAGTTTTATTATTGTTTAAAAAATAATACTTGAAAATCCTCAGAAGAAAAGCTGTTTGTTGAGTTTCCCTCTAGAAATATATTATTTTCTGACCATAATACCAGGCCTATGTGAGCAAATTTTATAGTAATTCTGACTATAATCTCAGTTTTGAGCCTAGTTAGAGGAATTCTGAGAGCTGAATTCAAATAGAGATAGACTGGAGAAAAGACAGAAGCAGTCTTCTAAATTGATCTTGAATTGGTCAGATGCTGTTAGTAAATATTTATTGAGTACTTATTATGTGCAGAGTGTGTGCTATGTGCAGAGTGTGTGCTATGTGCTGAAGCTGGTCATCATTATATCAATTTGGAAGTATGATAAGGTAGCCTTATGAAATGTCCACCAAAACCCATGTAGGTGATAGAAGGCAATAAAGTTTTTCCCCTATATACTCCTTCTACTTCTTTTCAATCTTCCCACCCCTTATCAAGGTGTGTTTTCTTACACAAGCCACTACCACTGATTTAGCATCAATGACAGAAGATTTTCATTGTTTGTTTCATCCAGCCATGAAGATTCTCTGATTCACCTTCCCTCCTCCCAATTATTACTAAAAACGCGAATTTTGCAAGCTGATAAACTGAAATCTGAGGTGCAAACTGTGGAATGGAACTTAGCTAAAGGAGCTTATATTACAGAAGGAATTTATTTTTTAAGAGAATTGTCTGTTCCTGATGTTCAAACTTTAAGCAAAAGATACATATCAGATTGTACTATTTTTACACTGTTTTACCAATTAATTTGACTATGAAAAAAATTCACTAGAAGTGAATTACTCATTGCATCTTATCTCTTGATCTTGGTACTAGAGCCCAGCTGCATCACCAGTTTTAGACTTCCCTTCTGCCTCCCACACCCTCCCCCAAGCCCACCGACTTCACTTGCAGCGTACTGAAGAACAGATAATGTTGGCTATTTAATCAGAACTGCAGAGATATATGACACAGTGAACATGCAGCCCCTGGAGGAGTTGTAACTGACTACCCATCTTCCTACAGCTGAATCCCAGGCAGGTGAGTAGCCTGAGATGAAGGCAGGATTGTTAGAAAGGAGAGGATACTGACTGATGGGTTAGCTGGGCACTGTCTCTATCCAGGGACACATAAGGGAGTCAAAATCAGGACAAGACCATGCTTGGGTGAGAAACTAAATGGCTAGATGCCTGGGATTCCTTGACTTTTTGTCATGCTCTCTCTAGGTCCTATTATTTTCTCATGTTTGGAAAGACATTGTACTATTACAGAATTTTTCCAAAAAAAGAAAGGAGATAACCACTTTAGATAAGCCATGGATTTTTATTTGGTTTTAAAAGGGCTTTGTTCATTTTCCATTGTTAACAACCCAGATTCTGTCCCAGGTTCTGCTCCAGCAATATTCTAATGTCTACTGGTCAGCAGTGACAAAGCGACAAATCCTTGTTGCTCAAGGATTCGTAAAGTCCGTTTGCAGGCATTAGTTCATAATGAGACAGCCAGGCGATAAGGGCTCCCTGGCAGAGCCTCCGACCGACCCTGCACACTGAGAGGAGTGTGCACTGGAGTGGAACCACAGCAGTTTGCATCATTTTCAGTGGGGAGGAGCCTGGCCCCTCCTCTTCCTGGGTAGCACCTGGAATTTAGTCTGCTAGGCGGGAAGCCCATGAGCAGAAAGCATAAACTCTCACCTCACTAAGAGTCTCTGTTTCCCCTTTTCTTCCTTTTTGCCCAATAAATCCCATTTTTCTCACTCTTCAAATCATCTGCGAGCCTAAATTTTCACGGCCATGTGACAAGGACCCCATGTTTAGCTGAACTAAGGGAAAGTCCCACAACAATAATAGGAGATGGCCCAATTCTGCATGACTTAGATCAAGGTTTCCTAACATTTGTGAGTTTAAGGACCGCTTCATATCATCAGAAAAGTCCCCAAATCACCAATTTTACCTGTGTTTCAAGTTATTAGTTGATTATAACATATTCGTACTAGGACAAAAAAATGACTATCAATTCAAAAACCTTTTAAAATTACCTTGTATATGTATAATTTTTCAAAAAAAGAAAGGAAATAACCACCATATATTAACCACAACACTTGCAGACATTTGAAAATAGCAGTCCACACACAGGAAGATCTGCTTTTATTCAGTATTGCAGCCAATACTTGGTAAACAGAGGGGTTAAAGGTATCTTTTGTAAAGCACTTATAATCCCTAAGTATCCACAATGCGCAGGCTTGAAACCAGTGACTTAGGCAATGAATTATATCACACACAAAAAAATCAATGAATAATAAAGAAATAAATAATTGGGAAAAATCTGGGCTTGTTAGTAAAACATAAGAAAGGAGAGCTTTTTGTTGAGGTTGGAATTATAACTACTTTGGTTCGTAAATGGAAATTATTTTGTGATGATTCTTGTTATAGCTATGAATACTTGTGATGAATTTTGGGGTGTTTGTAGTTTTTGATACTACAAACTGTATTAGTAGAACAATCAGAAGAAATATGCCTCTTTAGAAGTACATTTCAGCAATTAAAATGGTGTTTTAAAATATGTCTTTTTCTCTTCAGAGATTCAGGACTGCAGGCCATGCAAACATTTGTGGCTTTAAAATATGACATTGCCAGGATGGCTAGGCATATCCTAAATGTCTTAGGCGAGGATGGAAAGTGACTTGATGTCTCCCGCTGTACCATCTCTAGTGTTTATGGAATGACCACTCATAAAATGAGGGAAACAACTGTTTAAAGAGGGATGTTACCTCCTAGCAGGGCCATCCTACAACTAAGAGCAGACTGTTACTTCTCTAACTCCTGGTTCAACTCTGAATCAGTCCCCACCTAGTATCTCTTGGGCGTGGTAATGGGGCTTCAAGTGCCATTATATGGAAGTTTGGCCTAAGGATAAAGTATCACCTAAATTTTATCTTGGCTCAGCTCATCTGTTCTCCTTGGAATTCCAAAGGCACTGTGCTCACAATAGACAATGGCAAGGGAAGAATGGCATTATTTCTTTTCAGTGAGCCTGTGCGTGAAATTCCAACGTCAGCTTTCTAGGCAACTGGACAGAAATCCATGGCTTAGACTCAAGAGAGGAGGGGAGTACCCATTCTGCCCCAAAACAAAAACCCCACTTTCAAAATTTTACCACCTTCATGGCAGCTGCATTAGGAATGTGAGGGCAGGGTTTCAAACATCCAACTGCATGTGTGATAGAAAAGAGGGAAAAGATACCAGAGTCCAAGGCCAGATTCTGCTCTATGGAGGCAAGAAAAATAGAGAAAGACATTCATGTATTTGATCCTCTAACACACAAGGTCAGATTCTTCTCACTAGAGTGAGTAATTACTAGAGTAATAGAATCTGAACCACTCAGATTAGCAATGCCTGCTTTGGTAAAGGACCTAGAAAGTAGGTGGGAGGAAGACAAAGACGTTCCTCTCTAGTACTCATGGATTTTATTCTGGAAGACCATTGCCCACTTACATGTCCTACCTTGGAGGACATGTAACTTTAGAAGTCTATATGATGAATTTTTTTAGAAGATTAAATTCTGCTCACAACCTTGTTGGCACAGAAGCTGAACATATATGCATGGAAATAATCTCTGACTTTCTGAAGCCAAAGAATAATCAGGCTCATGCTGGCACTTGATGAGTTAAGTGAGCTGAAATATGAAGTCCAACAAATGTGTTAATGGCATTTCCTTTAACTAAAAGGATCGACGAAATCCATAGGAAGTAAATCTTTGCTTCATCTCCTACTACTGTTACTAACAGAGTTATGGAAACTTTTTTTTTTTTTAACAGAAAACCAATGAATTGCTGACTTGTATAAAAAGTGGACAAAAGACAGTATCTAACTCTACGAAGATAAGAATGTCCTAGAACAGTGCTGCCCAATAATCTGCACTGTCTGATATGGTAACCAGCAGCCACACACATGGTTACTAAGCATTTTAAATATTATAGTATGACTGAAAAATTAAATTAAATAATTTAAATAGCTGCATGTCTATTAACTACCATATTAGACAACACAATTCCAGAACTGTTCCATTCATCAGTGCTGTGTTTTTAATTAAATATATCATAGGCACAAGTGAGTATATAATATAGTTTAAAGAATAATAATCCATGTATCCCCCAACTCAGCTTTAGAAAGAGACTACTGTCCAAACCTCTGAAGTTCAAGTATCTCTGCCAGATCCCTTCATATGCCACCCCACCCCCAAAGGTACTTAGTACCTTGAATTTTATGTTTGCCACCATTCCTTTATTTTGCTGTGTATTTTTGTATGCATTCCTAAACAAAATTTTATTTCTTTTTGGATGTTTTATAAATAGAATTATACTGCATGCATTCTTTGATGAAGTACACATTTTTTACAGGGTAATGTCAAATTATTTTTAGAATGGTTGGACTAACTTTATACACTTACTTATAGTTCAAGAACTGTTAGATTCTCCATATTCTGGCAATAATTATGTTTGACACACTTTTAAATTTGTGTTTATCTGGTGAGTAGGCATAAAATGTCATATCGTATGCCTAATTAGCATCCCCAGATTATTTATAGGATAAGGGACCTTTGCATTCATATATCTTTTCTTTTGAAATGCCTGCTTAACTTTTTATTATTTATGGGATATTTTTATATATTCTGGACAGTAATTTTTGCCAGTTGTGTGTGCTGCAAATATCTTCTCCCTATTTGTGGCTGATCTCTTACTTTTTATGGTCTATTTATTGAACAGGAGTTTTTAATTTTATTGTACTTAAATTTAACATTTACTTCATTTGATTGTGTACTTGTCATCTTTTCCAAGAAAGCCTCCCTACCCAGAGGTTGTAGCGCTCTTCTCCTATATTTTATTCTCTAGGTTTTGGTTTTTATTTTGCCTTTAAGTCTTTTATCCATCTATAATTGATTTTTGTGTATGGTGTAAGATGGGGATACAAATTCATTTCTTTCCATAGAGATAATTCATCTGGTATCAGTTATTGAATAGACAGGTTATTTACTGACTGATCTTCCATACCAGCTCTTGTATATGTAGGCACAATTCCAGGCCCTCTCTTTTCTTGTATCTTTCATATTTTAATGTATCTTTTTATGTTTTTCATGTATATATGGGCACAATTCCAGACCCTCTCTTTTTCCCAATTAGTCTGTTTCTTCAGTCCTGAGACAATACCAGTGTCTTAATTACTATAATGTTGGAAGAAAGAAGCCAGACACAAAAGAGTAACTAATCTGTGCATCCATTTATATAAAACTCAGAATATTCCACATCCTGTCCAATGGGGCAGGGAGAAGAGCAGGAGACAATGTCAGAAAGGCACTATAGGGATAGATCATGGAGTAAAATGGAAGCCACTAGAATGCTTTTAGTAGAGGAGCTACATGATCTGACTTACGTCTTTAAAGTATCACTCTGGAGCTTTGTTGAGAATAGACAGCTGTGGAAGCAGGAGACCAATTACGAGGCCAATGCAACAATCCAGATGAGAGAAGATGGCAGATAGGACCAGAGTGGTGGCAGTAGGGGTGGTGGCAGTAGGGGTGGTGACATGTGGTCAGATACCAGGTACATCATAAAGGTAAAATTGATCATATTTGCTGAAAACTTGCCAAGAGAGTAGATTTTAGGTGCTCTTACCACAAAGATAAAGGGTAACTATAAGATGATGGATAATTTCCTTGACTGTAGTAACCAGTTCACTATGTATAAGTCTGTCATAACATCATGTTGTACACCATAAATATATACAGTGAAAAAAGAATGACACATCAAGGTTTTGGGGTGGGCAATGATAAGGATGTATTTCATAGTATAAACAAATACACATAGAATACATATAACATATTTATATGGAATATATGTAAAGTAAACACACATACATAGTGCCTAGCACAGGTTGGGAACATGTTATATGTATACGTTTAATAAATAGTTCCTTTCTCTCCCTCTTGGGGCATGGATATAAAGGATAACCTAGTTCAGACTTTCATATTCTACAGCGTCTTAAACCTAGAGATAACCTCACACTCAAGTGATGATTCTGAGTTATGCTTGCCTGATAATGAAGTGGAGATGGAACAAGGTATGTGAAAGAGTGATGCCTACAACTTTGATTCTTGAGCAATGGGCATGCAGTAATAAGGATGCCCATATTGGGAAATAATCAGAGTAAACAAAAGTATCTGTAACCATGTGGTTTCCAAGAGGATAACATTTTTAAGACCAAGTGCTATTTTAGCATGAGCTTAAGGGTGAATGTTTACAGTAGAGAACTTTGAGATGTCTGTGTTATCTGAGTATAAGTAGAACATTTGAACTCCTTGGAAGAAAGCTTAGGTATTTACCAAAATGAACATTCTCTCTGCTGCTGTTGACCAATAAAATGCTTTCCAAATGTGATTTTAATTGCATCAGCCCTTAAGATGGTGGCTTGATATGACCTTATTAACTATGTGCCCTTCAGAGATGACAGATCCCATCACCAACATGACATACCGTCTCTCTATACATCTAAGCCCACAACGCCATTAGGCACTTGGTTTTTAGATTAACATTATCAACACCACACTAATCTCTCTGGTTGTTGACGAAAGCCATGCTTTCTCCTTTTTGGGGTTTATACTTAATGTCTAACCAAAAGACTTTGCCAAGAACTCCATCCGTCTATGCTACTTAACATCATTCATGTATTCTTGACTTGGTGTTCTTTTGAAAATTGCAAAGAAAGTCCAGAGCATTAACCAGCAGTAAAGATTGACTAGGTTGAAGTAAAACCCTTCCTCAAGGTAATGCAAAGTATTAGGAGATGCTTTAAAGTAATTTGAAGACTATTTTCCATTTGCATCATTAGTTGAGTATAGCAGCTATTTTTTTTATCAACATGACTCCACTTTTGAAATTTGTAAAATTAGTGCAAGATAGACCAAGACACAAAAGAAAAGGTTTTTCCTATCATGTTAGTCAGGGTTCTCTAGACAGACAGAAGTAATGGAATATATATCATATATATGAAATATGTATGCTATATATGAGAGATATATGAAATATATGATATATATGAGATATATATGAAGCATAAAGTATATATGATATATATGAAATATATGCGAAATATATATGAAATATATATGTGAAATATATATGAAATATATATATATATATGAGTTTATTAAGTATTAACTCACATGATCACAAGGTCCCACATAGGGCATCTGCAGGCTGAGAAGCAAGGAGAACCAGTCTGAGTTCCAAAACTGAAGAACTTTGAGTCTGATGTTCAAGGGCAGGATGCATCCAGCACGGGAGAAAGATGTAGGCTGGGAGGCTAGGCCAGTCTCTTTTCACATTTTTCTGCCTGCTTATATCTACCCACACTGGCAGCTGATTAGATAGTACTCACCCAGATTAAGGGTGGGTCTGCTTTCCCAGCCCATTGACTCAAATGTTAATCTCCTTTGGCAATACCCTCAGAGACACACCCAGGAACAATACTTTGCATCCTTCAATCCAATCAAGTTGACACTCAGTATTAACCATCACACTTATCACCTACACTTTTTAAAAATACAGTAAGACATTATTGAGTTCTAACAAATAAAAAGGTAGTTGTGCCAGGTACCTGCTCTTAAGTTTATTGTCATTTAGAAGCCAGTGGTTTTAGAGACAGCAAATGACCAATGATTGCCTTCAGAGGACAGTTTTCTTGTAAGAGATGAATACTGTAGTCAGATAATGCAAGTTAACGTTTATCATACAGTTCTAAGTGTGTTGCATGTAGCATCTAATTTAATATTTACTATAACCCTATGAAGTAGGATATTGTTTTTATATCCATTTTGTAAATAAGGAAATTGAGGTATAGTCACATTAAGTGACTTGCCTAAGTCACACAGGTAGCAAGTAGTTCAGTCAAGATCTAGAATAATTCAGGCCATCCTGCTCTAAAATCTGCATCTCAATTTCTGCATTGTTCCAGCATTGTGATGTCCATATGGAAAAACTGTATGGCATAGTAACAAAGGGTGGATGACAAGAAAGAGCTTTCTATTTTATGCCCTAACCTGTGTGTGCACCACAAATTTGATAACTGGGAGCCTTCTTAACTAGTCAGATAATGGTAAAAGGACCTTTAAATTACATTCAGATAGCTCTTTCACGATTTGCATTGGAAGAGGGTTGCCTTTCAATCTAGCCAATGTTTGTTGCATACTTTAAACTTCTAATGTTTTATTTTAAGAAGAATACCAAGTCAAGAACATATAGAGTTGGTGACTCTGTAATAGCAAATAACTGGATGGACAGCATAATTTAGACTCTAGTGGTATATATTCAGCTGCTCTATGACTGAATTTATTCCCCTGTAAAAGGAAAATAATAATAATTATATGTAATTTACAGGGTCTGTGTGAGAATCAAATAAGATATGGAAAATGAACTGCTTAAATTTACGCCTGGCACATAAAAAAAATACCTATGATGAGAACAAAGATGATGGTGGTGGTGGTGGTGGTGGTGACAATTATGATGATAATGATTAAAAAAAAATCTTTGCTGATGACATGCTCAATTTTAGGAACTTCAATTTTAGGGCACCTGACTGAGATGTTCTATATCTTATACTTATGAATATAATATTTGTCATTAGAAATATTCATATACCAATGAACTCTTCTAGGGTCCATTACTAGCTTTTATATGCTTTATCCTAGCCATCTCTTTAAGACCTTATAAGAACATTTGAAAGACAAATTTTATCAATTGCCCTATAACCAGGGTTCACTTAAAGTTGGGTCAGAGGATTTTTGCTTTCGTGAAACTTTTCCCACCCTCCACTTCCTGCATTGCTCAAGCATTTGAATTTGCAGAACATGATTCTGAACAATCCTATGAACATATTAGAGCATCCTGGAGATGAAAGAAATTGCATAATAGTTGCCTAGTGGAACAACCCACCTAATTCATTATGCATACCAAATATACATCTACTTCCAATATAGAGTCTAATGTAACCAGACACAATGAATTCCGATAAATAATTCCTTTGGCATTCTTACCAAAATTAATTTTTAATTGTGTTCACCAAGCATACATGTTGTTTGTAATTAATGATTAGATATCAAGTAAGTTTTCTTCGGATTCTGGAATTTCATTCTTCATTATAGAAAGTTTACTCTCAGATTTTAAAATACTAGTTAGGATTTAAAGCACATCTTTTAAAAAATCTGGAATGTGTAATTAATCCAAGTGGTTAGCCCTACTTGCTTTTTTGTGTATATATAAACATTTTAATTGTAGTCAATTCTATAAAATAGAAACATTGTTTTTTTTTCTTTCAACTTTCTAAAGCAGTATTTACAGTGCAGTCTTAGATGTTAAAGTGGGCTAAAACATGGACTTATAAATATGACTAAACTTCCTTGAATCGGAAGAAAATTTCACCATGGAGAGGGAGTGTGTGTGCACATACATGTGTGTTTTGTTTGTATGACCATACATTGTAATCACTCTTCAGGATCTGAAGTAATAAGGGCATTTTTATGGATCTTATGGAACTCATTTACAATCACATAGTGAAGGAAAACTTCTCCAGATAAACATACAATTGGCTTATTAGAATATCCAGTTTAGATAAGTAATACAACTCTAATTTTAGTAATAAAGATTGGGTGATTTTCTATTTTCCATTCGTTCTTTCTGGACAGGCCTCAGTTTCCCTACTCGTAAACATCCATTGTTAAAATGTTGAAGAGCTCAAGAGAATTGGCAGCTGGATTTTCACTCTAAATTGCTAGCTTTCCTGCTTTGCCCGCTGCCAGTCCCAAGTGATCATCCCTATCCCATAACTCACTATTGACCTCAGTGAGATACCATCAGATGCAGGCCTAATACTGACTTACTTCTAGTTTTAGGATGTGCAATGAATACCAAAGGCTTAGTAAGGCTGAGAGAGGCCACCCAGGCATTAATTAGACCAGTAGATGAAATGTGGAATCCAGTAACATAGATCCAAATTAAAGCGAGGACTTCAGTAAAGTTTCAGAATACAAAATCAATGTACAGAAATCAGCAGCATTTCTATACAGCAACAACGTTCAAGCTGAGAGACAAATCAAGAATGCAGTCCCAATTATAATAGCCACAAATAATGAAACACTTAGGAATATATCTAACCAAGGTGGTGAAACAACCCTAAAAAGAGAACTACGAAGCACTGCTAAATGAAACCATAGATGAGACAAATGGAAAAACATTCAATGCTCATGGATTGAAAGAATCAACATCGTTAAAATGGCCATACTGCCCAAAGCAATCTACAGATTCAAACTACCAATGTCATTTTTCACAGAATTAGAAAAAATGACTCTAAAATTCATATGGAACCAACCAACCAACCAACCAACCAAATAAACAAAAAGCCCAAATAGCTAAAGCAATCCTAAGCAAAAAGAACAAACCTGGAGCTATCACATTACCCTGCTTCAAACTATATTATAAGGCTATAGTAACCAAGACAACATGATACTGGTACAAAAACAGACACATAGACCAATGGAACAGTATAGAGAACGCAGAAATAAAGCTGCAAACCTACAGCCATCTGATCTTCAAAAAGTCGACAAAAACAAACAATGGAGAAAGGACTCCCTATTCAATAAACGGTGCTGGGGATTCAATAAATGTTGCTGGCACACTATATGCAGAAGGATGAAACAGGACCCCTACTTTCACCAGATATAAAAAATCAACATGGACAAAAGACTTAAATGTGAGACATCAAATTATAATAATCCTAGAAGAAAACCTAGGAAATATCATTCTGGACATCTGCCTTGGGAGAGAATTTATGACTAAGTCCTCAAAAGCAATTGCAACAAAAACAAAAAATTGACAAGTGGGACCTAATTAAACTCAAGAGCTTCTACACAGCAAAAGAAACTATCAACAGAGCAAACAGATAACCTACAGAATTGAAGAAAATATTTGCAAACTATGCATCTGACAAAGGTCTAATATTCAGAATCTATAAGGAGATTAAACAACTGAATAAGCAAAAAACAAATAACCCCATTAAAAATGGGCAAAAGATATGATCAGACACTTCTCAAAACAAGACATATACACAGCCAATCATGAAAAAAAATGCTCAACATCACTGATCATCAGAGAAACGTAAATCAAAGCCACAATGAGGTATCATCTTACAACAGTCAGAGTGGCTATTACTAAAAAGTCAAAAAATAACAGATATCGGTGAGTGTGCAGAGAAAAGGGAACACATACACTGTTGGTAGGAACATAAAATAGTTCAGCCACTGTGGTAAGCAGTTTGGAGATTGCTCAAAGAACTTAAAACAGAACTACCATTTGACTCAGTAATCCCATTACTGTGTATATATCCGAAAGAAAATAAATCTTTCTACCAAAGAGACATGTGTACTCACATGTTCATCACAACATTATTCACAATAGCAAAGATACAGAATCAACCTAGGTGCCCATCAGTAGTGGACTGGATAAAGAGAATGTGGTACATATACACCATGGAATACTATGCAGCCATAAAAAAGAATGAAATCAGGTCCTTTGTGCAACACGGATGCAGCTAGAGGCCATTATCCTGAGAACACGGGAATAGAAAACCAAATGCCACATGTTTTCACTTATAAATGGGAGCTAAACATTGGGTACTCATGGGCATAAAGATGGCAACAATAGAAGTTGGGACTACTTGGAGAAAAGGGGCAGCCAGGGTTGAAAAACTAACCATTGGATACTATCCTCAGTACCTGGATGACAGGATTATCTGCACCCCCGATCTCAGCATCATACAATATACCCAGGTAACAAACCTGCACATGTACCCACTGAATCTAAAATAAAAGTTGATAAAAAGAAAAGCCAAAAGATCCACTGAAAACTAGTCTGGAAACAAACCAAAAAAAAAAAAAAAAATTGTTTCTGCAATATTAAATCTGACTCAATTAAAGAAGGTTTTCACCAATGGTCCCCAGTAATGGTGTGAAAACAGATCAAACTGTCTCTGATATTCAGCACTCAGAATATTTTCTTCTAATAGATCTCTGGAGGATAAATTAAAGAATGAATGTGAGTGTTCAAAGCACAGTTCAGTGTTACATTCTCCACTTGTCTTTTTTTTTTTTTTTTTTTTCCTGCATGCCTACTTCTATCTTCTTCTATTCTGGCATTCTTTGTGTGTCTTTCTCTCTCCCTCCCTCCCTCCCTCTCCTGTTATTTTCTCCTCCTCCATCCATGTGACAGAAAACATGGCCGTATCTTGTTGTGACTCCTAAGTTAACATCACCTCCATTCTAAGGACCAACCCAAATGCCAAATGGAGTCAAATTTTGTTAGTACCAATTCCAAATAATGTATTCATGTGTACCCCACCTTCTCACAAAAGTATTGGGGCCATCTTAAAGTAAAAATGCATAGGTATGTAAACACAGGCTAGTTTAAGGGAATTGAAATTGTGGTGAGGAATCATATAAAGAAAGTGAGGCTATAACAAGAAGAAAATAATGAAATGACATGAAATTATCACCATAGTGACAAATAAATTTAGCTGGGAGCTTCCTGGCAAATAGGATAATTAAGGAAACATTATAGATTATAAAACTATCACCAACAGAAGAAATCATTATTTTTTTACGAACCAGGGCTTATTATAATGCTTTGCATATAGCAGGTTCTCAATTTAAACATTTGTCAGATGACTACAAGAAGGTAAACATTTTAGTGGATAAAAATGTAACATTGTATGCACACAGAAACACACCCACACAAATAGGATATAAGGCTGTATAAGATTTTTCATCTAGCTAGCAATACAATGAATTGGGCTAGTTCAACCATATCTCTATACAAAATCTTTTTGTGAGGATTCTGATACAAGTTGAAAGATAGCTTGTACAGACAGTAGTTCAGAGAAGACACTCTTGTACTTACGACTCCTTTGGCTGCACAAAACAGAAATGGACTCAAGTAGATCCTAATTAGTAGAAGCAAAAAGCCACCATCGATTAAGATATAATAACATGGATCCCAAGGGCCGTGGGAATGGATTAGAACAAGTGCTTAAGATACCATCTGAACTATCTCCATTTTTTCATCTCTGCATCCCTCTATAAGATTTCTTGATTTTCTTCTCTTTCTTTGTATCTTAGTTTCTGTCTCTCTCTCCTTCTGGGTTGCTCTGCTCTACAGTCCACATGGTGAAAAACAGTATCATATCACCACTCATGGATATATATATATATATATATTTCCTCTTTCTAAGCTAGCAGTGCTAGTGGAAATTGGAATTGCAATTCCAATGTCAAATTTTCATGAAAGTTCCTCTTTTTTGTCCAGTTTGGGTCACAACTTCAAGTCTGGCTGATCCACTGTGCATGGGAAGCCTAGGCCACATCACAGCAAATGGTTGCCAAGAGGATGCCTCTTACCATTGGGGTGGGAGTGGGGTGATGTGCCAAAGAAGGATTCTACTGTAGCTAAGATAACATTATCTGAATGCATTACTTTCAGGAGATCCAAGACTTAACACAAAGCTACTTTAAATGGAAGCCACTACATTGTGTGGTGTTTGAGTAGTTACTGATAATAAATATAGCCAGTGAGTCCTGGTTAGAGTTCAGCTCCTACTCAGGTCCCGTAAGCCCAAAAGGACACAAGTTGCACCGTTACACAAGGTAGCTGGAGGGGCAAAGTATCCCAGGCCAGACTAAACTGTAGCAGCTGCAAGGTAACCAACAATAAATCTCTGCTGGGGAGAGTGGTTAGATTTCTACTATCTGACCATATATGAGATCCTAGAATTATTGGTGGATAATCTAGACTGTCTCTTGCAAGTATAATCCTTCTTGACCATGATTTTGGCCAAAGCTACATCTCAATTCAAAACTAAGCTCTCTGATGAGTATCTGACATGTATATATATTATGTTGTTGAAATAAATGACTCATATAATTTTGCTTCCAGATGACTATGTGGAAAGGTTAAATAAACTTTTTTTTTTTTTTTTTTTGAAAATAAAGAACCTTGGGAAATTTTAAAGGAAGGTATTAGTATCAACTGCCATGACCACCACAGTACCATTCTGGCCCTAGGAATCTTCTGGCCACAAGTGTAAGAGAGAAAGAGAAAATACGTGATTACACAAGATTTTCAAATTCTCTTTCCCTGGGAAGCACTCAAGGGGTAAATCAGCTTGTCATGACCAAGAGAGGATGATTGCCTACCATTCCTCCAGAATGCAGGGTCCTCAGTATAGGGATGAGCCCCCTATCCCTTGCATTAAAACATTTGAAGCTGGTTTGTTCTAAACAAGAGTAACAGAAAATTTTCAGGGAGGTCTAGACATAACTCAGTGTCTTCCTTCCTCTTTCTTCACAGCCAAGACAAACTATGAGGTTCGTGTAAAAGCAACTGCAGTTTTTCCCATTAACTTTCAGTGGCAAAAACAGCAATTACTTTTGCACGAACCTAATTGAATGGCTAGAACAAAAGTCACATTTATGCATTGGGAGGAAAGAAGCCAATATAATAACTTGCTACATTGTCCAATTCTCACCACACATAAAATCTCCAAGAATGTTTTACTCTCTGCTTGTAGTAAATTTCCAAATAGCATAAGGCAAAATACACATTTCTTTTCCCCAAGCCGGTAGAGTCAGGTTGTGACCTAGCAGACCTTTGGAGGAAGAAATTATTAATAGTATCAGAATGACATCCGTGAGGGACTGATCTTCTGTCTGAGATGACAATAATCTAACTTTACAGAACAAACAGCTGGGACTTGAGCTACCTTACCGCATTCTGAAGAAACGGAGGAACCAAAAGAGCAGCTTTAGCATAGTCAGGAAACATGCCAGTAAGACAATGGTTGGAGTACACTTGGCAGTCTTTAGGGAAACACCAGCTGAATCCAATATGTTCATTACACAATGCAAGCTAAGTCTGAGTGAGCAGAAAGCCAGCCGAAGCAAATGTAGCTGAAAGGCAGTAATAAAACAATCAGGAAACGGAGTAAATGTGGTTAGAAATCAGCAATAAAAATCAGTCTGGAAACTTGAGGATTTCCTTGGGTTTGTGGATCAAATAAAGGAGACTGAAATATACAGAGCAGTGGTACTGTAAGCATGGTCCTTGGAGAAGCAGCATCAGTCCAGGAACTTGTGGGAAATGCAAATTTTTGGCCTTACCCCAGTGTAACTGAATCAGAAACTCTAGGGGCGGGGCTCAGAAACTTGTGTTTTAACAAGTGTGCCAGGTGATTCTGAGAGCCACTGATACAGGGGACTGGATATTAAGAGGCATTTATTACGCATTAGGGTAGAGTCATTATATATATTAGCCATGTATCCATAGAAGAAACAAAAATGTTTAAATAAATGTACTATAGGCATATTCCCCAAAGCTGTGTTTTTCAAAATCCAGGTTATGACACATTGGGTTATGAAATATATCTGAACCACTTATCAGCATTTAAAAAATTAGATTAGAAAATATCTATTATACTTAGGGTATTTGCTCCTCAAAATCATTTTTAAGTCATATGCCTTTATGTATATGTGTGTGTGTGTGTGTGTGTGTGTGTGTGTGTGTGTGTGTGTGTGCATGCGATTGAAATGTAAAAATTATTAACTTGGATAGAGGGAGGAAAGTTGCAAAAGCCACTTCTTTAAGGCAGTGGTTCTTAAACTGTAATGTAAATAAGAAGTACATGGGTATGTGAAAGATAAATTTCCAGGCCCCAAGCAGAGATTTTGGTACACTACACCTGAGGTGGGACCTCATTTTTCACAATCTGCATTTTAACAACACTCCAGGTGATTCTGATTCCGGTGGTTTGTAGAGCTACATGTTTCTAGGGTCGAGACAGTAACTGATATCAATAACAAAAATTTAACAAGTTAGATTAAATATTTTTGAGCCCAAATTATATGCTATGCTAAAGGTTGTAGAGTTTATAATGTTGAATTGGACATGAATCTTTCCTCAAGGAACATAAAAAATGTAAAGAAGCAGTCTTTATTGTTGAGCCTGCCTGATTCAGAAAGTCTGCAAAAAAAGACAAAGGATAAAATATCCTTGGGGATTTTATTTGCTGCTTACAATGTATTTAGTAAAAGAAAACATATATTGGGGCAATCAGTCTCTGCTAGCACATACGTTGCCTCTGTGAGTGGTAGAAAGAGGTATCCACTCTGGGCAAATGAATTAGGAAAATACACACATAATGGGTCAGCCATCTAGAAAAAGGTGTCCACTCCTCCACACTGATGTAGCTTCAGGCCAGTGCCACGATTTTGTGTGGTAGATTGCAACAAAGGCTACAAATGTTTGTTTCATATTCGTAGTCTTTGATGCTGCCTTCCCACACTAATTCTGGACTGTCCTTCAGATTTGATTTGGCCAGTATTACCTTCACAAGCATAATGTAAGCAGAGAATTGAAAAAGACTTATACATTGGGGCTTTCCCTCTTGCTGCTCTCAATAACCCTTGTTACTGTGCAAGTTAGCCAGATGGATGATGAGAAACTATAAGGGGAGAGGCCCCAGTCATCCCAGCTGAAGCCATCCTAAACCAGCCAGCTCCAGCCCACCCACCAGCTGACTGTAGATGTTAAAGAAAGCCAGCCAAGGTCAGCTAAACTCACCAAGCCCGGAAGAATTACCCATCTGAGCCCCAGATTGCCAATCTATAAAAGTCATGAGAAAAAACAATGGTCATTTCTTGAAGACACTACATTTTGAGGTGTTTGGGTAGCTAGTGATAAGATACAGTCAGTGAGTTCTGCTTAGAGTTCAGCCCCTACTCAAAGCCCCTACGCCCAAAGGGACACAAGCTGCACCATAACACAAAGCAGCTGGAGGCGTAAAGTATGCCAAGCCGTACTAAACTGTAGCAGCTGCAGGGTAACTAACAATACGTCTCTGCTGGGCAGAGTGGTTGGACTTTGATTACCTGACCATACGTGAGAGATTGAAATAATTTGTGAAGAGCCTGGTGAGTTGGGGAATTGGATGGTCTAATGATAAGATCAGACGTAGTCAATATATAATGGATTGTACATCATGACAAAAATTCCAGATTGGCTGTTGTAATCAAGGTAGTTGTACACACACAGCCTCTTAGGCCTAAGGATTATTATGGGCTATTTTTATTAAGAAAAGCATGTGTGTTAAGACAGGAATACCCTACTGTGTTGCTTCAATATCTCATTATCAATCTGGATCCCTGTACAAAACCACACTGAAAATGTGTTCTTATGTAATAGAGCAGCAGAAAACAACCAGATAAGTTCATGTCAATTTCCTACCACTTTCCACTGCTCACCATACCATCCAATATGAAGGGAAAAATCTCTCCTTTATATTTTCTTCGATTTGGAAAGATTTTATTTTTCCTTTTAAAATCTGAAACAGTTTCCTTTCATATAAATGAATACCTGCAACTGATCACAGAAAAAGGAAGATCATATCCCTTCATAGTCGCCTGTGTACAGAAATGAAGCCTGAGCAGGCTTATTATTCTAAAGTGGGAGCCAACAAATATTGAATGAAAGATGAGATGGCTGCATAGAAGATGAAAAGACACACGGATGCCCACAGCAGAATGGCAGCATCTTACACACTTGTAGGGGAAAGGAGGAAACCTAGAGTAACACAGTGAGCAATCAGCAATGCTGGTGTCCTCTATCCGGATTCATGGACAGGCCATAAAGAGCATGCAAAACCACCAGAATTAAGTGCAATAGCTCATGTGCATGAATATATGTACTTTTATCTGTGGAGAAGGTTTGATTGTTTTCATCAGATTCCTAAAAGGATCTTTGTCCTCACCACCTTCTCCCAAAAGCTAAGAACCACTACACTAATGGAATCTAAATTTATAAGCACCTCAATTTGTTAGAGGGTGACTTGATTTTCTTTTTAAACCACACCCTGAATGTCCTTTACACACAAGTACTTTGTACTACATATGTAATATGAATTTTTTTCTTTCTCTTGATTTTATAATGAGGTTAAACATGTGTTCCCATGGGGAAGGAAAAAAAGTCTTCCAATTGTTTATAAACAAGAGTAAAGGCAACTTTCCCCCCATCTCCTCTCTAATTATCTTATAGTCTCCTTTCTTATTTCTTCATGGATCCTTTCACCTCTTAGAACATTTTTTGTCTGATTCTAAGACACATCTGAAGCTCTTTACCTCGCTCCACTGTCCAAAGGAATTTCTCTGGGACATAAGCATCCTTTAGGATCTCCCAGTTCACTTCACTTCAGCTGCCAGAACTCTATACTCTCTCTTCTTGTATATGAGCAGTTACCAGAGCTGAGATACTTATATTAGCATTCTCACCAACATTCCCTAACACACATAGAATGCACCTGGTCTGAAGGTTCTAACGTTTGAGATTTGATGGTACAGAGAAGGAATCAGTTCCCTTCTTCATCTGAATCTGTGAGTTCAGAACAAAGCCTACTTATGTGACCAACTATACCTAGCAACCCTTCATAAAAAAAGATGCCACAGGAGCTGGAAGCCATTATTCTCAGCAAACTAATGCAGGAATGGAAAACCAAATACCTCCTGTTCTCACTTATTAGTGGGAGCTAAATGATGACAACACATGAACACAATGGGGGTGGGGGAACAACACACACTGGGGCCTGAAAGAGGTTGAGGAGGGAGGTGGGAGAAGTGAGAGCATCAGGAAGAATACTAATGGATCCTGGGCTTAATACCTAGGTGATGGGATGATCTGTGCAGCCAACCACCGTGGCACACATTTACCTATGTAACAAACCTACACATGCTGCATATGTACCCCTGAACTTAAAAGTTGGAAAAAAGAAGGAGATGTCATATGAGACTGTCAAAGGTTTCTCCATTCTGCTATCCTCAATGCTGTTGAAAAGAATTTGGAAGCAGGAAATGATGAAAGTCTTCGTGCATGTCTGTCAGTTACACTGGCCAAGCCAGGTATCCATAGCTGAGGAGAGGCAGTGTTCAGCCATCAGTAAACTTGATTACAGAGGCCACAACTGATTTAAAAGCTTAGACAACCTATTTTAACAGTGAAGGTGATCTGGTCACCTATTCTGGGAAAAATTTACGTTACATGAGGCAGAACCTGGCCACACTTGAGTGGGGTAGATTGAGGAGGGATGTATTTGTTGGCTTCTATTGTTTCTCACTTTAGAAGCAGCAAAACCACATCACAAAAAAATTGGAACATGAGATAAAGAAGCAAAAAAGAACCCCGACCTCCACTCCCAGTCTACCATTCTCACACAACCAAAATTAAGATGTAGCTATGTTTTAAGCACACTGTGAAATCTACTCTTTCTTGGTATAATGTATAAAACGCAGTTACCTCAACCCTTGTTGGTTCTCAGGTTATCCAATTCTGGAGATTTCTATAGTGGGTTCATGATTCTCACACAGAATTTTCAAATTAGCTGAAAATATGTAAAAAAAAAAAAAAAAAAAATCTTCCAGTGAATCAAATTAGACCATGGGATAAAATTGACTGGGCTATCCCACTTATTCACTGTGCAACTTGGACCATCTATATGTATCAGTTTTTCCTCTGTAAAATAATAGTAACGATCACTAGCTACATGCATCGGTGAAGAGTTAAATAAGACAATCTTTTAAAACACATAGCAGAGTACCTGCTCAATAAGTACTGACTATTAGTAGTAATAGCCTACCACAGCAGTTGCTGGTTTGTGTTTCCCATATACTGTTTATATCCCGTAAACTGGATGCTTCTTTTTTCTTTTAAAATGAGATGCACAGATCCTTTGAGTCAAAGAGAAAAAAAGAGGACTATAATCACATCATGATCTGTAGCTGTCACAGCTAGTTCTTAAATCAGAATGGAGTTCCTTATGTTTGTTTAAGATATCAGTTGAAGGTGCCCTTGTGAGCCTACTCAGCGCTGTTATGGTTTTCTATCACCATCAATCAGGGAAACACATGTTAATTAAGTGCTTTACTGTTTTGCACATGATTTATTAGGTCTCGTCTCATTAATGTGTTTAATCAAAAAGAAAAGTAATTAAGTGGGGAATAGTGGCAGCAACACATACTTGGCATCAATTATTAAAAATAAAAGTTCTTAGGATGAGAGCTTGATCATTTGTCCTTAAGCCATTTGGGGGGTCTCAGCTGATGGCAAACCATCTAAACTATTACTACCTCTAATTCTTATATTTGCTGGGTTTTTTTTTTTTGAGGAACACTAAAGGGAAATATAATTTGATATTTACAATCAAAATACCAGCAGCTGGCAAAGGAAGACTGGAATTGCACAATCTTCTCTTTATCCCTTAATCATAGAAAGTCAATAAAACGCCTCTGCAGTCAAAAACCTGTGATTTGTCCTTTAAATATCAGTGATATGACTTTATAAGGTAGGCTTCTCAGAAAATAATGACTGCACAATTTGAAGGGGGGAAACAACTCATTTTAAAAGAAAAAAGAAACATTTTTTCCTTGAATAACTTGTTTTTCTAATGGAAGAGTTCATAACAATTTGAAAGGCAATGCCAGAGGTTATTTTGTGTACCCCTCATGTTTCTAGGCAGTGTTATAAACAAAACCTCCTAGAATTTGTTCTAGCCTTTTCAATAAAAGCACCCAACATAAAGACTATTATTCAGATATTAGAATTAATTCTGCCATTGTGATGAATCTATGTAACGAAGGTTTTCCTCTCTCTCCTTAGAGACGTTAAGATGCTATTGGTTTTCAATATCTGAAAGCCAATGAGTTTTAATTCCTGGAGTCAAATTAAAGATACATAAGCATCATAAATTATGCTTGGAACAAGGTAAGGAATAAATATACAAATTGGATGCCACTGTCAGGGAATATTCAGGTATAATAAGAATTCAGCCTTAGAATATTGTACTAAGAATTATGTATCTGACCATTACTATGAAGCTAATTTTTCCACCTTGCATCTATTACTATTTCATTTTGATGATGTTTTATCAATATTCTACCTTGTATTAGAAAAATTTTGTATTTGAAAGTTCTTGTAAAAATAAAACGGGCCAAATGTGAAAGTGACATTGCCATATACAAAGTAGAACATAAAACTTGCTAAATGGAAGATAAAAATTTGACTTAAGGATGAAAAATTCAGAAAATACTTCAATTTTTGGAAAAATCTCGATTAAAATATTAGTCATTGTGACTCTCTTAATCATTGCAATTTTTGTGCTTATCTGTATTCTTCAAATCAAATTCTACATTGAGGTGCATTGACTTTGAAATTACATCAAAAAGTTGTTTTTTAAAGCTGATTTCATTGAATTAAAAAGCAACAAACTAAAAATAATATTAGTTTTTTAAGTTTTTTATGTAGGTAGGTTTCTATATAATTCCTGATTTAACTTTGGTAGTAGTATAACATTATGCTAAAACGGGAAGTAACCTTAAAAATCATCTACATTTCCCAATATAAGTTCCATAGAACATTAATCTTGTGAGGCAGTCCTTGTAAACAAGCGTTCCACATCAAATAAGTTTGGGAAGCCCTGCTATCCACATTCAGAGGCTCCATCCAAAGGATCTAAGAAGCTTGCCACTAATAAAACCTGTTGAAGTCTATTTAACGCACTGTCTGCCTACCTCATTTAACTATGGACAACATTTTTCCACAAAACTCTAATTAACATCATGTCACACTGGAAAATGTTAATCTAGAGCAGTCCTCTAAAGAATGAAACTTACTCAGAGCTGTTGCTCAAGATCCAACAGCTAGATAATAGCAGCTTTGGCATTGAAACACAAATATTCTAACTCCCTGCCTGGTGCTCGTTTTTATTATGTCCAAATATTTGACATTTTTACTCAAAGATGAAGAGATGCCAATTTTTCCTTTTACATTCATCCAAGAGTCCTTTCCTCACCTCAAGGAAACAGACCAGGGACGATTTCTCTTGATACCTCATTCTAATATTCAAGTCAACCTAACATTGATGCACCCTCATGCCTTAGAACATTTGGATGACTATGAACAGACTTGAATAGTCCATCTATCGACCCACTTAAGAAGCAAAATTCTGCCTCACCATTTGCTATTCCCATTTCTGCTAATATGCAATGCTCCTCCCTGCAATAACCTTGAAGTAAAGGATTTTTTTTTTTTCAGTCCTTACACACTAATGCCTCTTGAAGGCCATTTATATCACACTTTAGGAGGTTTTTTTCCTCATTACCTGAGGAACAATGAGAGAGTTCCTCATCTGGGAACAGGAATGGAAGCTATGTTTAGAACTTTTACAGCTATTCCCACTAGTTTTATTCTCTTGTACAAAGTTTAAATGTTCGCACATGCAGGCCTATAACATCACCTTACCGTCAACTTGGAATGTTTGTCCTGGTAGTAGTAAAGTATTTGTTGTTTACCACCACTTAGATGTTGTCTGAAAATCCAGACCTTCACATATTCCCTTTATTGTATTGTTGCTTTCTTTTTCGCACTTATTTCTCTCCCTTTTAAAATATTCTAAGACATTTAAAGAATAGTTAGCATTCCTGGCTAACACAGTGAAACCCCGTCTCTACTAAAAATACAAAAACATTAGCCAGGCATGGTGCCGGGCACTGAGATTGTGCCACTGGACTCCAGCCTGGGCGACAGAGCAAGACTCCATCTCAAAAAAAAAAAAAAAAAAAAGGAATAGTTAGCATTTCGGTGTGACAACACAGCCCTCCTCCTCATGTTGAGGTCTGTGGACATTACTTTGGGAGTGGTGTAGAAATGCAGAACCTCAGGTCCCACATAGTACTACTCAATCGGACTGCATTTTAACACGATCCCCTTAGGATTTGTGTGCGCTTTCAAGTTAGGGAAACATTGACCTAGGATATGTTACAAAGCAAGGCTTTAATTTGTGAGGCAAAAGTTAGAAAGAATTGCATTTATTTGCTAACCCCTTCTGAACACAAACATCTTTTGTTGTTCTAAAATATACACCAACGCTAATATATTAGATGTGTGAGCTTTTAAATTTTGTGAAATAGAAACAAACGTGAAGACTTTCTGAAATGTTTCAAAGGGAACATCAAAATATAGCACATATAACTAAGGTAGTCAATTTGACTCTGATATCAAATAAGCTAACTGGCAGCCTTCTTTCCCTCTAGGAACTGACAACTGAAGCTGGGCAGCACAATTCAGCATTAACCAGAGCTATAGGGGGGTGTGGATTGAATAAATGCAACCCTTTCATTTCCCCATGTGGAACCATCCTGGGTGAGGCATTAGCATGCACAGCAGAGATGTTATCAGTCCATGGCTTTAGTCTATCCAGGCCTTTCTACATTGTGATTTCCTTGCAACTATCTTATTAGGACTAATGGGAAGAGGGGAACCAAGTCTTTAATGCTTCCTTGATGTAAACAGGAAAAAAAGTGTGATTTTCTTCAGGATACTAAGAGGTAGTATGTGTGACTCTGTACTAATCTTATTTGATAAGGCCATTATTGATTTCTTTTTCCATGCATTTAGAAGTGCTGTATCTTAGCAGTAGCATTCTCTAAGGAGCTTTACACAAGCAGCTCATTACACCACAAAAAAATCCCTGTAAGCTAAAGGGATCAATATTTATTATGCTCAATCTTAGAGCCAATGGAGACAACGCAGGAAGAGAGTTAAACATGGTGAGTTAAATTTCAGACTGCTACCTCTAAGCTAAATACCCTATGTAGTGGTGTCTCTAGAGGCCAATTTATAGAATTAGGAAAAATGAACTTACTAGTTTTATTAGGTTTACTGTTAAGTAGTCCTAATCATCCTCTAGATTTATAATAGGGAGGTAGATGGATGCCAAGAATCCAGGGAGTTGCATCTTAGTCAATACAAATTTCAAGAGTAAGGAACAACTAAATTTCCAAGCTGTTGGAAGGCATGCTGATTGTGCCATTATTACTTGCTAATTAATTGCTTACCTGCTCATTTGTGGTCAGTAGATATCAATGCATCCTCAAGTCTGCCCTTAGTTGGGGATTCAGCCTTATTTAATCAAAGGTTACAATCCAAGATGAAACACCATAAATCAAAAGGAAAGCAAATATGAAGGAGGAATTAGGTGTAGGTTGTCTGGCATAGAATAAAATCTAAAGTCTGGAATAAAACAAGCATTGACAAATCTCTCAAGAACAAGTATGTAATCCAATTTTTATTTGAAACCTATGGTTATACATCCAACTAGAAGTGTTCATGGGTTGGTTAGGGCTGAACAAAATTATAATAAGTTAAAATGGAAAATGTGACACCTCTCCCATACTGCATATTTGTACTTTACCCAGGGTCTCCAAAGTATTAATCTAAAGAAGTGGTAGTATTCCTACTTATTGTGATCAAGACAAGACAAAGAACTTGGGGCAAAAAAGCTTTTGGTTTTCTTCAATGCATGCTATCCAGGTAACTGCCAATTAAAAATGTGTTTAGAGCAAGGATTTCTGAAAGTAGAGGACACTTGAGAAACTCAGACCCAATTTTTCTCACACCTAGAACAGAATATCAGTCTCTCTAAATCCAGATATTTTTTGATACAATAGCTGATAGAAAGAAGATAAGCATTTTCAAATTATGCTTTGCCCAAGGCATTAAGAAACATGCAAGAGAATAATACAATTATGTGCCAATAGCTCCACTGTAATACTGGAAGTCCTAATCAGAGCAATTAGGCAAGAGATATAAATAAAGGGCATCCAAATTGGAAAAGAGGAAGTCAAACTGTCTCTGTTTGCAGATGATATAATCTTATATGTTAAAAAAAAAAAAAAAAAAAACCTAAAGACTTACCCAAAAACTCTTAGAACTGATACATTCAGTAAAGTTGCAGGATACAAAATCAACATACAAAAAGCAGCAGCATTTCTCTATATGACCAATGAACTAGCTGAAAAAGAAATCAAGAAGCCAATCCTATTTACAATAGCTGCAAGAATACCTCTCTAGGGAAAACTACAAAACACTGATGAAAGAAATTGAAGAGAACACAAATAGACATTCATGCTCATAGATCAGAAGTAATATTGTTAATATGACCATACTGCCCAAAGCAATCTACACATATAATGTAATTCCTATTAATTCTTCATAATTAATGACATTCTTCACAGAAATAGGAAAAAATCCTAAAACTTACATGGAACCACAAAAGACCTCAAATAGCCAAAGCAATTCTGGGAAAAAAGAACAAAGTTGGAGGCATACACTACCATATTTCCAAACATACTACAAAGCTATATCAATCAAAAACAACATGGTGCTGTCATAAAAATAGACACACAGACCCATGAAACAGAATAGAGAACCCTGAAATGAATCCATCTATCTACAACCAACTCATTTTCAACAAGGCACCAAGAATATTCATTGGGGAAAGGATAATCTCTTCAATAAATGGTGCTGGGACAACTGGATATCCTTATGCAGAAGAATAAAACTAGGCCTCCACCTCTCACCTTATACAAAAATCAACTCCAAATGCAGTGAAGACTTAAATGTAAGACCCAAAACTATAAAACTGTGAAAAACATGGAAGAGATCCTCCAGGATATTGGTCTGGGAAAAGATATTGTGAATAAGACCTCAAAAGCACAGGCAGCAAAATCAAAAATAAATAAATTATATCAGACTAAAAACCTGCTGCACATCAAAGGAAACAATCGTCAGAGTGAAAGGAAAACATACAGAACTGGAGAAAATATTTGCAAACTATCCGTTCAACAGGGAATTAATATCTATAATATACAAAGAACTCAAACATCTCAATGGCAAAACAAACAATCTGATTAAAAGTGGGAAAATGGGTGCAGTCGCCTCCAAGATGGCCAAATAGGAACAGCTCTGGTCTACAGCTCCCAGTGAAATCAATGCAGAAGACAGGTGATTTCTGCATTTCCAACTGAGGTACCTGGTTCATCTCACTGGGACTGGCTGGACAGTGGGTACAGCCCACGGAGGGTGAGCCCAAGCAGGGCAGGGTGTTGCCTCACCAGGAAGCACAAGGGGTCGGGGGATTTCCCTCTCATAGCCAAGGGATGCCGTAACTGTACCTGGAGGAGTGGTACACTCCTGCCCAAATACTGCGCTTTTCCCATGGTCTTCACAACCAGCAGAACAGGAGATGCCCTCCCGTGCCTGTCTCCGTGGGTCCCATGCCCATGGAGCCTTGCTCGCAGCTAGTGCAGCAGCCTGAGATCGACCTGGGACACAGGAGCTTGGCAGGAGGAGGGGAGTCCACCATTGCTGAGGCTTGAGTAGGTGGTTCTATGCTCACAGTGTAAACAAAGCTGCAGGAAAGCTCGAACTGGGCAGAGCCCACCACAGCTCAGCAAGACCTACTGCCTCTCTAGATTCCACCTCTGGGGGCAGGGCATATCTGAACAAAAACCAGCAGACAGCTTCTCCAGATTTAAATATGCTGGCCTGACAGCTCTGAAGAGAGCAGTGGTTCTCCCAGCAGCATGGTGTTCGAGCTTTTATAACAAACAGACTGCCTCCTCAAGTGGGTCCTTGACCCCTGTGTAGCCTGACTGGGACGCACCTCCTAGTAGGGGCCAACAGACACCTCATACAGGCAGATGCCCCTCTGGGATGAAGCTTCCAGAGGAAGGATCGGGCAGCAACATTTGCTGTTCTGCAGCCTTCACTGCTGATACCCAGGCAAACAGAGACTGGAGTGAACCTCCAGCAAACTCCAACAGACCTGCAGCTGAGGGGGCCTGATAGAAGGAAAACTAACAAACAGAAAAGAATAGCATCAACATCAACAAAAAAGACATCCACACCAAAACCCCAACTGTAGGTCACCAACATCAAAGACCAAAGGTAAGTAAAACCACAAAGATAGGGAGAAACCAGAGCAGAAAAGCTGAAAATTCCAAAAACCAGAATACCTCTTCTCCCCGCCAACAAAGGAACAAAACTGGACAGAGAATGACTTTGACAAGTTGACAGAAGTAGGCTTCAGAAAGTCAGTAATAACAAACTTCTCTGAGCTAAAGGAGCATGTTCTAACCCATCACAAAGAAGCTAAAACCCTTGAAAAAAGGTTAAACAAATGGCTAACTAGAATAAACAGTGTAGAGAAGACCTTAAATGACGTGATGGAGCTGAAAACTACAGTACAAGAACTTCGTGAAGCATACACAAAGTTCAAAAGCCGATTTGATCAAGTGGAAGAAAGCATATCAGTGATTGAACATCAAATTAATGAAATAAAGTGAGAAGACAAGATTAGAGAATAAAGAGTGAAAAGAAATGAACAAAGCCTCCAAGAAATATGAGACTATGTGAAAAGATCAAATCTACATTTGATTGGTGTACCTGAAAGGGACTGGGAGAATGGAACCAAGTTAGAAAACACTCTTCAGGATATTGTCCAGGAGAACTTCCCCAACCTAGCAAGGCAGGCCAACATTCAAATTCAGGAAATATAGAGAACACCACAAAGATAGTCCTCAAGAAGAGCAACCCCAAGACACTTGTCAGATTCACCAAGGTTGAAATGAAGGAAAACAATGTTAAGGGCAGCCAGAGAGAAAGATCGGGTTACCCACAAAGGGAAGCGCATCAGACTAACAGCAGATCTCTCAGCAGAAACCCTACAAGCCAGAAGAGAGTAGGGGCCAATATTCAATATTCTTAAAGATTTTCAACCCAGAATTTCATATCCAGCCAAACTAAGCCTCATAAGTGAAGGAGAAATAAAATCCTTTACAGACAAGCAAACGCTTAGAGATTTTGTCACCACCAGGCCTGCCTTACAAGAGCTCCTGAAGGAAGTACTAAACATGGAACAACCAATACCAGCCACTGCAAAAACCTGCCACATTGTAAAGATCATCAATGCCATGAAGAAACTGCATCAATTAATTGGAAAAATAACCAGCTATCATCATAATGACAGGATCAAATTCACACATAAAAATATTAACCTTAAATGTAAATGGGCTAAATGCTCCAATTAAAAGACTCAGACTGGCACATTGGATAAAGAGTCAAGACCCACCAGTGTGCTGTATTCAGATCCATCTCATGTGCAAGGACACACATAGGCTCAAAATAAAGGGATGAAGGAAGATCTACGAAGCAAATGGAAAGCACAAAAAAACAGGGGTTGCAATCCTAGTCTCTGATAGAACAGACTTTAAACCAACAAAGACCAAAAGAGACAAAGAAGGCCATTACATAATGGTAAAGGGATCAATTCAACAAGAAGAACTAACTATCCTAAATATATATGCGCCCAATACAGGAGCACCGAGATTCATAAAGCAAATTCTTAGAGACCGACAAAGAGACTTAGACTCCCAAACAATAATAATGGGAGACTATAATGCCCCACTATCAATATTAGACAGATCAACGAGACAGAAAATTAAGAGGATATCTAGGACTTGAACTCAGCTCTGGAGCAAGCAGACCTAACAGACATCTACAGAACTCTCCACCCCAAATCAACAGAATATACATTCTTCTCAGCACCACATCACACTTATTCTAAAGTTGACCACATAATTGGAAGTAAAATACTCCTCAGCAAATGTAAAAGAACAGAAATCACAACTGTCTTTCAGACCAGAGTGCAATCAAATTAAAACTCAGGATTCTCACTCAAAACCACACAACTACGTGGAAACCGAACAACCTGCTTCTGAATGACGACTGGGTAAATAATGAAAGGAAAGCAGAAATGAATATATTCTTTGAAACCAATGAGAACAAATACACAATGTACCAGAATCTCTGGGACACATTTAAAGCAGTGTGTAGAGGGCCAAGAGAAAGCAGGAGAGATCTAAAATAGACACTGTAACATCACAATGAAAAGAACTAGAAAAGCAAGAGCAAATAAATTCAAAAGCTAGCAGAAGGCAAGAAATAACTAAGATCAGAGCAGAACTGAAGGAGATAGAGACACAAAAAACCCTTCAAAAAAATCAATGAATCCAGGAGGTGGTTTTTTGAAAAGATCAACAAAATTGATAGACCACTAGCAATACCAATAAAAAAGGAAAGAGAAGAATCAAATACACACAATAAAAAATGATAAAGGTGCTATCGCCACCCCAATCCCACAGAAATACAAACTACCATCAGAGAATACTATAAACACCTCTATGCAAATAAACTAGAAAACCTAGAAGAAATGGATAAATTCCTGGACACATACACCCTCCCAAGATTAAGCAGGAAGAAGTTGAATCTGTGAATAGATCAATAACAGGCTCTGAAATTGAGGCAATAATTAATAGCCTACCAAACAAAACAAGACCAGGACCAGACAGATTCACAGCTGAATTCTGCCAGAGGTACAAGGAGGAGCTGGTACCATTCCTTCTGAAATTATTCAGATCAATTGAAAAAGAGGGAATCCTCCCTAACTCATTTGATGAGGCCAGCATCATCCTGATACCAAAGCCTGGCAGAGCTACAACAAAAAAAGAGAATTTTAGATCAATATCCCTGATGAACATCGATGCAAAAATCCTCAATAAAATACTGGCAAACCAAATCCAGCAGCACATCAAAAAGCTTATCCACCACAATCAAGTTGGCTTCATCCCTGTGACACAAGACTGGTTCAACATATGCAAATCAATAAACACAATCCATCACATAAACAGAACCAATGACAAAAACCACATGATTATCTCAATAGATGCAGAAAAGACCTCCAACAAAATTCAACAGCCCTTCATGCTAAAAACTCTCAATAAACTAGATATTGATGGAATGTATGTCAACATAATAAGAGCTATTTATGACAAACCCACAGCCAATATCATACTGAATGGGCAAAAACTGGAAGCATTCCCTTCGAAAACTGCCACAAGACAAGGATGCCCTCTCTCACCACTCCTATTCAACACAGTATTCGAAGTTCTGGCCAGGACAATCAGGCAAGAGAAAGAAATAAAGGGTATTCAAACTGGAAGACAGGAAGTCAAATTGTCTCTGTTGGCAGATGACATGATTATATATTAAGAAAACCCCATCATCTCAGCCCAAAATCTCCTTTCGCTGATAAGCAAATTCAGCAAAGTCTCAGGATACAAAATGAATGTGCAAAAATCACAAGCATTCTTATACACCAATAACAGACAAACAGAGACAACTCATGAGTGAACTCCCATTCACAATTGCTACAAAGAGAATAAAATACCTAGGAATCCAACTTACAAGGGATGTGAAGGACTTCTTCAAGGAGAATTACAAACCACTGCTCAAGGAAATAAGAGAAGACACAAATGGAAAAACATTCCATGCTCATGGATAGGAAGAATCAACATTGTGAAAATGGCCTTACTGCCCAAAGTAATTTATAGATTCAATGCTATCCCCTCCCCATCAAACTACCAATGACTTTCTTCACAGATTTGGAAAAAACGACTTTAAACTTCACATGAAACCAAAAAAGAGACCACATAGCCAAGACAATCCTGGTCAAGAACAACAAAGCTGGAGGCATCACACTACCTGACTTCAAACTATACTACAAGGCTACAGTAACCAAAACAGCATGGTACCAGTAC
Source organism: Macaca mulatta (assembly GCF_049350105.2). Taxonomy (NCBI): domain Eukaryota; kingdom Metazoa; phylum Chordata; class Mammalia; order Primates; family Cercopithecidae; genus Macaca; species Macaca mulatta. The sequence goes on along the minus strand of NC_133426.1, from coordinate 14,095,665 downwards.
TGAAACAGATATATAGACCAATGAAACAGAACAGAGGTCTCAGAAATAACACTACACATCTACCACCATCTGATCTGATCTTTGACAAACCTGACAGAAACAAGCAATGGGGAAAAGATTCCCTATTTAATAAATGGTGTTGGGAAAACTGGCTAGCCACATGCAGAAAACTGAAACTGGACCCCTTCTTTACACCTTATACAAAAAATCAACTCAAGATGGATCAAAGACTTAAATGTTAAGTCCTAGGACCATAAAAATCCTAGGAGAAAACCTGGGCAATCCCATTCAGGACACAGGCATGGGCAAAGATTTCATGTCTAAAACACCAAAAGCAATGGCAATAAAAAGCCACAATTGACAAGTGGGATCTAATTAAACTAAAGAGCTTCTGCACAGCAAAAGAAACTACCCTCAGAGTGAATAGGCAACCTACAGAATGGGAGAAAATTTTTGCAATCTATCCATCTGACAAAGGGCTAATATCCAGAATCTACAAACAGCTTAAACAAATTTTTAAGAAAAAAGCAAACAACCCCATCAAAAAATGGGCAAAGGATATGATCAGATACTTCTCAAAAGAAGACATTTATGCAGCCAACAGACATATGAAAAAATGCTCACCATCACTGGTCATTAGAGAAATGCAAATCCAAACCACATTGAGATGCCATCTCACACCAGTTAGAATGGCGATCATTAAAAAGTCAAGAAACAACAGATGCTGGAGAGGTTGTGGGAAAATAGGAACACTTTTACACTGTTGGTGGGAGTGTAAATTAGTTCAACCATTGTGGAAAACAGTTTGGGGATTCCTCAAGGATCTAGAACTAGAAATACCATTTGACCCAGCAATCCCATTACTGGGCATATACCCAAAGGATTATAAATCATTCTATGACAAAGACATATGCACACGTATGCTTATTGCTGCACTATTCACAACAGGAAATATTTGGAACCAACCTGAATGCCCATCAATGATAGACTGGATTAAGAAAATGTGGCACATATATACCATGGAATACTATGCAGCCATAAAAAAGGGATGAATTCATGTCCTTTGCAGGGACATGGATGAAGCTGGAAACCATCATTCTCAGCAAACTATCACAAGAGCAGAAAACCAAACACTGCATGTTCTCACTCATAAGTGACAGTTGAACAATGAGATCACATGGACACAGGGAGGGGAACATCACATGCTGGGGCCTGTGGGGGGTGGGGAGCTAGGGGAAGGATAACATTAGGAGAAATACCTAATGTAGGTGACGAGTTGATGGGTGGAGCAAACCACCATGGCACACGTATGACTATGTAACAAAACTACATGTTCTACACACGTAACCCAGAACTTAAAGTATAATTTTTTAAAAAGAGGGAAAATGATCTTAACAGACATTTTTCAAAAGAAGAAATACAAATGGCCAAGAAATATTTGGGAAAAAAAAAAAAAAAGTTCAACATCACCAATCATCAGGAAAACACAAAACAAAACTACTGTGAGGTATCATCTCATCCCAGTTAGGATGGCTAATATCAAAAAGACAAAAAATAACAAATGTTGGTGAGGATGTGAAGAAAAAGGAACAATTTTACACAGTTGGTAGGAATGTTAAACTAGTACAGCCACTATGGAGAACAGTATGGAAGTTCCTCAAATAACTACTAATAAAACTACCATAAGATCCAGCAATCTCACTACTGGGTACATATCCAGATGAAAGGAAATTAGTATACTGTAGAGACATCTGCCCTCCCATGTTTATTGCAGCACTATTCACAATAGCCAAGACATAGAATTAATCTATGTGCCCAACAACAGATGAAAGGATAAAGAAAATATGGCATATATAAATGATGGAATATTATTCAACCATAAAAATGAGATCTTGTCATTCATGGTAACATGCATGGAACTGGAGGACATTATGTTAAGCGAAATAAGTCAGAAAAAGAAAGTTAAACCCTGCATGTCCTCACTCATATGCAAAAGCTTAAAAAAGTTGATCTTGTAGAAATAAAAAGTAGACCAGAGGACTCCAGAGGCTGGGAAGGGAGAAGGGAGGTATAGGGAGAGATTTGTTAGAGGATATATACACAACAGCTAGATAAGAGGACTGGGTTCTAATGTTCTGTAGCACTGTAGACCTAATGTAGCTAACAATAATATATTTTACAGTTTCAAATAGCTAGAGGAGGACATTGGATGTTCCTAACACAAAGAATTGATAAATGTTGGAGATAATGGATATGCTAATTACCCTGATATGATCAGCATACATATGTATCCAAACATCATTGTGTACCCCATGAATATGTATAAATGTTATGTATCAATTATAAAATAAAATATAAAAAAGAAAACAAAAATTATTAAATATTACCAAGTAGGGTAAAGAACTTAATAGACCATGGAAAAAAATTAAAAATTCTCAAGATTCTTTCTTTCCCCTACAAAGACCACTATGATCAGATAGTTCTTCGGATTAGGGTTATCATATCTTCTAGGAAAAAAAAATCCATGTGTATTCTATTTAACTCATTCCAAAGGTAAGAAAAAAATCCAAATCTATGTCTGAGAGACTAACCTAACTCTGATATGAAAATCAGAGTTTCATATCAGGACAACTCCTTCCCCTCAGAGAAAACTGTTGACCAATTTCATTTATGAATATAACTCAAACATTAGCAAATTGAACATTAAAGTGGATTTTAAAGGAATGTACATGGTACACAAAGAATTCAAGGATAATTCAACATCAGAAAACAATTTACATAATTAAAAAAGTAAAAGCCATATAATCATCTTAATAAATTCATCTGCTAAAATTAAACAGAAATTCATGATAAAATGATTCATAAGTAGTGAATAGAAAATTATGCCTTTAATTTGAGTAAACATATTTATCAGGAACCAAGAACAAACTTCTTCCAAACAGCAAAATATAGATATGTCCATTAAAAACAGGAACAAGACAATGATCCCCACCATGTAACTATTTTTCAACATATTTTGGGGCAACAAGAAATGCTCATTTATTTATCTAAATCACTATTTAAAACAAGCATCACTTTAAGTGAAATAAGTTGATTTTTAGCCTTAAGTTTTTCCTCAAAAAATATGTCAGATACACAGAAGACGGGTGATTTCTGCATTTCCAACTGAGGTACCGGGTTCATCTCACTGGGGCGTGTCAGACAGGGGGTGCAGGACAGTAGGTGCAGCCCACTGAGTGAGAGCCAAAGCAGGGCAAGACATCGCCTCACCCGGGAAGTGCAAGGGGGAAGGGAATTCCCTTTCCTAGTCAAGGGAAACCGTGACACACAGCACCTGGAAAATTGGGTCACTCCCACCCTAATATTGTGCTTTTCCAAGGGTGTTAGCAAATGGCACACCAAGAGATTATATCCTGCACCTGGCTCAGAGGGTCCCACACCCACAGGGCCTCCCTCATTGCTAGCACAGCAGTCTGAGATCTAACTGCAAGGTGGCAGCGAGGCTGGGGGAGGGGAACCCGCCATTGCTGAAGCTTGAGTAGGTAAACAAAGCAGCCGGGAAGCTGGAACTGGGTGGAGCCTACTGCAGCTCAAGGAGGCCTGCCTGCCTCTGTAGACTCCACCTCTGGGGACAGGGCATAGCCAAACAAAAGGCAGCAGAAACCTCTGCAGACTTAAATGTCCCTGTCTGACAGCTTTGAAGAGAGTAGTGGTTCTCCCAGCACGGAGTCTGAGATCTGAGAACGGACAGACTGCCTCCACAAGTGGGTCCCTGACCTCTGAGTAGCCTAACTGGGAGGCACCCCCAAGTAGGGGCAGACTGACACCTCACACGGCCGGGAACCCCTCTGAGACAAAGCTTCCAGAGGAACAATCAGGCAGCAACATTTGCTGTTCAGCAATATTCACTCTTCTGCAGGCTCCGCAGCTGACATCCAGGCAAACAGGGTCTGGAGTGGACCTCCAGCAAACTCCAACGGACCTGCAGCTGAGGGTCCTGACAGTTAGAAGCAAAACAAACAGAAAGGACATCCACACCAAAACCTGATCTGTATGTCACCATCATCAAAGACCATAGGTAGATAAAACCACAAAGTTGGGGAAAAAACAGAGCAGAAAAGATGAAAATTCTAAAAATCAGAGCGCCTCTCCCCCTCCAAAGGAATGCAGCTCCTTGCCAGCAATGGAACAAAGCTGGATGGAGAATGACTTTGACAAGTTGAGAGAAGAAGGCTTCAGAAGATCAAACTTCTCTGAGCTAAAGGAGGAAGTTCGAACCCATCACAAAGAACCTAAAAACCTTGAAAAAAGATTAGACAAATGGCTAACTAGAATAACTAATGCAGAGAAGTCCTTAAATGACCTGATAGAGTTGAAAACCATGGCATGAGAACTATGTGACAAATGCACAAGCTTCAGTAACCGATTCAATCAACTGGAAGAAAGGGTATCAGTGATTGAAGATCAAATGAATGAAATGAAGCGAAAAGAGAAGTGTAGAGAAAAAAGAGTAAAAAGAAATGAACAAAGCCTTCAAGAAACATGTGACTACGTGAAAAGACCAAATCTACATCTGATTGCTGTACCTGAAAATGACAGGGAGAATGGAACCAAGTTGGAAAACACTCTGCAGGATATTATCCAGAACTTCCCCAACCTAGCAAGGCAGGCCAACATTCAACTTCAGGAAATACAGAGAACACCACAAAGATACTCCTCGAGAAGAGCAACTCCAAGACACATAATTGCCAGATTCACCAATGCTGAAATGAAGGAAAAAAAGTTAAGAGCAGCCAGAGAGAAAGGTCGGGTTACCCACAAAGGGAAACCCATCAGACTAACAGTGGATCTCTCAGCAGAAACTCTACAAGCCAGAAGAGAGTGGGGGCCGATATTCAATATTCTTAAAGAAAAGAATTTTCACCCAGAATATCATATCCAGCCAAACTAAGTTTCATAAGTGAAGGAGAAATACAATCCTTTACAGACAAGCAAATGCTTAGAGATTTTGTCACCACCAGGCCTGCCTCACAAGAGCTCCTGAAGGAAGCAGTAAACATGGAAAGGAACAACAGGTACCAACCACTGCAAAAACATGCCAAAATGTAAAGATCATCGATGCTAGGAAGAAACTGATCAACTAACGAGCAAAAGAACCAGCTAACATCATAATGACAGGATCAAATTCACACGTAATAATATTAACCTTAAATGTAAGTGGGCTAAATGATCCAATGAAAAGACACAGACTGGCAAATTAGATAAAGAGTCAAGACCCATCAGTTTGCTGTATTCAGGAGACCCATCTCACATGCAGAGACACACATAGGCTCAAAATAAAGGGATGGAGGAAGATCTACCAAGCAAATGGAAAACCAAAAAAAGCAGGGGTTGCAATCCTAGTCTCTGATAGAACAGACTTTAAACCAACAACAATCAAAAGAGACAAAGAAGGCCATTACATAATGGTAAAGGGATCAATTCAACAAGAAGAGCTAACTTTCCTAAATATATATGCACCCAATACAGGAGCACCCAGATTCATAAAGCAAGTCCTTAGAGACTTACAAAGAGACTTAGACTCCCACACAGTAATAATGGGAGACTTTAACACCCCATTGTCAACATTAGACAGATCGAGACAGAAAGTTAACAAGGATATCCAGGAATTGAACTCAACTCTGCACCAAGCGGACCTAATAGACATCTATAGAACTCTCCACCCCAAATCAACAGAATATACATTCTTCTCAGCACATCACACTTATTCCAAAATTGACCACATAGTTGGAAATAAAGCACTCCTCAGCAAATGTATAAGAACAGAAATTATAACAAACTGTCTCTCAGACCACAGTGCAATCAAACTAGAACTCAGGATTAGGAAACTCACACAAAACCACTCAACTACATGGAAACTGAACAACCTGTTCCTGAATGACTACTGGGTACATAACAAAATGAAGGCAGAAATAAAGATGTTCTTTGAAACCAATGAGAACAAAGATACAACATATCAGAATCTCTGGGACACATTTAAAGCAGTGTGTAGAGGGAAATGTATAGCACTAACTGCCCACAAGAGAAAACAGGAAAGATCTAAAATTGACACCCTAACATCACAATTAAAAGAACTAGAGAAGCAAGAGCAACCACATTCAAAAGCTAGCAGAAGGCAAGAAACAACTAAGATCAGAGCAGAACTGAAGGAGATAGAGACACAAAAAAACCCTCCAAAAAATCAATGAATCCAGGAGCTGGTTTTTTGAAAAGATCAACAAAATTGATAGACTGCTAGCAAGACTAATAAAGAAGAAAAGAGAGAAGAATCAAATAGATGCAATAAAAAATGATAAAGGGGGTATCACCACCAACCCCACAGAAATACAAACTACCATCAGAGAATACTATAAACACCTCCACGCAAATAAACTAGAAAACCTAGAAGAAATGGATAATTTCCTGGACACTTACACTGTCCCAAGACTAAACCAGGAAGAAGTTGAATCCCTGAATAGACCAATAACAGGCTCTGAAATTGAGGCAATAACTAAGAGCCTACCAAACAAAAAATGTCCAGGACCAGATGGATTCACAGCCGAATTCTACCAGAGGTACAAGGAGGAGCTGGTACCATTCCTTCTGAAGCTATTCTAATCAACAGAAAAAGAGGAATCCTCCCTAACTCATTTTATGAGGCCAACATCATCCCGATACCAAAGCCTGGCAGAGCTACAACAAAAAAAGAGAATTTTAGACCAATATCCCTGATGAACATCGATGCAAAAATCCTCAATAAAATACTGGCAAACCAAATCCAGCAGCACATCAAAAAGCTTATCCACCATGATCAAGTGGGCTTCATCCCTGGGATGCAAGGCTGGTTTGACATATGCAAATCAATAAATGTAATCCAGCATATAAACAGAACCAAAGACAAAAACCACATGATTATCTCAATAGATGGAGAAAAGGCCTTTGACAAAATTCAACAGCCCTTCATGCTAAAAACTCTCAATAAATTCGGTATTGATGGAATGTGTCTCAGAATAGTAAGAGCTATTTATGACAAACCCACAGCCAATATCATACTGAATGGGCAAAAACTGGAAGCATTCCCTTTGAAAACTGGCACAAGACAGGGATGCCCTCTCTCACCACTCCTATTCAAGATAGTGTTGGAAGTTCTGGCCAGGGCAACCAGGCAGGAGAAAGAAATAAAGGGTATTCAATTAGGAAAAGAGGAAGTCAAATTGTCCCTGTTTGCAGATGACATGATTGTATATTTAGAAAACCCCATCGTCTCAGCCCAGAATCTCCTTAAGCTGATAAGCAACTTCAGCAAAGTCTCAGGATACAAAATAAATGTGCAAAAATCACAAGCATTCTGATACACCAATAACAGACAAACAGAGCCAAATCATGAGTGAACTCCCATTCACAATTGCTTCAAAGAGAAAAAAATACCTAGGAATCCAACTTAAAAGGAATGTGAAGGACCTCTTCAAGGAGAACTACAAACCAATGCTCAACGAAATAAAATGGAAGAACATATAATGCTCATGGATAGGAAGAATCAATATCGTGAAAATGGCCATACTGCCCAAAGCGATTTATAGATTCAATGCCATTCCCATTAAGCTACCAATGACTTTCTTCACAGAATTGGAAAAAACTACTTTAAAGTTCATATGGAACCAAAAAAGAGCCCACATTGCCAAGACAATCCTAAGCCAAAAGAACAAAGCTGGAGGCATCATGCTACCTGGCTTCAAACTATACTACAAGGCTACGGTAACCAAAACAGCATGGTACTGGTACCAAACCAGAGATATAGATCAATGGAACAGAACAGAGCCCTCAGAAATAATACCACACATCTACAACCAGCTGATCTTTGGCAAACCTGACAAAAACAATAAATGGGGAAAGGATTCCCTATTCAATAAATGGTCTGGGAAAACTGGCTAGTCATATGTAGAAAGCTGAAACTGGATCCCTTCCTTACACCTTATACAAAAATTAATTCAAGATGGATTAGAGACTTAAATGTTAGACCTAAAATCATAAAAGCCCTAGAAGAAAACCTAGGCAATACCATTCAGGACATAGGCATGGGCAAGGACTTCATGTCTAAAACACCAAAAGCAATGGAAACAAAAGCCGAAATTGACAAATGGGATCAAATTAAACTAAAGAGCTTCTGCACAGCAAAAGAAACTACCATCAGAGTGAACAGGCAACCTACAGAATGGGAGAAAAAGTTTGCAATCTACTCATCTGACAAAGGGCTAATAGCCAGAACCTACAAAGAACTCAAACAAATTTACAAAGAAAAAAAACAAACAACCCCATCAAAAAGTGAGTGAAGGATATGAACAGACACTTCTCAAAAGACATGTATGCAGCCAACAGACACAGAGAAAAGTGCTCATCATCACTTGCCATCAGAGAAATGCAAATCAAAACCACAATGAGATACCATCTCACACCAGTTAGAATGGCAATCATTAAAAAGTCAGGAAACAACAGGTGCTGAAGAGGATGTGGAGAAATAGGAACACTTTTACACTGTTGGTGGTTCAACCATTGTGGAAAACAGTATGGCGATTCCTCAAGGATCTAGAACTAGAAATACCATTTGACCCAGCCTTCCCATTAATAGGCATATATCCAAAGGATTATAAATCATGCTGCTATAAAGACACATGCCCACGTATGTTTAATTCGGCACTATTCACAATAGTAAAGACTTGGAACCAACCCAAATGTCCATCAGTGACAGACTGGAGTAAGAAAATGTGGCACATATACACCATGGAATACTATGCAGCCATAAAAAGGATGAGTTCATATCCTTTGTAGGGACATGAATGCAACTGGATACCATCATTCTCAGCAAACTATTGCAAGAACTGAATGGGCAAAATAGAAAACTAAACACTGCACGTTCTCACTCATAGGTGGGAATTGAACAATGAGAACACTTGGACACAGCAAGGGGAACATCACACACCGGGGCCTGTTGTGGGGTGGGTGGAGGGGGGAGGGATAGCATTGGGAGATATACCTAATGTAAATGACGAGTTAATGGGTGCAGCACACCAATATGACACATGTATACATATGTAACAAACCTGCACATTGTGCCCATGTACCCTAGAACTTAAAGTATAATAAAAAAGTCAGATAATTTCTTAAGCTATCATATTGCTCACTGAATAAAGAGAAATTCTCTTTCACCTTTTATAGATACACAATATTATTGTCCTATGTGATTTTCCAGATGTTTTCTGAAATCATGCTGACACTCGTTCCATCCTGGTTTGACACGTAGACTATAATTATCTTCTATGTGTCAAATAAATCAAACAGAAGAGAGTCGAAAAAGCTAACCTTGTCTTCTCCTGTTGCTTTCTACCTTCCATGGTTTCAGAAATAGCAATATCCTTGATTTTACAAAGCAGGTTTTATATCTTTGGTAGGCCATTCTCTGAATTCTCATTAGTACTAGAGGTATGATAGTGGCTGATTTTGAGATAAAGCTGCTAGCACCATTGCAACAGGGATGGCAAATCACTGTTCATCTCAAAGGCAATAAAGATATATTCTTAATTTAGCAAGTTAACAGAAGAACAAACACATTAGGCTCAACAAAGGTGATTTCCATCAAGTTCTAATTAGAAACATATTAATTAGAAATGTTGAATAAATAAAACTTGGAATGGGATAGCTATTTTTAAAACTTCAATTTTTTTTTAAATGTCACTCATATTTACAATCTCTAATGAGGTTAATTTTTATATCATTCTTTAGTTCTAAGAATCATAGTATATTGGACACAAGTTACAGTCTAGCAAAGGATGACCTTATTTCAAGTGCTATATTTGTATTGATGGCAACAGACAATGTTTACTTAGCCTAGTGAAGCATGTGTAGGTAGGAGGGACAGATAGAGACATTTGCAACCAAAGTGGTATAGTGGAAAGGGATCACTATAATTTTTATAACTAGTGATATTGGGAAATTATCAATAAGGTTGAACATGCCTTTTTTTTTTTTCACCTTGAGAGCTTACACTTCGAGAAAAGAAGACAAAAATCACAATGAATTTAAGCATAAAAAGGATATAATTTACTGAAAGGTTGTGCAATCCAAACATTATTTTCAAAATATGTGGATCTGAATTCATTTTTAAGTTTTTAGCTTGAGATAATTGTAGATTCCCATGCAGTTGTAAGAAATAACGCAGAAAGAGATCCTGTGTACTTTTACCCAGTTTTACTCCATAAGAACATCTTTCAAACTATGGTACAACATCTCAACCAGACTACTGACATAGCTACAATCAACTGAATTTGTTCAGATTTCCCTTGGCTTACTTGCACTCGTGTGTGTGTGTTTAATTCTATACAAGTTTACCAGAATGCTAGGCTTTAGTATCCATCACTAGTCATAATCCTGAACAGTTCCATCACCACAGTGTTGCCCTCTTAAAACCAACTCACCTTTCTACTATCCTCCATACCCGCTTAACACCTGGCAACCACTAATCTGTTCTTTACTATGATTTTATGTCAAGATGTTATACAAATAGAATTATGTAATATGTCATTTTTTGGGATTGGCCTTTTTCACTCAGCATAATTCTCAGGAGATTCATCCAAGTTGTTGTGTGTATCAATTGTATATTCTTTTCATAGTTGAGTAATATTCCATGGTATGGATGTACCATAATTTACTTAACCATTTGCCCATTGAAGGACATCTGTGTTGCTTCCAGTTTGGGGTTATTATGAATAAAGGTGCTTTGAATGTTTGTGCACAGGCTTTTGAGAAAACGTACATTTCCATTTCCCTTGGATAAATAAATGCCCAAGAGTGCAACTGCTGTGTGATATGGCAATTGCAGGTTTAGTTTTATAAAAAGCTGCCAAACTGTTTTCCTGAGTAGCTATTATCATTTTACATTGCCACCAGCAGCACATGAGTGATTGGATCCAGTTTCTCCACATCCTTGCCAGCATTTGATGGGTCACTTTTTATTAGCCCATCTATTATAATAGATGTTGAATGTACTTTTAATCCAGGATTCTTAACCTCAGCCTATTGACATTTTGGACTGAATAATTATCTGGTGTTGGAAGGAGGACTATTCTGTGATTGTAGGATGTTTAGCCATACCCCTGACCTCTACCTACCAAATGCCAGTAGCGTGCCCTATCCCCTACTCTCCACCCCTTCTTGCCTTTATTACAACCAAACATGTCTTCACATATTGCTAAATGTCCCAAAGAGGCAAAATCTTCCCTGTTTGAGAATCACTATAATTTATCACGACACTCTACATCTAAAACAAGATCACTAGTGCTCATTTATCTCCTCTGGGCTCTTTTTTCCCTTTTTTGGGAAATATAAAACTTTTCTTAACACCCCACTCTCTTTCTCTTTTCCAACCAATCCCCTTAACTCATCACCCAGATCCGTAAGATTATAAACCTGCTATGATGACTTACTAGACTAGAACCAAAGTGAAATTGCTTTCATATGATCTTGTTCAGGCTACTAACTCTCAAATTATCTCCGTCAGCTAGGAATGTGTCTGCTCCCATTTGGTTATTAGGTGCTAGTCTCAGGCAGAAGCAAATTCAGAATAGCTGTGAGATGAGAAAGGCGAGGAAAACGTGAAAAATAGGCTTTTTAAAAGGGGGCTGGTGCAGATTAGAAAGAATCCAGGTTAAAACAGAATATGCTGCAAGTTGGGAAAAACGAAAATTCCAGCCACTGTACCTGCATACTCTAATTACTAAGCACAAAACTCTGCACTTAACTTCAGATATATGTCAAAACACTAATCCCCCCACTTCCCAGTCTATTAAAATACTTCTCATCCTTCAAAGCTCAGATCAAGTGCTATCTCTTCTGTAATACCTTCCCCATTCCTTCCAGCTGGAACAAAATAAGCCTTCCCCTGGATTCTGCCAACATCTATCTCCACCTTGATCATTACTAGGACTGATATCATTCTGTCCATGCTTTGATTACGTGTGCATTTGTGCCCATCCTGAGATGGCTAGCTTCTTGAATTTTATTTAGCAAAAACACCAGGGCAAGAATGCCTGTGCAGTGGTACAGTAGGTTACATAGAAGGCAGAATGAAAATGGATAGAGAAGAAACAGGCAGCATAAAGACAATCAAAGAAAGGGTCATTTTAAAGTCAGAACTTTTAGGGAAATTTGGAGCTAAGCTCACCTTGACATTTGTATCCAAGAAACTTCTACAACTGGGATAAAAGAAAAAACCTGTTAACTGTGAAATAGAGGAAGGGATCTTTTGAGTAAGTGGTTCTTAAATGGAATCACCTGGAAGGTTTCTTTTTTAAAAAATGTCAGCTTTGACTTTAGATTCAAGGGTTACATATGCAGGTTTGTTACATGGATATATTGTGTGATGCTGAGTTTTGGGACATGAATGCTCCCATCATCCAGGTAGTAAGCACAGCACCCAACAGTTAATTTTCCGTCTTTCCATCATTACATTCTAAATCTATGTAAAATGAAATTACTAATGTTCACTTATCTCCTCTGGGCTTTTCCTCTTTTTGTAGGAAAAAAATGTTGGGTGCATATATAGAGTAATTAAATCTTCTTGTTGAATTGAACTCTTTATCATTATGTAAGGACCTTCTTTGTCCTTTTATAACGGTTGTTGGTTTAACATCTGTTTTATCTGATATAAAATAGTGACTCTTGCCCTTTTTTTCATTTGCATGATAGGTCTTTCTCCTTTCCTTTACTTTGAGCCTATGGGTGTCTTTACATGTGAGATGGGCCTCTTGAAGACAGCATACAGTTACGTTTTAGGTCTTGGTTTTTTAATCCAACTTGCCACTCTGTGTGTGTGTGTGTGTGTGTGTGTATATATATGTTTTTGTTTTTGTTTTTAAGAGACAGAGTCTTCCTCTGTTGTCCAGGCTGGAGTGCAGTGGTGCGATCTCAGCTCACTGCAACCTCAGCCTCCTGGGTTCAAGCAATTCTCCTGCCTCAGCCTCCCGAGTAGCTGGGAGTACAGGCACACACCGCCACACCTGGCTAATTTTTTGTATTTTAGTAGAGAAAGGTTTCACCGTGTTGCCCAGGCTGGTCTCAAACTCCTGAGCTCAGGCAATCCACCCACCTTGGCCTCCCAAAATGCTGAGATTAGAGGCGTGAGCCACTACACTCAGCCTACTCTGTGCCTTTTAGGTGGGGTCATTTAGACCATTTACATTCAAGGTTAATATTGATATGTGAAGTTTTGATGCTATCATGTTGTTGTTAGCTGGTTGCTTTATAGTCTTGATTGTGTAGTTGTTTTATAGAGTCTGTGGGCTATGTGCTTTCATGTGTTTTTATGGCAGCAGATGTTCTTTTGTTTCCATGTTTAGAACTCTCTTAAGAATCTCTTGTAGGCTGGTAACAAATTCCCTTAGTGATTGCTTGTGTGGAAAAGATTATTTTCCTTCATTTATGAAGCGAGTTTGGCAGGATACGAAATTTTTGGTTGGAATTTTTTTTTTTTTAAGAATGCTAACATAGGACTGGGCATGTTGGCTCACACCTGTAATCCTAGCACTTTGGGCAGCCAAGGCAGGTGAATTAGAGTTCAAGACTAGCCTGGCCAACATGGCAAAACCTCATCTCTATTAAAAATACAAAAATTAGCTGGGTGTGGTGGTGTGCACCTGTAATTCTAGCTAGTCAGGTGGCTGACGTGAGGTGGGAAGATCTCTTGAATTCAGGAGGTAGAGGTTGCAGTGAGCCAAGACCATGCCACTGCATTTCAGCATGGATGATGGAGTGAGGCTGTGTCAAAAACAAAAAAACAAAAAAACAAAACAAAAAAAACCCAGAATGCTAAAATAGGCCCAGTTTCTTCAGGCTTGTAAGGTTTCTGCCGAAAAGTCCACAGTTAGCCTGACGGGGTTCCCTTTTTTAAGTAATATGCCCCTTTTCAATAGTGGCACTTAAGAGTAAGGGCCATCTCTTTACATATAAAGCAGATAGATGGGCTCTTACTTATCCATGCATCTGTTTTATATTTCAGTGCATATAGAACAGTGATCTAGGGAGGGCAAGAGATGACTCCCTCATCAAGTCTATTCCTGGGCCTAGGCAGAGCCGCCTACAATTACTGGCGCCACACCTGCATTTCCTTAGCCCTAAGTGGGGCGTAGGCAGGCCTGTACTCGCTGCTCCCTCAGGGGCAGTCTGAGCTGAAGGTTAGGTCACCAGGAGGCCTGCAACTCTTCTCCAATAACCCACTAGTCCTCCGAGCTTGGCAAAGTCAGAGCAGGTTGTGGAGTATGTCTGCGGGTAATTTTGTGATGCCGTGGGCCAAGGGTGGATGATCCCCAAGCAGGGGCCTTGTGCCATGACTCTGCAACTTGTATGGCACTTGTAAGCCTGAGGTTTTCAGCCCAGCAAACATCTGTGGGGCCCACACAGCTCATGCGCCCCCAACTAGGTCTCTCTCTGGCATCTGCCCCAGGAGTAGTCCCAACAAGCTAGGCTTGTCCCAAACCTTTTTCTCCCTCTAGGGAGCACTGTCGCCTGAAACACCTGGGCTCCCTGAGGGTCATCTGTGGCTGGATGACAGGCTACACCCCTTCCTGGACTGGTCTTGTGCAGGGAGGGACACCCAGCTCCTGTGCCAGCACATGAGCCTATACCACACTCTTCTCAGTGTTCTGAAACTGGGGGCTCCTCCCCAACTTGAGCTCAGGCCACAGATCTCAGCTGGATACCCCTGGACAGTGTGCTCAAATCCTGGGGTATTATGATGGGGCCCACAGTTTTGTCTTCTGGCCCATTGGGTCAAGCACTGGCTGTGCTGACAGGATGGGGGCTGGGGTGCTGAACTGCTCCCAGGCTGCAGGCAAAACATTCAGGCAGGGAATTGGAGGTTGTGCTCTGGGCACCCTCCTGTGGGAGACCCAGGCAGGTGGTCTTGGGAGGGGATGGCAGGCAAGTGGGCACATGGATCAGATGCACTCTAGTTTTGTGGGAAAGACAGCTCTGCTTTCTCCCCACCTGGCCACCAGCAGGGCTAGAGCCGCTCAGAGCAAGATGGAGAGCCTTGGGGGATGGGTGCCTACGGCTGCATTTTACTGAAGCTGCATCTGGCACCATGACACCTTCTGGGCTCCACACAGGTTTAAGCTCTGCCTCCCCTGGGGAGTTCCCCCTGCAAACTCAAATGTCTATGTGAGTCATGGGATCTCTTTTTGCTAGGATCCCAGAGGTCCACAGTGGGAGGGTGGTTCCCTGGAGTTCCTTCACTCACCTCTTCCTTAGGATCAGGAGCCAGTCCTGGCACTTGGCAGCTCTGTGCAAGCTTCCCAGCTTCCTCCCTCTTCAATTTTGGTGTCTGCATCTCCTCTCTGTCGACTTTCAGTATTTTCTCTCAAAAGATCTGTTTGAAGTGTGATGTTTTACTCGATATTTTGGTGTCAGGTTCACGAGTACACCAAATGTCCTGCTCGGGGTCAGGTTTCAGCTTATGCTGAGGTCTGAAGGGAGTGGGTGGATGAGCAGATAGTTGAAAGAACACTCGGCGGGCGGGGCAGGCAGGTGAAATGTAGTTTTATTCAGTAGCTCTCTCATCAGCAGCTCATTCACACTGTCCACCTTGTCTCAGCTGCTTGAGCCGGTGGTTTCCACACACAGCTGCATGGCTGGCTCTCCCTTCAGGGTCAGCAGCTTAACTCTTTCTTCTCTAGACACGAGCGAGCTGAGCTGTGTCCTGGCTCCCCTCGTCCATCTGCAAAGACGATGGACAGTTCTGTCTGTCTGTCTGTCTGTCTCTCTCTCTCTCTCTCTCTCTCTCTCTCTCTCTCTCTCTCTCTCTCTCTCTCTCTCTCTCTCTCTCTCTCCCGGTGCAAGCATGCCTATACAGTGTCAGCGGGGCAATTATATCTTTTATAGACAATAGTGGCGTAGGTCCAAGGGATGGCCTTTCCTTGTTATGGCTAATGTGATAACAAGTGGAGTTATATGACTGCACTACAAACTCGCTGAGTCATGCAGAATATAAACATCCTACCTCGGCCTATCCTTGACCACAGCACAGCCATGTTCCTTATATTTGGTTTCCCTTGGTAAGTGAGGCATTTCCCAGCTGCATCTCATGGGCCACCTTAGTTCATTTTCCCCACCTGAAAGGCTTCTAACAACAGATTGCTGGGCTCTAGTCCTAGAAATTTTGATTTGGTGAGTCTGGAGCAGGGCCTGATAATATGCATTTTTAAGGAGTTTCCAGGTGATGCTGCTATTGGTGGTCGAGCACCACATTTTGATAACCACTGGTGTAGGCTAACCCTCAAGGTTCCTCCACCTGTGGAGTCCAGCCCAGCAGCACTGCTATGGAAAGTTACTGGGGGAAGGACTTATATAGTGGAAACAAACTGGGAAGCACCTCCTCTTTGCTGAGCAATCTAGAATCTTCCCATGAGCTTTGGCTCTGGGCCTCTTTTAATGACTTTAGACACATATTTAGTAAGAAGTTTATATTCATCTTTATATTTCTGAAATGCTTTGCACACAATAGATGGGGGATATAGAATAAAGGCTCATTACATGAAAACATGGATGGAATGAATTTAATATTCTTGCAGTTCTTGCATGTCCATTGCATAAAGAAATTTTCTAATAAAAGTTTGTTAGTCTTGTTGTTGCTCCTATTGGTAATGATGCCATAACATCCTTCTCAATGTGATGCTAAACGTACGGAAGATAAGGAAATGTTTAGAGAAATGAATAATAAGTTTTGCAAAGATAAAAGTCTAGAAAGCTAGTCTAGGCTGAAGATATTGCCCATAATCTGGCAGGTAGGTGGGGAGATAGATAGATAGAGATTGATAGATAGATGAGATAGAGATTGATTGATAGATGAGATAGAGATAGATAGAGACAGAGATAGATAGCTAGAGACAGAGATGCCCACAAACCTCATGGATTCTGTGGTAGACAGATCTCTAAGATTGCCCCTAGGATCTCCATCCCTGGTATTCATGCCCATGTATAATCTATTCATTTTGAGTGTCCTGGCTCACTACAGTAATTTGTTTTAAAAAAATGAATACAGCAAAAGTGATGGATATTACTTCCTTGATTAGGTTACAAAACATTGTATCTTCCTTTCATTTTATTTGTACTCTCTCTCTCTTTTGTCTTTTCATGTGCTCAATCTGATGAAGTCAGCTTTGATGAAGAGGCCACATGGCAATGACCTCAGAACAGCCTCTGACCAAAAGCCAGTGAAGAACTGAGCCATCAGCTCAACATGGGCCCAACAACCTGATGAGTGAGCTAGGAAGCAAATCCTTCTAAGTCAAGCCTTGAAATCACACTGGCTTTGTTAGACACCTGGAGACAGTGGGCCTAGTTAACTCGTATGTGCATTCCTGATCCACAGAAACTGTGAGATAATAAATGTGTTTTAAGGTGCTAAGTTTGGGGGTTATTTGTTATGCAGTAATAGATAATGACACATATTATTTTCTAAAAATGCCAAATAATGTATTCTGCAGAGCATCAAAGAAGTAGTGTGTGTGAATCTGTGTGTGTGTGTGTGTGCGTGTGACAGAGAGAGAGAGAGAGAGAGAGAGAAAGAGACAGAGAGACAGAGAGAGAGAGACAGATCAGGTAGGGTTCCAAAAACATTTCTGATCTCATTTCCCATTGCACAAGATTCATTACTAATCTGATCCCCTAAAAAATTAAACACCAAAAGTTCCAGAATTAATTAGGGTCATCACTATTATCATTATTATTCAAACTTTCCAGACCTAATTGTGCTATCCCACTCACTTTACTCACAACTATTGACAGAACTGTGATATTTGTAATAATGGTTGGTCTTAGCCTTTCTCACTCACATTTTAACTCTACTCAGATCTTCTTGCAGACTTAAGTGGGAATGAAAGAGAATGTAGCTGTGCCCTGGCCATGGCTAGAGTTTAAAGTACCACAACTATACATAAACATCTCTACACATCAAGAATCACAGACAACATTCCATCCATCACTTATCCATCCAATTTTCAACAAATGTTTACTGAATGCCTATGTTGAGCAATGCACCATGCTAGGAAGAATAATTGAAAGATGGCCATATTAGAGAAATGCAAATCAAAACCACAATGAGATACCATCTCACACCAGTTAGAATGGCAATCATTAAAAAGTCAGGAAACAACAGGTGCTGGAGAGGATGTGGAGAAATAGGAACACTTTTACACTGTTGGTGGGATTGTAAACTAGTTCAACCATTGTGGAAAACAGTATGGCGATTCCTCAAGGATCTAGAACTAGAAGTACCATATGACCCAGCCATCCCATTACTGGGTATATACCCAAAGGATTATAAATCATGCTGCTATAAAGACACATGCACACGTATGTTTATTGCGGCACTATTCACAATAGCAAAGACTTGGAACCAACCCAAATGTCCATCAGTGACAGACTGGATTAAGAAAATGTGGCACATATACACCATGGAATACTATGCAGCCATAAAAAAGGATGAGTTTGTGTCCTTTGTAGGACATGGATGTAGCTGGAAACCATCATTCTCAGCAAACTATCGCAAGAACAGAAAACCAAACACCGCATGTTCTCACTCATAGGTGGGAACTGAACAATGAGATCACTTGGACTCGGGAAGGGGAACATCACACACCCGGCCTATCATGGGGAGGGGTGCGGCGGAGGGATTGCATTGGGAGTTATACCTGATGTAAATGACGAGTTGATGGGTGCTGACGAGTTGATGGGTGCAGCACAGCAACATGGCACAAGTATACATATGTAACAAACCTGCACGTTATGCACATGTACCCTAGAACTTAAAGTATAATAATAATAATTTTAAAAAAAGAGAAAGATGGCCATGATCATAACATGTTCATATTTCCATATTCCCTTTTAAATTTACAGTAACCATGACACCTCCCTCACCTCTACAGTGTTTTCTTTTTAGCAGCGTCTATATAGCAAGTATTTTGAGCACATTGCCATTTGTGAAATGCTGTCAGTGAAAAAGCTAATTCCTAAGAACAGACAAGAAGTCTGCCATTGGCAGGTACTTCAACTAGGCTTTTCAAAGATGAAACACCGACAGTGGGCCATTTGCTATTGCTGGCATGACATTTGACTTGATATTTGAAACTCTTGTGTGGCCATTTCCCAAGGGGCCACAATGAAGGCTCAAGGGGCCTCCCTGTAAAGATGAAACACAGCAAGGCAGATACCAGTGTGTGTCTGACATGGATTCAGCTCGGCTTGCACAGTCAGCCTGTAGCACAACCACAGTTCATAAAATCCCATGTCCCTCAGGGTTCCCAGAGATCATAAGAAGTAAACAAAAGACAGAATAAGCTCATGAGACACATTGCTTTTAACTAAAAAGCAATATACAAGTATCAAAATAAATCCAGAAAAGGCCATTTGGCAATCCATATGAGAAGATTTAATTTGTATTTTGCATATCTTTTGATCTAGCAAATCTAATTATAGGAATTTATCCTAAGTTGTGTGGGGGAGTGGGGAGATCATAGGGCTTTGAAAATCTATGACTACAGGGGCATTTGTTAAAATGATGTTTATGAGGAAAGAAATTAGAAACCACCTAAATATGCACCAAGAGAGGACAGGATAAATTAACTATTACATAATCATACAATGGAAAATAATTTAGCCATTAAATAACATTGTGGAAGAATAATTAAGAACTAGGGAAATATTAATGTTCAGTATATATTATTAAGTGAAAAGGCAGGTTAAGAAACAAGTACAATATTTTTATGTTTTTGTTAAAAAATGTATGTGCATACTATATATATGTACATATATATATATATATAGAGAGAGGTGGGAATGTTAATAGTGGTTTTATCTCAATATTGGGTTTTTGGATAATTTAAATATTATTTTTATTTAACTATACGGTTTATATTTTTCATAATGAGCATATAGTTTTGAGATTAGGGATAATTTCAATTTTATTACTTTTATTTTACTATTGTCTGTATTTTCTATAATGAACACACATTGCTTAGAAAAACATTAAATTATTATTTATAAAGGGATCAATTAACTGAAAATGTACATTAAAGAAATTCTTAAACTAAATCTTGAGGTTTTAAGTACATGAAAAGGGAATAAATGTAACTGAGCATCTTCAATTCTGCCTTCTGCCCAGCAACTTAGCTATTACTCAAAGGAAATAAAAAGTTGAGTTTAAAACATCACTGTCACATAACCACCCTACATCTTGTTATCTTCTGGAATTGAGACTTTTTTTTGCCAATGAATGAACCGAAAGGAACTTTTCTTTTTGCTGGCGGAGGAGGAAATGGTCTTGTTAGGAGGAAGGAGAGAAAGCACACCCTCATATAAGGATAACCAGATGCCAGCTAGGGACAGCACATATCTGTGGCCGCTACTTACAGAGGTTCTCCAAGGCAGTTCAAATGTGAACACATTTTCTGTTCAGGGGCAGTGTAAGTTTTTCATTTTTAAAATTAGTCTCAATAGGCAACTTCAAGGAAACCAAAGTGGTAGAAGATATAAGTATTATAGGTATAAAAATATTTAGTCTCTTTCTAAAATTAAGCAGAACTTGATATTTTAGAAGGCAACTATTTTTTATTTTAAATCAAAACAATGCTTCACATTTAAGTAATTTTTGCCTCTAAACTTTTCTATTTCTTTTATCTAAATAAAAAAGAGAAGCTCTCAACCAGAGTTTGAGACATACATAAAATAGCAAAATAGACCAAAAACATATAATTTAACAAATACTGTGACTCAATTATGTTACTTCTTTCTAGGAGACACAAAACACATTCTGAGGAAATATGCACTCACTACATATGCACGGGAATCATTCATTTACTCATTTAACATGAATTATCACCCACAAAGTGTTAAGTACCTAGAATAAAGAGATAACGATCAATCCTGTCCTACAGACCCACCTTAAAAAGAATAGGTGGGGCAGTTGAGACAGAAAATACGTTAAAGTCTTCTTTGTGTGGCAGAGAAACAAATTATATTTTCAACACAATGTATTAAGTGCTTTAATAGATTAATGCACAGTGTGATTTCTATTGGCACCAGAGGACAGACATTTGAAAAATACTCGACAGGAAAAGACATTAAGGAGGCTTCCAAGAGGAGGAAAGACTTTTGCTGAATCTTGAAAGGATGGAGAGTTAACCCAGTAGATGAGTGAGGAATACATGTGGGGCACAGAGATGTGTCACTGATGAAATGTAGGCTGGATACATCTAAAACAAAGGAATTCTTAGGGCAACATAATGATACCTGCTAATTTCTCTTATTTCATTAAAACAGAATTTGATTATACATTGACATTTAGCAAGCTCATAGGTTTAAGAAATTGCAAGATTGTTCAACTATGGCATATTAGGTTATTGTTAAAAATTATTCATTCACCCCTCTTTCACTTTGTGGGCGGAACATACTTGCTCATCCCTTGATTTTGGGTTTGTCTACTTGCTTGCATTAGACAGTGGAATGTCAGGAGATACAAGGCTTGAAAAGTACTTGAGAGATTGGGCTTTCTCACGCGCACCTCTGCAAACCTATGGAAAGAAGTTGTTCTGACTAGCTCACTGCTCTTGGGAGGAAAATGAGAGAAACGAAGAGCAGAGCCTCCCCACCCAAGTCCTCCTAGATAGCCATCCCTGAGCTGATATTCAGACTTGTGACCTTATTGTTGTATGCCTCTGAGATTCTGTGGTTGTTATGCAGCAGTATCGTGGTCATAGTTACTGATACACCAATCAAAAATATTTCCTGATACTGTGTGTATGATTCCAAACATAACTAACATTTCTTAAACGAGTAGCTCATCACAATTTTGTATTGTGTTACTGTGTGATGTATGAGTTTTGATTGGAGAGATGTGATATGGAGTTTGGTTGAAATGAACATGCCCAGACAACCAAAAGAAATTGATGAAGTTCCTGGACTTCCAGTGGTGTGAAAGTGAGAGGAGAAGATAAAAAGAATGCAGAGTAGTACTGAAGCCAATATTCACCTTCTTCACATATTTTTTTTTTGTAGGGTATATCTGGCACTCAACTAAATGCTTAATTTGGGGGAAAGCAGGATTTATTCCAGATCTTTTTAAACTTTAAACCTGCTCCTCCACATAGACTATATTCATGGGTTCAAAGAATCAATATTGTAAAGATATCATTTTTCTCCTAATTGGTCTATAGATTTGATGCAATCTCAATCATTATGGAAATGCACAAACTGCTACTAAAGTTTATATGGAAATTCAAAGGCCAGAAAGAGCCATGGAAATCTTGAAGAAGCAAAGAGCTAGAGGACATTGTCAGATATGAAGACTTATTATAAAGTTAAAGCAATGAAGTTTATGTGGTATTGGTACAAGAATAGACAAATAGATGAATGGAAGAAAATAAAGTCTAGAAACAGACCACTCATATACTGTCACATGATTTCTGATAAAATTGATTATGCAGTGGCATGGGAGAGAAGGTGATCTTTTCAATAAATGGTCTTGGATTATTTAAATATCCAACTGATAAAACAGTGAATCTTTACTGCTACCCCCACACCAACCACAAAAATAAATTTCAGATAGATAGTAGATATAAATGCAAAAGTAGAGAAAAGAAGAAAACATAGGATACAATTTTTATGACTTTTGAGAAAGCAAAACATTCTTAAAAAGGACCATAAAGAAAATAAATGACAATTAGATAAAATTGTAATCCTCCCATCCTGAAGTAATTCTACAAGTCCCACTTCAGCGGGGGAAGGGGACATTTGAGATGGACCAAAAGATATTGTTTCATTTACTAAACAAACACTAATTTTTTTTCTTTCTACCTTAAGACTCATTTTATAAGGCCATCAATCTATAATAGAAAAGATCAAAGCTTCCTTTACTAGTGATATAAATAGTGAATATAGAATGAATTTCTCTTCTAATATAGATTTAAAATTAATATTAGGGAGCAATTTTTAAAAGGTCATTTTTCCAAATAAATTTCTCCAATAGAGGGATCACAGAGCAAAGAGGTAATACCTTCTTTCTTCCCACTCCACACCCCTTGCAGTATTTCATTAAAGACCTTTGCAAATAGCAAGTATCACATCAGCACATTATGATATTCCACAGATTATTAATTACTTGACTGACTGATGGCACTACATTTCATGTTAGGAACCTTGCTAAATGGAGATCACTTTGGAATAGAAATAAAACATCTCGCATTATGATCTGAATCAAGAGGAAAGATTAATTCTATATAAGCAATTCTCAATAGCATCCATCACATGAAATGAGGTAAGCATATTCAGTTCTAGGCATTTCAAGAGTTGAGAAGTTCTGTGGAAAGAAGATCTCAAAATATTAACTCCCAAAGAAGCATGGAAATGAGCCAAGCAAAGGGCAGTCCGAGCAGTAGCCCTGTGTTCTCTTTTTGCTCTGTGATGTTCACCAATACACAGGTGGCAGACGTCACCTGAAGTGACCTGGAGACTGCCAGAAAAGGTTACTCCTGAGTAAATGAAACTGTGATCTATTCTTTCTTACTCTGCAGATGTGTGTCAGGATGAATTGGTGCCCCAAAGGGAGAAATCAGAGCATCAGCACTGAAGTCATTTCCTAGAGAGACGTCAGCACACCCCACAGAGAACCCTTCCTCCCTAACAGGCACAGTTGCTGACGTCACACATCCTACCTTGCTGATTCCAAAAGGGCCTGGCAGAATCAGAAAATTCAGGTTGCAAAAGACACACACACGCAAACACGAGAAGTGTTCTACAGCCAATCGCATGGAAGTATTCAGACTTAATGGTACTGAGCTACATTATTAAAAACTACCTACAAGGATTGCTCTTTTGTCTCTTTGGAAAGGAAGGAGGCATAATGCCTGAAGAAAGAAAAAAACAATATATATTATCAATACTAAAAAAAAATTGTCAAAAGGCCACTTTCCCAATATAATTAGCCCCCCACCCCACCCAAATGTACCTGCTATAGTGACAGATGTCATAAAATGACAGCTTCTACGTTGTCCATCTGATTTTGTCAGATCTTGGATTAAGTTAACCCCTTCTAGGTTTCTTTATATGAAAAATTAACATGTAAAATATTTGGTTTTTGCCTGATTCAAAGGCTCTAGAACATTTAAAACTTGGCTGATTACTTTCTCTTCTGCCAGCTCAGTGTATTATGCAGTAGCATGCTAATATCCAATTGTACTTAACCTTGGTTAAGGACTAATTGATTGGCTTTAAAATGACTTCAACTTTTATTTTAAAAGTGCACAAGTACAAAATATTTGTGGCCATTACTGAGAGAGTTTTGATGGATTTATTTTTGTAGAGCAGAGCCAAAAAAAAATGTATTGAAAAATGAACCACTTATTAATCTAAAAATTATTTTTTCCTTTAATAAAAGAAAAATCAGCCATTCATAGGAGATTCATGCATAACTGACTATGTGTTAAATACTCTAAACAGGCTTATAATATTAATAATATATTTAGAGATTTTAGCACAATTAGAAACACATGACACCTCCCTTTTCCTTTAAGTATCTCCCACAACTCAACTCCCAAATGAACTCACAGAGAGGAAGACAATTTGTCAGTTCTGACATATTTGGGAATAAAGATACCTTTGAGAAACAAAGACTATGAAGCTAACACGTCAATATGTATCTTTGGAAGACAATTCTGCAATGGATTTAGCAAAACACATTAAGATTCTGGCATTGCCAGTTATAAGCAGACGTGAGTGGAAAGTGGCTTTTTTGTTTTGTCTGATCAGTGTACCTTGTAGTGGTCATCAGGCTTCCAATCTCGCCTTCCTGTTACTGTCTCCCTCTGTGCTTTTCTTGATTAAATGAAGTTGGCTACAGTCTGATGGGCTGTGTAGATTAATTCAAGATATGTGTGGAATCAACCTGGCAAACCTGATAAAAGCAGCTTCCAAGAGTGGAAATGGAACAAAGGCATGAATAATAACATGGGGGATTTACAAAGGACAAAAATATGGGCTGCCATTTGATAGTGACAGTAATTACTTAAGTAAATGTCAAAACACTTGAAAGAAACAAGAGAAAGACACGTCATGAATATTTAAAGCTGAAACATGCCATTCTATTGATGTGCCATTTGGAAAGAGATCTTTCTCATGTTCACTCAGTTAGTATGTTTTGAAAATGGTGTACAGCCTATCTGTCTTTACACTAGGCAAACTGAATTATAATTAATATAAAATCCACAGGCATTTTCATCCAATCACTTAGTGCCTCATTTCTCAAAGTACTATCTGTGACTAGCAGATTCTCAGACCCAAATGACCTGTCCATTGTTGAAAGTGGGGTGTTGAAGTCCCCATCATTATTTTATTGCAGTATCACTCCCTTTAGGTCTGATAATATTTGATTTATATATCTGGGCCCCCCAGTGTTGGATGCATGTATATACATATACATATTCACAGCTGTTATATCTTCTTTTTAAATTGATCCTTTTATCATTATATAATCACCTTCTTTATATCTTTTTACATTTTTTGACTTAAAGTCTATTTTATCTGATATACAGATGACTACTCCTGTTCGGTTTTGGTTTCTATTTTCATAGAATATCTTTCTCCATTCCTTCATTTTCAGTCTATATTTGCTTTTAACAGTTAGGTGAGTCTCTTGTAGGCAGCATATAGTTGGGTCTTGTTTTTTAATTTATTCAGTCACTCTATATCTTTTGGGTTGGAGAATTCAACCTGTTTACATTCAAGGTTGTTACTGATAGGCAGCGACTTACTCTTTCCATTTTGTTTATTGTTTTCTGGTTGTTTTATAGACCCTTTGTTTCTTTGTTTCTCTCTTGTTTATCTCTGGGTTTGGGGGTTTTCTGTGGTGCTAAGCTTTGTTTTCTTTTTCTTTCTTATTTGTGCATCTGCTGTAATTTCTTTCTTTGTGGCTGCTATGGAGCTAACATAACTACACACTATCATCATAGTTATAATAGACTATTCTAAGCTGATAGCAACTTAACTTTGGTCACATAAAAATTATCTCGAGTTTTCCCTCTCCCTCACGATTTATATTTTTGTTGCCTTAATTTACTTCTTTATCTATTGTGTGTTTCTTATATACTAATTGTAGCTGTTGTTGTTTTGACCATTTGGACTTCAAACCTTCATAATAGAGGACTGAGAGATTTACATAGCACCAGCACATCACTGGAGTATTCTGAGTTTGATTTATGAATTTACCTCTACTGGTCAGTATTTTACTTTCATATGTTTTCATTTTATTCCAGGTATAGCACCCCCATAAAAATTTCCTGTAAGGCTGGTTTAGTGGTGATAAATAAAATCAGAGATGAAGAAGAAGACATTACAACTGATACCACAGAAATACAAAGGATCACTAGAGACTTTGTGTGAACAGAAGTATGCCAACAAATTTGATAATATACAAGAAATGGATTATTTCCTGGACACATGCAATTTGCCAAGATTAAATTATAAAGAAATAGAAAATCTGAACACAGCAATGAAAAAATTGAATCAGTAACAAAAAAAGTATCTTATTAAAGGAAAGCCTACAACCTGATGGGTTCATTGCTGAATTCTACCAAACACTGAAAGAACTAACACCAATTATCCTCAAACTATTCTAGAAAATTGAAGAGAAGGGAATACTTCCAAATTCATTTTATAAAGACAGAATTACCCTGATTCCAAAACCAGACAAGGACAAAACAACAAAAAACTACAAGCCAATATTTTTGGTGAACATAGGTGCAAAATTTCTCAACAAAATGCTAGCAAACTGAATCCAACAGCATATTAGACAGATCACTATGTTCAAGTGAGATTTATTCTAGGGATGAAAATATAGTTTAACATACATGAATCAATAAATGTGAGATACCACATTAACAGAAAGAAAGACAAGAAGTATACGATCATTTCAATAGATGCAGAAAAAAGCATTTGAGAAAATTCAGCATCACTTCATGATTAACAACTCTCAACAAATTAAGTATGGAAGGTATGAATCTCAGAATGATAAAGATCACATATGACAAACACACAGCTAACATCATACCGAATGGGGAAATACTAAAACTTTTTCTCTAAGATCAATAATCAGACAAGGATGACCACTGTCACCACTTCTATTCAACAAAGCACTGAAGTTCTAGAAGCAGTTGGGCAAGAGAAAGAAATACATGACATCCAAATTGTAAAGAAGCCAAATTGTTCATTTGCAAATGACATAGTCTTATATATAGAAAACCTTAAAGATTCCACCAAAATCTGCTAGAACTAATAAACAAATTTAGCAAAGTCGAAGATGCAAAAGGAACATACAAAATCAGTAGTGTTTTCAAATGTTAATAGTTAACTATGTGAAAAAGAAATCAAGAAAATAATTCCTTTCATAGGAGCTACAAAAAAGATACTGAGGGAAAAACTTAACCAAGGTGGTGAAAGATCTCTACACTGAAACTATAAAACTTTGATAAAAGAAATTGCAAGGGACACAAATAAATGAAAAGATACCTGGTGCTCATGGATTGGAATAACTACTATTTTTTAAATGTCCTATTATCCAAAGTAATCTACACATCTAATGAAATCTCTGTCAAAATACCAATGACATTCTTCATAGAAATAAAAATATTCTAAAATTCATACGTAACCACAAGGGATCTCAAATAGCCAAAGCAATCCTGAGCAAAAAGAACAAAGCTGGAGGCATCACACTACCTGACTTCAAAATATAGTAACCAAAACATCATGGTACTGGCATAAAAACAGACACATAGACTGATGGAAAAGAATAGACAACCCAGCAATAAATTTACACACCTACAGCCAACTGATTTTTGACAAAGGTGCCAAGAACACACGTTAGAGAAGACAGTCTCTTCAATAAGTAGTACTGGGAAAATTGGATATTCACATGCAGAAGAAAAAACTATATCCCTACCTCTCACCATACACAAAATTCATCTCAAAGTAGATTAAAGACTTAAATGAAAAACCCCAAACTATGAAACTGCTAGGAGAAAACACAGGGAAAATGCATTGTGACACCGTGCTAGGCAAAGATTTTTGAAATAAGACCTCAAAAGCACAGGCAACAAAAGCAAAAATACACAAATGGGATTGTCTCAAACTAAAAAGCACCTACATATCAAAGGAAAACATTAACAGAGAGAAGAGACAATGAATGAAATGAGATAAAATATTTGCAAACTACATATTTGACAAGGGTTAATACGCAAAATATATAAGGAACTTAAACAACTCAAGAGCAAAACAACAACAAGAAGTAACCTGATCTTTTTAAATGGGCAAAAGACCTTAATAGACATTTCTTAAAACAAGACCATACAAATGTCCAACAGGTGGCATATGAAAAAATGCTCAACATCACTAATTATCAGGGAAATGCAAATCAAAACCACAATGAGATACCACCTCACTTCAGTTAGAGTGCTTATTATCAAAAAGACAAAAAGAAAAGAAGTGTTGGCAAAAATACAGAGAAAGGGGAATCTGCACACTTTTGGTAGGAGTATAGACTAGTACAGCCATTACGGAAAACAGTATGGAGTTTCCTCAAAAAATTAAAAATAGAACTGCCATATCCAGCAATCCCACTACTGGGTACTTTTCCAAAGGAAATGAAATCAATATGTCACGGAGATATCTGCATTCCTATGTTTATTGCAGCACTACTCACAACAGCCAAGATATGGAATCAATCTAAGTGTCCAACAACAGACAACTGGATAAAGAAAATGTGATCTGTATACAAAATGGAACACTGTTCAGCCTTAAGAATAAAATCCTATCATTTGCAACAACATCGGTGAACCTGGAGGCCAGACACAGAAAGACAAATACTGCATGATCTTTGTCATGGGGAATTGTTTTAAGTTGATATTACAGAAGCAGAGAGTAGAATCATGGTTACTAGAGATTGGGGAGGGGAGGAAGAATGGGAGGATAGGGAGAAGCTGGTCAATCAGTACAAAGTTACAATTAGATAGGAGGAATAAAATCTGGTGTTATGTTGCACAGTAGGGTGACTATGGTTAGTTGTAAAATATTGTATATTACAAAATAGCTAGAAGAGAGTCTTTTGAATGTTCTCAACACAAACTCATGAGATAAATTATAAATGCATAAGGTGATGGATTCAAAAAATACCTTGATTAGATCATTATACAACATAGATATGCATCAAAACATCATATTGTACCCCATAAATACATACAATGATAGCTGTGAATTTAAAAAATTGTTAGGTACACCTAAAGAAGAAAATTTAGACTCTGCCATAGTACACATTGTCATTTGTGGGAATGGGAAGTACTGGTTTAAATAAAAACCTTTTACAACTTTGAAAAAAAATTAAAAATAAAAATAAATAAATAAATAAAAAATAATAAATTTTTAAAAATAGAATCGCAGACCCAAAGCCCAATGTACTGAATCAGAACCTACATTTTAACAAGATCCCCAGGTGGTCTGTGTGTGTTAAATTTTGAGATGCCTTGTATCAGAACATTTTTAAACAATGTTTTCAGTGATTGGATGTTCCAATATTCTGCACTTAGAATACTTTACTGGATAGTGAAAGGGCTGCTGTTGCCCCAGAGAATACAACTATTAATGATTTTCTAACCTACCTGGTCTGTTCATGAATCATTGTGTGGGACCCTGAACCATCCAGTCATGGTAACTTATAAGAAAGTTCCTGGAGAATATATAATTCCACAGAGATTCACAGATTAGGTTTCAAGTAGAAAAGACTGCAAATTATTAGTTCATTAGGCATAAAATCCCTGCCCCCAATCCCTTTATTTCCTTAAAACATTTGTGTAATACTTTCTTTTGTGAGTGTATAGTATTTTCTTGAAGCCATTTAGAGCCCAGGTGCTGATGGGGAAGGTTATCAAAATATCTGTGACCTCAAACAAGAGGCTGAATCAAATCAGTACCAAGAAAAGTGAAATGTGGTTAGAATTGCTGACTATTAGAGCTGGCAATCACCTTAGAAATAAACTAGCACACCACCACCCTATTTTTACCATGCATAAATAAAACCCTATATGGTGAAATGACATTCTCAAGGCTTCACAAATAATTGATGATGGAGCTAGAATTACAGGCCCAGTCTTATGAATCAAATCAGTGTTATTTCTCTGCTCAACATGCATGTATGTGATAAGCGTGGTGACTGAGTCATGCAAATGCAAAAAGCCTTTAGATTTTCCTGTCTCCAATGGCATCATCCAGTGCATTCAATAATGTCTTTACCTGCTCATTTGGAAACAGTTATTTTAAAATGAATTTCAAAAGCAGTGTCCAAAAATAAAAAGTGGGTGTAGCCCTTAAAAAATAGAACTGTTTCAAAAAGAGCCAGGTGCCTGTTTGAGTGGTTAATGCATAATCTTAAGCATCTGATTGAAGTTAGCATTTATAATAATTATGTGTACCAATGGAAGCTTTTTTGGAAGAAAAGAAGAGGTGGTTTGAGTAAATTACTTTCTCAACTTAAGACCTGGAAAGTCACAATGAGGCCTGTTATTTTTTCGCCTGCCAAGTGGAAAAGAGAATGTAAAGAAGTTAGAAGGGCAAGCAAGTCCTCTCCCTTGAGCATACACAAGAGTGTATATACTGAATACTCAGCTAGCAGAGTGAGATGAGAAAGCCAATTTGCTGCTCCAAAACCTCAGAGGAAAGCCTAACTGTAAGAAAAGGCTCATAGTGAATTGCTTTATTCAACTTCGGACGATAAACTGGGGTTGAATTAAGCAAGATTATAGTTAAGTTTAGTGTTAAATTTGGTACTGCTTTCCCCTAATCACCAATGAGTATTTCATTTCTTTTCTTTACTTTTTTTTTTTTTTTTTTTTCGAGACAGAGTCTCACTCTGTTGCCCAGGCTAGAATGCAGCGGCATGATCTCGGCTCACTGCAACCTCTGCCTCCCAGGTTCTAGCGATTCTTGTGCCTCAGCTCCCTGAGTAGCTGAGAGTACAAGTGCGTGCCACCACGCCTGGCTAAGTTTTGTATTTGTATTAGAGACAAGGTTTTGCCATGTTGGCTGGTCTTGAACTACTGACTTCAGATGATCTACCAGCCTCAGCCTACCAAAGTGCTGGAATTCTAGGTGTGAGCCACCGTGCCTGGCCACCAATGAGTATTTCATTAGTGTGTTTTATCCCCTTAAAATATTTTATGTTTTAAATGAACACATTAAGTAAGTTATGTGCTAATCTATTATGTCAGTTGTCCTCAATAAGAGCAAGTCCTAACCATGTCAACGAGGAACTGTTTTTATGCACCTAGTGGTGCTTACTTAAAATACGCAAAGGAATAATTAACCCTTATATTAGATGTATATTTTTTGTAATAATATATTAAAAGGAAACTCTATTTACTTCAGTTTGGATTGAGAGACTGAAGAACAAAACAAAACTTGGTAAAATTTCCCACATTCCAGACTTAGGAGCTAGGCTACTTTTGCAGGACTTAAAGAGGAGGAATCTGAAATTCTCAGTGAGTTTTATTCTCTCAGAGATCTTGACCATCAGGTATTGGTGTTACACTTCTGATTTGGTCTTCACAAGTTAATTTATCATTCCTGGAAATGTAATATGTAACCCAGTCAGTTTTAATCAGGTGTGTACATCGGAATCAACTATGGAGTGATTTGGTTTGGTTGCTCTGCATAGAGAGCCAGACATCTATTTGTCTTTTGAGAAAATACCACACTAGCTCTGAAATCAACTTCAGTAGAGAACCACCACCTTAATCCAATGGAATGAAACTCTAATTGCAGTTTTTCTGGGAATATATGAAAGAGGATGTCTTCATAGCATTTCTCAAATTATACAGTGTCATCTATTACCTTTATCAAATGGACAAGAGGTTGTGGTGGATGGTTAAATAATGGCCTCCAATGAATCACATCTCCCAGAAGTCTTGCCCTATGTAATACTCTTCCATATAGACTCTGGACTTGCCCATGTGCCTTGATTCGGTCAATAGAACACCAGCAGATATGATTCAAGCAGAGGTTTGATACGTGGTTGTGCATTGGGGTTTGCCCTCCTAGAACCCCGAGACCCTGCTCTGGAGAAGCTGCCACGAAAGACTATGTGAAGAGAGAGGCCCAGCTACCCAAGCAGAGCCACCAGTTGACTGCTGTCAGCTCAAGTGAGAGCAATAGCCAACCCACAGAATTGTGAGGAGTAATAAGTCATTGCTGTTCAAAGCCATCTTATCTCGGGATGGTTTGTTATGCAGCAAATGGATAACTGAAAACCAATGTAGGAAAATTTTTCACTACATCCTTTCCAAGAAGGAACTAACCAGCAAATAAAGAAAGATGTCAGTTTTAATATTGATCTTAGAGAAGAAACATAAGGTACCTGAACTTTGAGTAAATTTATAACTGCATAATGGATTCCCAAAGAATCAATGAACAAAAGACACACAGAAACACACACACAACTCTCATTCAGGGATTTTCCTTAGTTTCAACTTTTTAATGGCTATACAAGTCTCCAACTTCCAGCCTTGTATAAGATCATACAAAATTTCCGTCTTGAATGTTTTTAGTATAAAAAGCCTCCCAAATCTAATTGAACACGTGTGTGGGTGTGTGTGCAAACATTCACAGAGGTCAAGTGATTTACTAAGGCCACTTAACTAATTAACAGTAGAACTGTTTGTATCTCAAGTCCGATAATTTTAAATTAAACCTTCCCTCTAATAGTCATGCTTCTTAAACTGCTATATATATATTTTCAAAGATATTCGGGCAGAGTACAAAGGGATATGGAAAACCACAGGAAAACCATGGTATATTTTTCTAGTATGTTAATTTGATTTCATGAAATTTAATTTCTAAAATTATTTTAAATTAAGCTAATATAAATATATTGTGTGAATGTAGTACTCACAGAAGTTTGAATTCACCAAATAATAAGTGCTCTAGTTCTCTGAGAGCAGAATATTGTTTTGGCCACAGTTGGTACTTTGGTGGAATATTTTAGAAGCAATACATTAAGCTGATATTCCTCTGCCTCTGGTGATCTCTTATCATCAAGGAAAATAAAAGAATGCCATGAGGAGAGTGTTGGGGTCCGTGCCGGGGGTGGTGGAGAATGAAAGAACACACAAAAGACAAAGACACACAGAGAACATGGCGGCCGCGCTCAGAGCCTCCGCCTCACTTTATTTATACCCCATAAACCCCACGTCAGCAGAAAGAATGCAATGCAAAACAAACTTTCTTTTCCCAGATGTAACCTTCTACTCAGTTCCTTGTTTCTATGCTCTTCCTTATCTGCCCGCCTTCTTGGCGCCTACGGGAGTTCATTAAAAGTTCAATTGGAGATGCTGTCCTTGAGCCCTATCTATTCTCAGCATACTGTTTTCAAAGGCCCCTGCAGAGAGACATTGGAATTGTGAGCTTTTCCTTTACAAGTCACTTTTCCATGAAGCATGCATGGAGGGGAGGGAAGTGAAGACACAAAACAGTTGGATAATCTATGAGCAACACCTCGTATCAGAAATCATAAGTCACCACCTATTAAATACCCAAATTTGTACAAAGCACCCAAAAGAGATCAGTGGTTTTCACACCTAGAGATTCTGATGTAATTAGACTTGGGTGGGACATAAACATCCGTAATTTTTCAAAGCCCCCCTGCCAAGTCTTTTTCTTACCAGAGGGCACCATTTTTGTGATTATGCTAGATACTGAAATTAAGAGACCTTCAATTCATTTGTTGTCTTAACTAGGGTTCGCAATATTATCCAGATTTATTTTAAAATTCTTCAAGTCTTGAGAACACACAAGGTGATAGGGGAAGATGTAGTCTCTTTTTTGTTAAGAATGTCTTTATACTAATATCAGGTCAGATTTGAAAGTCAATAAGTTTATTTTTTATGACCTGTCTTAAATATCAGCTATATTTTGAAACTGCCCAGATTGTCAGTTTCTCAATTGTTTTGTATAATGCCTTCAATGTTATCTCTCTAATAAACGCACATTGTATAGTGACTGCCCTTCTCACAAATGAGAAATGGCTGTCTATTTATTAAGAATGTCCCAAACTTCTTGGTCCAAAGTTCATAAGGGTCAAAATATTCTTCAAATCAAATTCCAGTGGCCCAACATACCAGTCTTCTGTTGTTAGTTCTAAACTATGGACCTTACTTCCACTATCCATGGCTTTATACAAATTTTCCTTCTTTCCCTTCTCTTGCTTCTCATGCTTCAAAGACCTAGGCAATGCCACCATCTCCGTGAAAACATCTATGACACTAATGAGAATGAATAGTTCTCCTACCTTCCCAGTATTGATTTGCACCACAATTAGCATTTGCTTCACTACGATTTTCATTATAGGTATCTGAGTCTGCCTTTCCCACTAGAGGATAACAAGAGCAAGAAAAATAAAAAGACAATGAACAAGAATGTTTACTGGCCACTTATTTTTTGTCAATTACTAAGCTAAGTGCTTTCCGTATTTCATACTTTTAATTCTCACAACAACCCTACAAGAGAGGTTCTATCATTAACTCCATTTTACAGATGTAGAACCAAAGGCTAAGAGAGTTTAAACAACTCACTTAAAGTCAAACAAACAAGGATATTACAGCTGTAATTCAGATCTGTCTTAGATTAGGATCCAAACTTTTAGCCACTGTGTTAGCCTACTTGTAATCAGAGACAGTATGTAATTATTTGTGTATCCATCACCATCTCACAAAATCTAAGATAATTCTTTAGTCATAGGAACTCTAAAAGGTTTATCAAATTGTAGATTTTAAAAGAGGTAAAATTTACTCCATGGTAGCATAAAACACAACTTTTTGTCACAAATTTATCACGTGTTGTGTGTTTCATACAGTGTGTTATTCTGGTTGACATGAGAATGACAGATGAATAAATTTTCAGTAAAGGTATATAATGGGCACAATGAAGTCTGGTGTGGGGGGGTATAGGGTCTTTGGAGACACTATTAGATGGTTTTGTATAAATTCTTCCTTCCCACAGGCCATATTTAGATAGGAGTTTAGTTAAATAGGCTAAGGGACCATGTATATTTATGAAGGACAAACAGTGGGGTCATCCTCTGTTTGGAAAACTCAATTATCCATGTTTAATGTTACCCCCATGAGTACAACAAGCTGACCCTAATTGGAATTGCTAAGATTTCCACATTGGCATTCAAAACATGCTGGGTGTATAAAATATCTACCATCACTCTGAGGGAATCAGACTCAGTAGAGAAAATTTACTAGATACTGGACATATTGTGGTCCCTTCTGCATGAGGAGTTTGAATAATCCATCTGTCACTTATAGTCATGACAATGAACCATGACCCCTACAAGTGCCAGATGTGCTAATTTAGGATGAGAGGTGTAATTACTACTGAATGCTGCCATGAGGAGGAACAGAGGACTTTAGAATAAGTTTTAGGAGCAGAAAATTATCTGAAATCAAGCTATTTACTGTGTTTGTGATCACAAACGAACCACCTGAACAGGAGCAGAATTTACTTTTATGGCTCCTTAGTACCCTACAGCTAAATTCCCCTAAGACCACAGAAGTAAACTCTCTAGGTTAGTGATGTCCAATACAATGGCCTCTAACCACATGAGACTTAGATATTTGGAATGTGGATAGTCTGAATGGAGATGCACCACAAGTATAATATACCAGATTTCAAAGACCTGGTATGAAAAAACAATGTAAACTATCTCATTGTGTTTTATATTGATTATAAATTGAAATAATAATATTTTGACTGTATTGTGTTAAACTGTCAAAGTTACTTTAGCTTGTTTTTTACATTTTTTTTCATGTGAGTACTAGAATATTTAAATTTTCTATGTGGTTCACATTAGTTCACATTATATTTCTATTGAACAGCTATGGTCTAGATAAAAGGATCTGACTCCAGCCTCATATTGCTTAGGTTTTAATCCTGGCTTCCTCACGTACTGGCTGTGTATCCTTGGGAAAATTACTGAGCTTCTCTGTGCCTCAAGTTTCTTCATCTTAAGTGGCAATAAGAATAATACTACCTCTTAAGGTTTCTAGGAGGATGAAATAAAATTGTGCATATGAAGTGCTCCACGTTTGGCTCAGGGTGAAAGTTAAATAAAGGTTAGGAAGTTTTAAGCTTTCAGGAGTAGCTTAGACACTGATTTTCCTTCTGTTCAGAACGCTTTAGCAGTTTCCCTTCGTCCACAAGACTCTAAGCACTTCAGCATGGCTAAACAGAGGTATCTACAGAAGCTGACCCCAGCCCAGCTCTCCAGGATCACATGACCCACCTTGAAATTAAGCTCTTGCATCCACTGTAGCATCCTCAACACAGTATGTTCTCGGTTGCTTGTGCAGTTTTGATCTTGTTAGTTCTTCCTCACAGATCTTTTCTTGATCTCTTTCTCTGCCTGCAAAACTCCTAACATCTGGGGAGGAGTCACTTCCTTTGCAAAGCTTCTCCTGGTTCACACTCTCATGTAGCAGCCTTGAAAAGGTACACATTATTCAAATGTAACTTATATATATGTCTGTTATTGTAAATGTCAAACTGTATCATAGACATTCACTAGCCAGTCTCCCTCATTCAAGTGTGATTTTCTTGAGGGTAATAACCACATTTTTCTTGTGTGTGTGCCCAGCACCTAGCACAGCTCTTGAAGCACAGTATATGTGCAGTAAAGATTTGCTGAACTCATAACACAATCTTGAGCAGATCTTTTGGTGCAGAGGGCAATTCTCCGCTGGCATGGTTTATGGATTCCTGAATTTCCCTCTGTCTCCCTAACATATCTCATTTTGCTCTCCACATTTCCCAGCTACCATGCTCTTTGTGACTAACCCTAACCAATGCAACTTGAGTAGGAATGTTGTTCACCTCTAGTCCCAGGAAATTAAGAACAGGTTACCTGTTCAGTCCTCTTTCACTCTTAGGTCGACACACTTAGAAGCAAAGAACTTCAAGATGCCAGACTGCAAAATAAAAGTCACTAATTTCTGGGTCAGCAATTGGGAGAAAGGCAGGCAGAAGAAGCCTCCTAGGTCACATTAGATTGTGCCCTGCATGAGGTGTTTGCCTTTGCTATGCCAGACCACTGAATTTGGAGGTTTGTTACTACAGCAGAGCTTTGCATATCCTCACTAATAAACCCACTATGGTAAATATAATTAGAAAACATTTTTCCCCGTGATATTCTTTCGATTGCAAATGCTCCTGAGACGAGGAATAACACATGAAACAAATCTGCTCTGATCACAGATTTTTCTCCTTCCCAGATAAATCCAATTAACAGAAGATGTCTTAGAATTTAAGGGGGGCAGAAAGAGGATCTCTGTGGGTAGAGGGTTGGGGAAAAAAAGCAGGGATGGTAGTTTTGGTATGCAGGACACCAGAGACAGTCCTCACCTAATTCAATGGCTTAAAATTGTACCAAAGGAAAATAACTCATAACCCAAAAGGAATTAGTATGCACACACCAGGATTACTCAGACATGTGGTGCTGCCTCCTATTTTACTTTATGGTAGGTAAAGTTGAGCAGTTGTATAAATAGAAATGACTGGAGCCTTTACGTCTAATAGCAGAATTCATTTTTTATTTCTTTTTGGGCCTCTTGATAAAACTAAGGATAAAGCCTTTTTTAGAAAGCTTTTATTTTGGATCTGTTAGGCTGTTCTACTCTAAAATGTCATCAATATTCTTTAAGGTATCAAAACTAATTTTAGCAAAAAGCCCCAGGAGTTGACTGTTGCTGGTCTGATAATGGATATCAATTTTTCAAACTGAAAGCAACTAAGAGCCTCTAAAAAAACCCATAAACCAACCAGACTTTCCTTCTTAAACAATGGGCTCTGTGCTTTTATCACTCACAGTTGTATCTCTTGTTATAAGCTACAAGGGCTATAGCTGAACCATGGCAATGATATAATTCCTTTCATCTGGGACTTCTCACACTCCCCAATTCATTTGATCCTCTGGCCAGAGGAGGCTATAACAACAAAACCAAATCAAGATTCAAATTTTGAATCCAATAAGCCATATTGACATATGTGTATGTACACGTGCATTTATGAGCTGTCTTTATTTTCTATGCCTTTCTATTTTATGCAAACTATTTTCCCAACATAGTTGTGTAGTAACAAATTTGGCCTTGCCCAAAGACAAGGTCTGGTCTTTGTCTTGTTTGTGGGGGGTGATCTCTGGATGCTTGTAATATTATACCTTATAGGAGCATCTTTGTTTGTCTGTCACCTTGAATCATACTGCAACAACCTTGAATCAACCTGAGACAACTAACCTGTAGAATATTGCAAGTCACTGAACTTCTCTGTGCCTCAGTTTCATCATCTATTATATTATCATACAGGATAGTTTAATAAAGTGATTTAGAGTGGGTCTGGTCACACCTGTATAGTGTTAAGGTGGAAGCTAGCCATCCCAGAAAGACCAACAATGTTAATTAAGTTGTGGGCTTTGGGTCATGTGGTATCAATTGACCTGGAGATCAAGATCAACCATGTGGGCAATCACCCAATCAGCCATGCCTGCAATATAGAGCCCCAGGAAAAACCACCCACGACTCGGAAACTGGACACTGAAGCTTGGGTGAGCTTCCCTGACTGGCAAAACTCTGTGCATATTGATACCTGGAAAGTAACATGTCCTAACTCCACGGGGAGAGGACAATGGACGCTTTATGTTTGGAACACTCCTGAACTCTGCCCTCTGCACTTCTTTGCTTGGCTGATTTTAATGCGAAATCTTTCCCTTTGGCAAACCATAACTGTGAGTATAATAGCTTTCAGTGAGTTCCGTGAGTTCTGCTAGTGAATTATCAAAACTGGATAGTGGTCTTAGGAAACTTCCCGAACATGCAGTTGGTGACATAAGTAACTTCAGGCCAGGCATGGTGGCTCACACCTGTAATCCCAGCACTTTGGGAGGCTGAGGCAGGTGGATCACTTGAGGTCAGGAGTTCGAGACCAGGCTGGCCAATATGGTGAATCCCCGTCTCTACTAAAAATATGAAAATTAGCCATGCATGGTGGCACACACTTGTAATCCCAGCTACTTGGAAGGCTGAGGTGGGAGAATTGCTTGAACCTGGGAGGCAGAGGTTGCAATGAGCCAAGATTGTGTCACTGCACTCCAGCCTGGGCAACAGAGCGAGATTCCATCTCAAAGAGAAAAAAAAAGAAATGTTATAGTTTGTCCTAAACACCTGACAGTGGTAAAATATAATTGGCAAAGGATTTGGAGGCAGATAATCCAGGTTTAAAGTCAGGTTCTGTGACTTACCAGTTGTGTGAATATGCAAAATTTATTTATTCTTTTTGTTCCTCAATGTCATCATTTATGAAACAATAATGTCTATACACAAAAGGACTGCTGCAAAAATTAAGATCATGCATATGAAATGTTTAAAAATTATAAAATTTTATATGTTAATTATACAAATGTGTCCTTTTTTGCCTCTGAAATTATTCCACGTGAAACCATGCTCTCTAGCATCGTTTGTCACTATATCAAAACTATTTTTTCTTAAACATAAACTGTTTTCAAATTATTAGTGTTACTGGCAATATCTTTAATCTCATATCTTATTTCAAACTTGTAATACACTTATAATAAAATAATACTAATCATATATTGCAATGATAGGGCACAAAACCCCAGCTATGATGAGATGAATAATCCAGTAAAATTGGGTATTCAGATTACAGACATTAGAGGGAAACCACAAAGCTGTTAAGAACATCTTAAACGTGTGTAGTTCTCTCCAGATTTAAAGTTTTTCAAGTATACATTTTTCCTATCCCCATAATTTGCTGAAATTGCCAGGAATTTACTATTACCTCATTTTGTAGCAATCTGAAACTGAAAGGGAGTACATGGACCAATGTTTCAGTTATTAATTAAACAAATATTTGTTTGGCAATAACTGTTATCAATGCACTACCGTAGGAAATAAGCAGACAAAAACTTTGCTCTCATTAAACTTACATTTTAGGGATTCTGACTTTGTAAGTTTGCCATGTAGCTAAACATCATAGAAGTGTCTGAGACAGATTTGAATGTGGCTTTTCTGGAAACTAGTTTAGTGCATTTTCTTTCCTATCATTAAGCTTTAACATATAGTTAAAATAGAGTTGATCTCCCTCCCACATGTTGGTTAGACCATACCTTTCATTTGTAGTTTAACTTACAAAATGTAAAACTGTCTTTTAGGGTCATTTCTTTTTTTTTTTTTTTTTATTATTATTATAATTTAAGTTCTAGGGTACATGTGCATAACGTGCAGGTTTGTTACATATGTATACTTGTGCCATGTTGCTGTGCTGCACCCATCAACTCGTCAGCACCCATCAACTCGTCATTTACATCAGGTATAACTCCCAATGCAATCCCTCCCCCCTCCCCCCTCCCCATGATAGGCCCCGGTGTGTGATGTTCTTCTGACAAGAAACAAACAAGTACAAAAAAGATTGGATATATTCACAAATCCCATCGTATAGTAAATTTTTAAAAATATAACTTTTTAAACTAAGGAAAACACCTATTGAATTGTTTTTGGTCCTAAATTAGCAGATATATATACAACCTTCCAAAGTTAGAAGTTTTTTAGAGATAAAGAAAAAAGAAAAATAAATGTGGAGTTATTGCTCATTTGGAACTAAATTGGGAACTTGGGAACTTGTGGTAATAAACCATTCATTTGTCGCATGGCATCATGCAAGGCTTTGTGGAGATATAAAAGTAATTAAGAAAATTATGGATTCTGATATTAATAACATTATAGTCTAGCCGAAGACATATATTTTTCCAAATTATACATTCTTTTCAATTTTCTAAAATGCATTTAGTCTTTAGGTCTTCAACCAAATACATACATATCCAAATAATTAAAGTACAAATTCACCCTTTCAGCAATTATTTATGGAGCATCTATTATGTGCCAGAAATGGTGCTGGGTACTAGGAATACAACAGTGTGTGAATCGGGAGTAGCCTCTACCTTCTTGAGTTCCATAGTGTAAAATAGTAAGTAAGACAGAAAATCCCCCACAAATGGAAGAAGAGTGCAGGAGTGAGCAGGTGAATGGGTTGAGGGTTGAGAGGAGATGGGTGTGGGGACGTGGTGTGAGGAGAAAGCAGTAAGTGTGAAGGTATAGAGGCACGAGTGCATTCAAGACAACTCAGAAGGGCAAAGCATAAAAGGCAAGGGGGAAATGTGAAGCAAAACAGGAAGGTTGTAGCCAGATCATGGAAGGCTTCATGAGTTGAGTTAAGGCATCTGACCTTTGTCGTAAGGGATTTAGGAACCATAAAAGAGTTTTAAAGAATGAGTGCTGTGACCATATTTGTGATGATGTAACTAGAGAATGAACTGTATTGGAGGGAATCAGAACTTCAGGGAGGGTACCAGTTAGGAGGCCACGACAGGCCCCATTCACACGCACACACACACCCAAAAAGAAAAAAAAAAAAAAAAAAAGAAGGAAAAAATATCATGACCTGAACCAGGATAGTTGGAGAGAAGATAAACTTGAGAGACATGTAAGCAGAAAACTCCACAGAACTTGAAAATCAATTGAATGGAAAGATGAAAAGCAAGGCCATTTCAGTGGGGTAGATGGTGGTTCCTTTACAGAAATACAAAACACTGGAAGAGAAGTGTGTGTGTGTGTGTCTAAATTTGATGACTTAATTGTGGACTTAAATTTGAGACATCCATGGAGAGACAGAGATGATGAAATGACCAATGGAAATATGCTAACTTGTAGCTCACATGAGATGCATTAAATTGTTTTCAAACTACCCAAAGAAAGTACTGTATCTAGTAAACAAACTGAAGTATTCCATATTCCTTCATCACTTGGGTTATTTGTTCTCTACCTTCTTCCTGTTCTGATAATTGATACAAATAATTAATCAAAATTAATAGGCAGTAGGAATATTCTCTTGGATGTGTATTTATTATTTTCCTTTCGTGAGTGTCAATGTGGATTTAATGTCTTCCACAGACTCAACTGGTCCCAACTTAGTGTTGCCTACTTTTTGGTGTTTAATTTATATAAACCTGGCTGAGAGGAAACATTTTAAGGCCACCATCTCCAGACATTTAAAAATATATCCTTGCTTTTCCACAAGAGGAAATTCCAGGTTCATTCTGAGTTCTCTTTCCCCATAGAAATCAACATCTGGGTACCAGGGATAACACATTGTATAATTTCACAAGAGAACTCAAAGCAGAGTGAGGTAACATAGGAACTTCAAACCACTGACATGGGGCAGAAAAAGTACCTTTTCTCCAAAGTCCAAGTATTCAGGTTTCTTTTTTACTTTGCTCTAACATGTTTATTAATCTATTTTAGGTATTCCTTCCAGTACTTTCTGGTATATCATGCCATATTTTGTCACAACGAACAATGCTCTCAATTTATATTATCGCTCCATTTTTAGAAGTCTTTTTCTTCCTTTTGCTGAAGCATCATGGAATTGGCAGCAACGTATTAAAGTTTAGATCAAAGGTAAGCAAACCACTGCCTATTAGCAAAATCCAGCCCATTTTCTGATTCTTAAATACAATTTTATTGGAACACAAACATGTGTATTTGTATACTGTCTAATGCTGCTTTGGCAGTATAATGCCAGAGTGGTTGTGATAGAGGCTGCATGACCTACAAAGCCTAAAATGTTTACTGTCTGGCCCTTTACAGAAAAAAAAATGCCATTCTTTGATCGGAATGATCTCCCTTGTCTATACCTGTCGCTAACCAATTATCTGAAAGAGAAAAGGAAATCCCAACATTCTTCCAAGGGAACACCAAGGAATACAGAGACACAGGCTACCCAGTATTTCAGCGAGACTCCCATAAATCTGCCAGCAATATCAAGGAATGGGACAATATAGATAATTGTAAACCTTGAACAGTTTTTCCCAAAGCTCTTCTTTAACTTTTTATTGTGAGTCCTAGCATCATAACTTATTATTTATCATGGGCATCTTAATGTTAAACTGCAACTTTTTAAAGGCATATATATATACACACACACACACACACATATATATAAATAAAATACTACTACATATTATATATAATACTATTAATAAAATTAATCATATGTCTGATTGATTCTATTCCAGTTCCTTATCTGCAACCTCCCTTGTGTCCATGCCTTTTACCATGTGATTTTGCAGTTTCTCTCACTAAAGACTGTATTTTCCCATCTCTTTTATCTGTGTTGACTGCAACATGCTCCAGCTAGTAGAATGCGGTGAAGGTGATGGTGTGCTACTTCTGCGGTTCTGCAGAGGCCTTTTACTTTTCGGCTCTTTCCCTTGTATTGCTTCCTCTGCCATAAAATATACTCAGGAGGATAAAATACACATATAAGATATTTGAGTTGCCCCACTTACCCAAGCCATGCTCAGCCGAGATCAAACAAGAGTGAGCAATATCCCTATGTTAATGAGCTCAACCAAGAACAGCAGAGATGCCTCAACCAACCACTCTAGATGTGTAAACAATAAACGCTTGATGTTTTATGCTACTGAAGGGTTTGTTTGTCATAAAGCAATATTGTGGCAATGAATAGCTGACACAAAATACATTAAAATGACTTATCTCAGTCCTGTGCCAGTCCATCTTTTCAAAAACTAAGAATGTTAGACAATATAACCAAATTGATACTAGGAAATCTGAGACACTTATAAAATTTAACCTCAAGAGCTCAAATAAATAATATCTATGAATTGTTTGACTTCTACAAGGGCCAAATCAGAAGATATTAGCACATTTGGATTATAACACATTTCATTTGCAATTCTGTAATCACATTATATTTGCATATCCTAAAATCCCCGTAGAAGTAGTTCTCCGACATTTTTGGCCCTATCCCAGAAGTTTTAATCTCTACATAAAACAAATATGAAAATTTATTAATAGCAAGATGTAGCTATAGAATATTTTGATGCAGTTATCCAACATTTTGCAAGGATTTAGCCTAATGTTTAATTCTGTGTAGATGTACAACTACTACAGACAGGAAATAATCAGTCACTTTCTTCTCATATAACTTGGTAAACAGGGCATAATAAGATTCTCAAATGTTAGATATAGCTTTGGCCAAATCTAAATGG
Organism: Macaca mulatta; assembly: GCF_049350105.2. Lineage (NCBI taxonomy): Eukaryota > Metazoa > Chordata > Mammalia > Primates > Cercopithecidae > Macaca > Macaca mulatta. The sequence goes on along the minus strand of NC_133426.1, from coordinate 14,051,357 downwards.
GGCCCACTGCATGTTGGGACTCCACCTGGAACTAGAAAGGGCTAGGAGCAAGTAATTTATTTTTTAACAACTTGGTAGTTCTTATGGTCCAAACCTTATACTCCCTAATAATTTACTGTTTTGGATTCTACTTGCTTGTAGTCCAGTTGAGATTCTCATCCTATGTTTAATTAGCGTCTACATTCAGGTAGAGGCAACACCAATGCTTGAGAGTCACATGGTTTCACTTATGGACGCCCTGTGATATTATTTCTGCTAATGGCCGCTGTTCTGCTAAAGGCAGGTGTCCCCATCTTCAATCTATCTTGCAGAAGGGCTTAATCTATTTTCCCTTTGTAGGATCCAAAATTATCAAAAATTTCTTATATGAGCTATATTTCCCCGTTTGTCCTTCCTCCTCTCTCTCAGGTTGCTTTTTCATTTACTAAAGAAGCTAGAGGATTTCTTTTTCTTTATATTTTAAAATAAAATCTCATTTAGCTAACCTTCTCTTGGGGGAACTTCCCAATTTTGAATCACTTTCATTGAAAGAGTAGGGGAGTGGAAGGAAGCTCTTGCCCACCCTCCATACAACTTCTTAGAGTTTCAAGTCAAATGGTATAGGCTCCAGACTGGAAAAAGTAGTTGGTCTTTTTCTATGGTTTAAGATGATCTGGGCTTCGTGCCAGTGTCTCCTTCTTTATCTTAGTTGGCTCTGTCCCAACCTCATCTTTTCCCAAAGTTTTGTCTGCAAATATCAGTTATTTAACACTTTAGTTTCATTGTCTTGAAACAATTTTAAATCAGTATGCTTAGCGACCATGGCTCACTCTGGACATAATCATGAATATAGTTTGCAACTTCTCAGACATTCTTAGTACTGTATTTCACTGGGTTCATGCACATCTCTTAAGCAGAACTTTCATAAAGAAATAAATTTTCCTAAATGGAAGTTTCATATGTCAATTAAATATTTTTATTTTCCTCCTAGAATGTGTCTAGTTCACATGGAAAATTATTTCTGAAACCCAAACTTCTGTATGCCATTAAAACTTTTTGGGATGCCCAAATCACAGAGCTCCACGTTCATAGCACTTTTTCAGAAGAGGAGTTAAAATAAATAAAACATAGATTAGTTTCTATATATAATAAATTTAATATAGCTTAAAATAATCACAAGACTTCCCTTTTTTCCCCTTTGAGATCTGCATCCCTGGGTTAGTGAGAATAAGCAAATCTCAGCTCCTTTCTTTCCTTCTCACATTTAAACCTAATTTTGCCTAATAAATAGCCTTTCATCTGTCTGTAGAATGCTTGGTTGAGAGGTACTTTCCTTATTTCAGATGCTGCCATTCCTGATGCATCTATCCTAGCATCAGTGTCATGGTTTCATTGTCAGTTGAAGAGCTTGGCTAGAGCCAATGAAAGAAACCAAGAAATTATAATTTGGTAAAATTTGGGATTGTAATTCATTTTCAGTCCACAGTGACAAGAAACTCAGAGTTAAGAAAGGGGTAAACCTTCTGTCTTGGAATAATTCCTTGTTTATTACCTACTACAGAGGTATTCATTCTGATGTCAAGGATGGTGAATCCATCAACCACTTCTTTTGGTATCAGTATGCCTTGCTGCAATATCTTCCCCTAATAACTTTGATCATTAGGATCTGAGGCCTTTATATCAATTCTACTTCTGACACTAATTGATATTAATGTTATAATGGGGCTATAACATGAATGATGGAAAGACACCAACAAATCCAGTTAAATGACACAAATTTTATTTTATAGAAAATGATATGAAGATATAGCTCTTTAGAAGTAACTATACAAATCAAGAGATAGTATTTATAGAAATAACTATACAAATCAAGAGATTCCCAGATGTGGGAATAAGATTCCCTCCTTCCCAAGAATTCCTCCAAGTAAACAGAGCTTCCTATGAAACTACACATAAAGACCTAGACCTAAGGGGTGATCTCACAGTAAACAGTGAAAAATGAACAGGAATTGTTTGGTCCAAATTGCTTTCTCTTGAACATGATATGGTACAAGATCATCCAGGTATATCATTTAGAATGAAAATAAATAAGGCCTAGGCCAGAGTTAGCAGGAACATCAACACATAGGGATGAATGGAAGAAAAGAAGTATAGAGAGGAGTCTGAGAAGGACCCAACTGGCAGAAGAAGCAGCAAGAACATGTGGGGTCACCGAAAAAGTGATAAACTGAGTCAAATATAACCAAAAGGTCAAAATAAAAGGACTGAAAAGAATTCACCAGGCTAATGGCATGGAGATTATTATTACAGACAGACTGATGCAGTTCACTAGAGTGATGAAAAAAGGAGCCTGATTGAATAGTCAGAAGACTGAGGGAAAGACAAGGAAATGAAACTCTGGGAACCACACGTCTATAACATCTCGCCTGGGAAGGGATTGGAGAGAGAGGACCCTGGCTGCACAAATGCTTGAGGTCAAGGACAGATATCCTCAAGAGGGGAGAGACTTCAGCTATTTGAATTCTCATAAGAAATAAGCAATGGAGGTTAAAAGAATGAGGACACAGAGAGAATAAGCATCAGATGAAGACATTTGAGCAGAAATAGGGGTGTTGGTCATCAATATAGGGGCATTTATTTCATGACAATAGAATGGACAGTTTGTAGGATATGTGGCTGGAGGTTAGAGTTTCATCTGAAGGTTTCAGTTTTGCATAAGAAATAGTATGTGTGAACACTTGTTGAAAGTGAGGGAGAAGGGGTAGGATTTGATGGCTTGAGAAGAAAGGAGGATTAAAATAATGAACAGCTGACTGGGTAATTATATGAGGATTGATACTCAGATAGGCTAGCTCTGTAGGTGTTAGTAATCTAGTGGGATCAGTAGTCCCCAATATGAACCAATGATTTTTTTATTCAAGCCTTCAGGCTTCTGGGAGCTGATAAGGTGTATAGTAGAAATCATTCTAACTAAGGTTTGGTCAGGAGCATGAGGAAGAAGGACAGTGGGGGAAGAGAGTAAAGAACTAAATGATTGAAATAAAGCTACAGAGAGTAGGAGGTGACATGAGATGCACTTAAAGGAAGAATATAAAATTTAAAAAATGAAGATCAAGGAAATAAAGTTGTCATCACACTCACAATGAGAATTAATATAGGTATGATGTTTTAGCATTGAATTTGGATATATTTCTAAAAGCCTAGGAAAAATGATATTAAATTATAAGACTCATTTCAAAGAGTATAATTCATACATGTTTTATCAAAAGAAAATATGCTTAGCAAAATAAGAGAGGCTGTTACTCTTAATAATAGCTTCCTTATGCTGCCTATGTCTTCCTACTAAGGTGTTAGAGGTCATTGCTATTGGGACATAAGGAACATTGTCACTCTGTGACGATGGCCATGTGCTAAAAGATGGAGAAAATTATAAAGAACAGTATGATGCCTAAATGGGAGAAATCCAAGTCTAACTAATATTACAATGATGAGATTGGGCATCCTGCTTTTCTGCTACCTCCATTTAAAACCATTAAAATATGTCCTAAGGATGGATTCTGCAATATAACTTTTTTAAACTTTGTGGAGATGTTTTCATACTATACAATTCACTCATTTAAAATATACAATTCAATGGTATATTTGCAGGGTTGTGCAATCACCATCACAATATAATTTTAGACTATTTTATCACCCCAGAAAGAAACCCTGTACACATTAACAGTCACTCCTATTTCCTCCCAACACCCTCAGCCCTAGGCAACCAGTAACCTGTCTGCATCTGTGGATTAGCCAATTCTGGGCATTTCTTGTAAGTGGAATCATATAATATGGGGTCTTTTGTGATTGGATTCCTTCGCTTAGCATAATGTTTCCAAGGTTCATGGAAGCTGTAGCATGTATCATTTATTTTTATTGCTGGGTAATATTTCATTATATATACAAATATACCACATTTATCTTTTTATATATATACATTATCTTTTCATTATATATACAAATATGCCATATTTATCTTTTTATCAGTTGATAGACAATTGGGTTGTTTCCATTTTTGACTATTATAAATAATGCAGTTATAAACATTTGTGTACAAGTTTTTATGTGGACATATGTTTTCATTTCTTGTGGGTGTATACCTAAGAGTGGAATTGCTGAATCATACGGAAACTCTATATTTATCATTTTGAAAAACTGCCAAACTGTTTTCCAAAGTGGCTGCACCATTTTACATTCCCACCAGCAATGTATGAAAATTACAATTTCTTTACATCCTTGCCAGCACATTTTTTTTAATTGTGGCCTAATAGATATGAAAATATTTCTTTGGGGTTTTGATTCCACAATACAGTTTTAATGTTCTTATGGGTTAAAATCTAGAATGAAGGGCACTGGAATGGATGCAGAAAGATAATACATAGAACCTCTTTAACTTCGTGTGATCATTAGTTTATCTCACTTTTGGCTCATCTCCCTTCTGCATCCTAAGTTAGATTGCATTTCCTGAATGTCTTGTGGTTAGATAGGGCCAAGTGACTACCTCTGGCCAATGTATCATGAATGGAAGCAATGTTGTCACTTCTGTGCCAAAGCATTTAATTGCTAGTACAAGACCCTCCAGAGTTCTTTCCTTTTACCTTGACAACCAACAACTTTCAAAATAGTAGTAGCTTTGATAGCCTGGGTCATGGGATGAGGGGACATTTAGCAGAACTGACCTATGATATATATGCTGTGTGAGTGAAAAACAAACATTTGCTGTTAAGAGATGGTGGTGGTTTGTTACTGCAGCACAACTGGGCATAAACTGAGTAATAAAATGATCTTACTATGATTTGTGTGCTACTTGATGCTTAGATATTAGATTTCAACAGACCTGACAAATAACTTTGCATCTCTAAACCTCAGCTGCCTCTTCTATTATATGGGTGTCATAAATCTACCTTATACAATTGCTTAAAGTTAAGCAAGACAATGTATTATTCTATAATGCTTAGTGCAGTGTGTGGTACCTAACAGGTTCTTAAGAAATGATGGTGTCTTTATAGACAGGCAAGATAGTTGAGGATTATAATATTGGAGTTAATTTTATGCAGAAGGTGATAAGTCTTTGAAGGACCAAGCCATAGAAACAGGGAGGCAGGGAGAAGGGTCATGGATTTTCTTTGGGTAGTTAGTTTGGATCTTGCAGCAAGCCTCCTTAGCAAACATTCCTGTTGGTGTATATCTGCATGCCATATATATGTTGGCGTATATATGCATGCCAGGGTGGGAAGACCTTCTCTGGAGTCTTCTTTGTATACAGTTTAAAGGTACAAGTGCAGTTTTGTTATGGGTATATTGCATAGTGCTGAAGTCTGGGATTTTTGTGTAACTATGACCCAAATAATGTACATTGTATCCATTAAGTAATTTCTAATCTCACAGCTCCTCCTACCCTCCCACCCTTCAGAGACTTCAATGTCTATCATTCCACACTCTACGATTCTTTTGGGTCTTGATTTTTCTTCCCAGAAGAGAAGAAATGGTCACAGTATTCTGATTCATTTCACAGAACAAGGAGCACAGAATATGAAAAGTGATTACATTTAAAATATGCTGAAAAGTGGTTTCATAAATCCAAAACTAACCCATCACTCTTCAGAATGGCAGGCAGGGATGAGGGATGACAAAACATGTTTCTTTGAGAGCATATAGAATCAATATAAAATATATTTTTCCTTATGTGCATACCTTCCTTGAGACTTAATGAGGCAGGGACCTAGTTTAGCCTAGCAAAAGACACTCAACAGAATTAGTTAATACCATGCAAATATTTCTATTCATGGTGAGGGGAAGGGAATTCAACAAACTAGAGGCCGGGCGCGGTGGCTCAAGCCTGTAGTCCCAGCACTTTGGGAGGCCGAGACGGGCGGATCAGGAGGTCGGGAGATCGAGACCATCCTGGCTAACACGGTGAAACCCCGTCTCTACTAAAAAATACAAAAAACTAGCCGGGCGAGGTGGCGGGCGCCTGTAGTCCCAGCTACTCGGGAGGCGGAGGCAGGAGAATGGCGGGAACCCGGGAGGCGGAGCTTGCAGTGAGCTGAGATCCGGCCACAGCACTCCAGCCTGGGCGAAACTCTGTCTCAAAAAAAAAAAAAAAAAAAAAAAAAAAACTAGAACAGTCATAACAATACATGGGGCACTGGTGGCCATGTATTTCCTTTTCCTTGGTTTCATCTCTCCTACTTTCCTCTCTTCTTAGATGCTTGACTGTTTCTCCTTGTTCTTTAGCTGACTTACTTTCCTTCTATCTGTCCTTTAAATATTGATATTCTACAGGTGAACCATCAGCCTTATTCTCTCCACATCCTACGAACCCTCCCCTCAAAGTTCTCATTCTCTGCCATAGTTTTACTTCTTCATCTGAGACCTTGTTTCTAAGTGCACGTTTCCATCTGCCTATTGGAAACTTCTATCCAGATGTCTTACAATATTTACCATGTCTTCTTCATTCTATCTGAAATGTTTTTCTTTCATCTTCACCAGTGCAGTTTCTTCAGATCTCTTAAGCTTTACTTTTTCAATATACTGTTTCTTGAGACTGAGACTACATTAGGTCTACCTCTGTGCACTATCCAAACTCCTGTTATTTTACCTTAAGCAATTCAGAGCCCATTGTTTTAAAATTTATATTTATGGGATTATTTTCTCTCTTCCATGCTAAACTTTTTACTCCATGAAGGCTAGCACAGTATCTGTCTTGATCTCTATATTCCCAGTGGACAGTCAGTAAAAATGTGTTGAATAAATAAATGAATCATACAAGCTAAACTTATAATACTACCCACCTCTCCTATTTCTATTCCTGGACATGACTGATATGCTCCCAAATCACCCCATTATCTCCACTAAAATCTAGGAGCCTTCCTATATACTACCATGTGCCTCATTTCTAATATCTAAACACTCACCGACATCTAGTATTCCTCTTAAATGTTTTAAGAATCTACTCCCTCTTCTCTCTGTCCCCGCTATTCCTATTTTGTTTGGGTTCTTGTCTTTTTTTTCTGATTTTTTGTCTTCTTCTATTCCTTTGCCATCACAGCAGGGCATTTTCTTAAAATGCAAATATGACCATTTTGTTCTGCTGCATAAAACCCTTCAACAAGCACCCTATTGTTTTAAAGATAAAGCTCGGTTTCTTAAGCCTGATCTACTAATCACTCCATAATCTGACAATCTATTCTCAGCCTTCCTTCTTCTCATTACCTCTTTTCATTGTCCCTGCCACCCACAACCCCCATTCCCCCTGGTCATTCAGAACTCATGGTTCTCAAATCCACCTTCTTGCCTTTGCACAGCTTCTCCTCACCCAGAATGTTTTTTTTTTTTTTTTTGGTTTTGTTTTGTTTTGTTTTTTTAATTTTTAGCAGAGGTTCTCTACCTACCCAACTCTTCACCCTTCAAAACAAAGCTTTAAGGCCAGCTCCTCTGAGAAATCTTTCCAAACTCTCCTAGAAAAAAAATCTATTATACTCTCCTTTATACTCCCATGGCACTCTACAAGAGCTTTATTTATAGCCTCTAATATAGTTTGGCTGTTTCCCCACCCAAATCTCATCTTGAACTGCAGTTTCCGTAACCCCATGTGTTGTGGGAGGGACCAAGTGGGAGGTAATTGAATCATGGGGTTGGTTACCCTCATGCTGTTCTCATGATACTGGAGTGGGTTTTTACATGATCTGATGGTTTTATAAGGGGCTTTTCCCCCTTTGCTTGGCACTTCTCTCTCCTGCTGCCTTGTGAAGAAGGACGTGTTTGCTTCTCCTCCTGCCATGATTGTAAGTTTCCTGAGGTCTTCCCAGCTACGTGGAACTGTGAGTCAAACCTCTTTCCTTTATAAATTACCCAGTCTCGGGTATTTCTTCATAGCACTGTGAGAAGGAACTAATACAGCCTCCAAGTCTTCAGTGATTATGTTTTATTGTATTGACCCCTTCAGGGGCCTATCAGCTCCTATAAACAGGGTCCAGTTCTTATTCGCCTCCGGATCTACTAAAATTTTAGCTGCATATTTACAAATAATTTCTCCAATAAAATACTTTTACCCAGAATATATAAAGAACTCCCAGACTCAATAGGAGGCAAACATAAATCCCAATATAAAATGGGCAAACGATTGAAGAGACTCTTCATCAAAGAAGATATACAGGTAACAACTAAAGAATAAACAGATGCTCAATATCATTGACCATCCAGGACACAAAAATTAAAACCACACTGAAAACTACCACACACTTATTCAAAGATCTAAAGTAACAAACACTGAACATATCAAGTATTGGCAAGGATGTGAATGGAGAGCAATTTTGCAATTTCTTTACAAGTTAAACAGAAACCTACCATATGATCTGGCTATTCTACTCCTACACATATTTATCCAATAAAGAAATACATGTCTATACAAAGACTATCATGGGACTTTTATTTTTGATAACCCAAAATTGACATAAACCAAAATGTTTTTCATTGGTTCATAAATAAACTATGATATACTCATAAAAGGGACTCAGCAATAAAACACTCAACATACAACAACATGGATAAATCTCAAAACAAGTATGTTGAGTGAAAGAAGTCAGTCAAAATCAGTACATACTGTTGGGAGGGGGAGCAAGATGGCCAAATAGAAACTTCCATCAATTGCCCTCCCTGCAGGAATGCTAAGTGTAACAACTATCTACACAAGAAAGCACCTTCGGAAGAACCAAAAATCAGGTGAGCAATCACAGTACCCGATTTTAACTTCACATCACTGAGCTGGTATTTATGTTGCAAGACAAAGTCCTCTTTACTCTTCCCTCTCCTCTCCTCAAGAGGAAGGAGAAGGTCTCTTTTGGAGCTGTGAGCTGCACTGGAAATCCCATAGAGAATGGACACAGACCTCATTCAGAGTATCCAGAGGCCCATAACAGAAGCAATTTAAACTGCACTGCCTGAGGTTGAGGGGTGATGCAAGCACTCCCTTAGCCACCCAGACTGGTGACTCAGTAGTTTATGTGCTCCCCAAGTCCACTGGCTTGAGCCCAGCAGAGGACTAGGGCTTGTCTAGGAATGGCAGTCCTTGCGGCTTAGCCTTTCAGGTTTTGTTTTAGAAACCCAGAGCATTTTAGCCCACAGTGGCAAGGCTTACTGAAACTGAAGTTCCAACTGCTGGGATGGGCAATTCCCCTCTGGCTAGGGCTGGTATAAATGATCCCTCCATGGGTGCATTAATCACATTATCTAATGGCCCCTTGCTACTCAAAATGTGGCCCCTAGACCAGCAGCATTGTCACCACCTAAGAGCTTGTTAGAAATGCTGAACCTTTGGCCCCACCCCAAACATCTTAAATCAGAATCTGTATTTTAACAAGATGCCCAAGTAGTCTGTATGCACATTCAATTCAAGAAGTGATTGTCTCACTGTCATATATCCTGTATAAGATAATGATTATTATTCCTATTACTCATTTGAGAAAATGAGAATAGGGAAGTAAAATGACTTGAAAATAATCAGTATCTAAAAAGTACCAGAGTTGAAATTTTAAGGTAGTTCCCACAATTCTAAATGTCAAACACTTCTTTCTACCATGCTTTTCTCTACATGAAATGAATTAAGTAGCTCTGGTTATAACCACCCTACTCTCAACTTCATCCATTTACTGGTTGCTGATACCCAAATTCTTACTCTCAGATATGCATGATTTAGATTGAACATTGCCCATTGCTTGAAATATTTTAAATACCAGTATCTGTGGGAGGAGTTAATTAATAAATCACTTAAATATTGGTGTTTGGGAGTCTGATCAGACTGTTGCCTTTATCCATTTATAGGAAGGGCAAACCAGTTTGAGGTCTACATTGCACCTTGGAACAAAGGAAGGAAGAAAGGGATTGAAGGAGAATAAGGAGCAAAAAATGAAGGCAAAGTGCCCCATATATATAATTTGACAGAGATCAGCCCTTCCAAAGACATTGACTGTCTTTGAAGTTTGCTGTAGCCACTGGCTTGAGCCTGTTCAATTTCTTCTGTCATGGGCCTCTGGATACTCTGAATGAGGTCTGTGTCCTTTCTGTATGGGATTTCCAATGAGGTCTGTGTTCTTTCTCTATAGGATTTCCAGGGAGGTGAGAACTGAAACTCCTGCAGAAATTTACCACTGCTATCCAGAGTGACAGAGAAGAAATGTGAAACAGCTGTGCTGACCAGTGCTCAAGGCTGCATCCTTCTAAAAAATACTCCAACACTCTACTGTTACTAATAGTAGCTGTATTTGGGTCTCTACTGTAAGTCAGACACTGTACTAGGTACTTAATAAATATCTCTATAATAGTCTTAAAAGTATGTATTATTCAGGAAATGTGGCTGGTGAGGGGTGGAGCCTGGCTTCTATCCCAGGTCTATTTGAAACAAGAGCAAGTTTCCTTCTACCATAACACACTTCTATGGTATGATCAAATTAACCCCTTACTCAACCTTCAATGCCCAGTTCAAATCATTCCTTCACTAAGCAGCTTCCTCTCAGTGACCTTAGTGATATCTTATCCCTGTAGCCCTGATTTTGTACTGTTTAAATCATAGCTTGAATTCTTTCTTCTTTTTTTTTTCATATTCCTCTTACCTCAAGTTACTATTGAGTCTGTTTGTGTCTGTGTCCCATCTCCCCACCCAAACCTTTGTTCCCTTAAATGTTCTTTGGGTTGCTGGCCCCAGCCTCATAGCAGGAGTTCAATGGTATCATCAGTTAGTCTATAACCCAACTTAGTCCACCCTCTGGAAGCCTCTGGAAGTCAAACATTCCCTGTTGGTCCAGCCACTCCACAAAGTTTACATGTAGCCTCCAAGAGCTGACAGCTCCCTCCCTGAAGCAATGTCTTACCCATGGGAATTTTGTATCCATATATGACTTGCTCTTGCCCATGTTTTGCACTGCTTTTCTTTCCCCTCCTTCTTTTCCAAGAGGAGAAGATAGCTTGGGTGCTCTTTACACTTGGCCACTCCTCCTCTTCTGGTTTTCTTTATACTTTTGATTCTAGGAGAACAAAGACAAAGAATAGAACTTCCAGTGACTCTCTTCCTCTCTTGCGTACTTGCACTTGCTCATTGCCTAACATTTGATAATTTACTATATATCATACGTTGTGCTAAGAATTTTACATATCTAACTCTCACACAAATAATCTCATGAAATATGTGCTATCATTATCCCCATTTAGCTTGAAAGGGCCTTTAAGTATACAGAGGTACCTTGTCCATTCTTACCGTAGGAAACGGGAGAGCCAGAATATGAAAGTAGGCTATGTGCTACTCTTAGTCACTTACCAGTTGATGTCAATGAGAAACACAAGTGAACTATGGCCAATGTGTAAGTATATAGACCAATATGGTTGTTAGTATCATATTGATTATCAAGTAAATCAGGATCTCTAGATGCTTCTTATAACTGGTCCTTGACTGGGACCCATCTTCCTGCTTTCTGTTATAGGCACTTAGTGAATATAGGTGAATTAGTTAATAATAGGAGTATTAGTTTGAGCTAAGCTGTTAAAAATATAGTCTAAGTCTATAGTCTACTATTTTTTAAATATATCATTTAATAGAGAAAGAATACAACTTCCAGCAATATCTTCTAAAGTTCAATATAAATGATTTTTGAAAAATTCAAACGTTTGATTATTCATATTCACTTGACCTTCTCCAGCAGGAGAAATCTTTTAGAGTTGATGGTGTGCAGGTATTTGAAGAAGCCATTATGTAAATTAAAACATCATGTTCACTCAGATATTTGTTGCAGGCATGATGGCAAACACAAAAAAGCATAATGCATTCTCTCAAAGAGTTCATCATCTTTTGAAGAGAAAATAAGCAATATACATGTTTCTCATTAAATAATAATGATAATTTTAAATGGCTCTTTGAGAGGATGATGACAATCCCAAGCTAATGCATGATTATACCAACAGCAATTCAGAGAAGGAACACATAATGTCAGGCTGGGATAAGTGATCTAGAGAGGTTTGGTGGAGCAGATAAATTTTAAGCTATAATTTGAAAGGTCAATAGAATTAAAGTAAAGAACAATCAAAGGAAGGGCAGATAAGGTTGGATAGAACCACAACGTGGGCTACATGACCCATAATAGAAAATGTCTTTATGCAAAACAAACTAGCATCATTATTGGGCTTAATTTGGACTTTTAGTCTTGACTAAATAGAGAATATCTGTGACTCATTTTGAACTTTGTAACCCAAGGCCTAAGGGGAAGCATTGGAAGATGGGATTGAGGTTGTTGCCAAGTTCCTCTGGTAACAAAGTTCAACACTACAGAGGAAATGACACCTGTTGCTGCCTACTTAGCAGGCTCCCTTGGGCAATTGTAGGACTCGGTTTCCAGGTACATCAGATGAAGTATCCACTTTGCAGAAACACTGCCTGGCATTATCCAGGCTTGCTCCACTAGTCCTCTAAACGGTTTTTGCATTTGTTGCTTAAAAGTGAGACATCTGGGCAAAAATATGCTACATAGTGGGTCAAGCTCAAGGGCTCTTCAGGGACACTACTTGGAGCTACCCTCTAGAGGGACCAAGAGGAGCCCCCACTACTACAGTTAGATAGTAGGAATAAGATCTAATGTTCAGTAGACAGTGAATTGTATCTTTCAAAATGGCTACAAGAGATGATTTGCAATGTCTCTAACACAAAGAAAATAAATATTTGAGGTTATGGGTATCTCAATTATCCAGATTTGATCATTATACATTGTATGTTTATATCAAAATATCACATGTACTCCGTAAACATGTACAACTACGATGTAACCAAAAATTTTTTTAATTAAAAACATTTTAAGCTAAAATAATTTTTTTTTTTAAAAAGCAAGAGCCTATTCAGAAGGGCAAGAAAAGAAAAGTGAAGATTATAGAGCACCAGCCATGTGATGTGGGAAATATATATATAATACATTTTTAATATATGTGTATGTTATGTATACTTATGTTAAATTTCATACAAATCTCTGAGAGATAAGAATTATGTCGTGACTTTTATAGAGGACAGAAACCTCAATAAGTTACCCAGTGGCATCGGCAGATCCAAGGTTCAACAACATGCTTAAGCAGTTAAAAAATTAGCCCCATACAGAGAGGAAAGAAGAATATATATATATAGTAGAATAACTAAATGTAACTAATTAACATATGTATTATCACACATTATCATTTTTGTGGTGATGCCACTTAATATCATATTGTACATGATAAATACACAAAATTTTATCTGTTAATTTAAAAAATCAAACTCTAAAAAAGAGAAGAGATGAAAGATCTCGAAAAGGTCGTTTGCCAATGCACTCTGTGCTCTAGAAGTTGGTAGGAAACAAACCACAGACCTTGAACCTGGAAGCAATTCAAGTTGAAGAGGAACCTTAAGGGAATCCAAAATCTAGAAGCTACTGAAGGAGTACCAAAAAAGAGAGCTCAATTAAGAACAGCTTTACAAGAACACCTTTGGTCTGCCCAATAACATGAGTCATAGTGCACTCCAGAAGGCAGTGAGAAATATCCTCTCTTCTTACTTAGATATTACTGGAAAGTCTACCAAAGGGGACACTATCTAGGAATAGTTGATTGAGCCTTTAAGCCAAAGAGAAACAGAGACTCTGACAACAAACTGCCCTCAAATTCCTAGTGCAAAATGAAGCTTTATAAAACAAGATCCCATATATGTTGATGTTTCCTAGAAATACATTGCATAATATTTGGAAGGCAGTGCTAAAATGATCCTTCTCTTGAATGAATAATATATGTGATTAATAAGAGTCCTATGCCAAGGGGAAAAAAGAAAGAAAAATGGCCAATTCCAGACCTGTTTTGGTATAAGAGCCAGGCTTTTGTATTACCCATGTAGTAATTAATATTATGTATATCAAATGCCTAGAAAAATCTCCATCCTGTTACCTGAATTTAGATATCACTTTAACAAAACTTGAAAATCACCCATTCATGCCAAACTTTACTCTCAGTAGTTCTGTTTACAAAATAGAAACATGATTAGAAAGCATATGCTTGAACTAATTCGCACTTATGCCTGAACTCTTTTGAGTACATTTTTTTCCTTATTTTTTTCTGGTAATAATGAAAGGCTCTGAAGAAATCAGTTGTAAAGAATCCTTATAATAAAAAATTTTATATCTGATTATTAATCTTCAGTTTGAACTTGTTCAATCTGAAGGGGAGAGAAAAAATATTGTACATGTATCTCAAGCAGCAGCTAGATTTCTACTGAGGAGTACAAGCCATCTCATGCTGCTTTAGAGGAGTGGCCATTTCCCCCTTCTTAATGAAAACAGAACCTCTCACAAGAATACATACTATTGACACAAAAAGTACACCTACTTGACTATATAATCTTTGGCTCATGTCTTTTGTCTCAGAAAGGAAGAGAGAAGAAAGGTAAGGTAATAAAGTTCAGATAGAACATTCAATCCTTTGTCAAGACATTGACAAATGAAGATCACCAAAGAAGGCCTAAAAACAACAATGACGACAAAAGAAATGCTTTGTTTTGAAATAATGTTCGATTTACAGAATAGTTGCAAACATAGTACAGAGAGTTCCCAAATGTCTTTCACTCAGCTTCCCCTAATGTTAACATAATACAAAATTATGTTAGGAAGCTTTTGACACCAAGTTGGCCTGGAATTTTTGGATGAGTTGGTTATAAAGTAACTCTCAGTAAAATATGGCAGTAAGATTAAGGACAAATATAAACCAAAAAATTTTAGGAAGAAAAGAAGAATGTGTACTTTTGGAATTAAAACACTACCAATATTTTAAAAATTCAACTTGTAATAACACAGTTTTAAGTAGCCTTTTTAGGTGGTCACCAGACAGTTATATGTTTTGTGAAAGAAAGAAGAATCTCTTCATTTTGGATAAGTCCTAGTATAGCATAAGCAATAGATTATTAGTATGTTAGCACCCCTGCATGGTAGCAGCACATTCAAATAAGTGCTGCAGGTTTACTTCTTCTTTTAAATAATGAAATATCTCTTAAAAATGTAAGCCTGAAAACATAAATATCATTGAAATTTATAGCTAAAATAAAAAGGGTGATTCACCAAAGCATTTGTTTTCAATTATTTTATTAGATCATTTTCCTCCATGGTAGAAAAAGTGAGGAAGACAGTGGAGGAACTGCCTTGAGAAGAGAAGTATGAAAGGAGCATAGAATGGAAGGCTGGGATATCAAGGACAAAACTTCACTGAGGGTGGTTTCTTGGTCCTGAAGTCTTCAATTGTTCCCATTCCTATCTTTTGAAAACAAACTTCCATGCTTACTCTGGGCTGTAAAGACTTTGGACTTTGCATATTGTATTTCCAAAAGAAGATAATGACCCTCTATCTAGATATCGTCAAGGTTAGCCTCCTTTTGAGTTTCCTGATGAATTTGACAGACTATGCATTGCAATCTAGAATATCAGCAATCTTGTTTTACCAATGATGGTTATGTCAGTAGATAATTGCAGGGAAGGCTTGGTTGAAAACATTTATTAATTTTCCTATAGCAGGCCTTTGAACTACATTGCATATAATATACATTTTTTTCAAGGTCCTCTTGTACTTTAGGTTTTCCCCAAGAAAAGACTGAAGCAAGGATTTGGGTGTGAAAATAATCCCAGAAAGCAAGAATAAGGAGGTGGGAGTGGGACAAGGAAAGAAGAAAACCAATATAACAATAAGTTGCCCAGGTTACTGCTATAAGCATTGAAGCTTGATTTCACTGGGATTTTCTGAGAAGCATATAAATGCCTCTAAGAATTGTCCACTTATGTTGGAAAGGTTGCCCCCCTCGGGTGTTGACTCTCCTGAACTAATAGGCCGTATAGGCAACCACAGGGTCAGGTCATATCCTCATAAAAATCAGGAAGATGTGCAATCTGCATTGTGGGTGGGGCATTATCAACACAGTTGTAACTGGGCTTGTATAGAACTGTCCACCTGATTCAGCTGGGGCTGAAATCAGAGGTGGTCTGGGAGGATATGATGCAGACATTGCAGATGTCTGCTACAAAACTCTAGCCAAAAAGTGCTTAAGAACCAAGGCCCTTAGGGAACATGGCTATAAATAGCATGGAAGAGAGTAGAGGACTTAGTTGGGCTTGTCAGACAAGGAAATGCTCTGTTTCTCTGAACCTTTCATTTTGGGTAAAAATCTTATTGTCATTATTAAAATAGAATTAAATAAGGCATTGTCTTGGACAGCTATGCTTTGAATATTTCCATTTGAGAAGCAAATGGAAAACCTCTGTGGTCAAAAATCACATGGTAGAGAAAAACCCACAGAGAGTTTTTTCTGATAAAATGATATGCATATGTATAGTAATGATATTCCAAATGATGAAAGACAGAGAGGGACTGGAGTCCATACTTTTGCTCTTCTATTACCAAATAGCCTTTCTCTCTTTCTCACCCTCCCTCTTCACTCTCTTCCCTCCTACCTTCCCTCTGAATGTGTCATTAGTATTTTATTGGTGATTTTCTATTATTCTTTTACAACAACCAGATGATTAAGTCTTACCCTACCTATGGAACTTTCAAAATGAAAAAAAAAAAAATGTGATCACCCTTACTAAGAGGATAAGTATAGTCTTAATAAGGAAAACATTCAACAACCCTGATCACGGTTTGAATAAAGGTAAAGAGTTGGCTAGGTTTTGGACTGTTAATAAATAGGGGGACAGGTAGAAATTTCCAGAGCATCAGGAAAACAGCTTCAGAGTAAAGGAGGCATTACATTTACAGAAGTCCAAAGGCTGCCCAAGTCTACAAGAGGCTGGCTATAACCAATCCATCAGCAAAGCAGCATCCCATTCAGGTAGCATCATATTTGGCATACAAGGAAGACTGTCTTCTCCAGCACTTCACTTAGCCTTCTTCTGGGTCACCTTCTTATAAAAAGAGACAGCTTCCAGCTAAGCTTCAAACACAACCATAGGCCCACTGCCCTCTCTCTCCAAAAATGATTCACTATCCAATTTGTGTGAGTCTAATTTATCTCTAAAGGAATGCATGGTGTTTCCAAACAGTGTAAAGATGTGTTAAAATTTTACACATGCATCTTTCGGGTTTTCTTTTTTGAGTATTAATGGATAAAATCAACTTGCATTCTATTGGCTGTTTTCATTAAAATTCAAACTTGCGCTATTCTCTCATCCACTCCTACTTCTGCCCAGGGACTCTTTCTTTGATATCTAGGCTATCACTAATAAAATATATTAAATAGTATGGTATTCTCAAGGGCTATTTACAAAGCTCAAGCATACAAATAAAAACCTACAATAAAAACCAGTTTTGTCAGTGACACATTATAAAGTAGAGGTGTTAATCGAAGGCTTCAACTGGTACTATGACCAGTTGCTCCCTTATTTCAGGGCAAAGATCCACAGGACATGTATTCCTTGGAAAGAACCTGTCTGGGTGGACACAACCACTAGCTTTACTCATTATATCCACCTAAAAGACAAGTATTGACAATGAAAACTAAAGAATTTTATTCCCAAACCTGATAGCCTAGAGGGCCCATTGCTGCTGAAAACTAGAATCACAGCCTCCAGAAGTCAAAAGAAACTAAAACTTGACTCTAAATGAATTTAACGTGGCTAATTACATAAAGTTGGTGGGCTGAACCTAGAAGTTTATATATGAGTAAGAGAAGATGTAATATCAGACGTGCAAAGAACTAAGAAATTTCTACAGCAGGAAATGTTAATGATCTTAAGCACAAATTGTGAGTTATTTTAGTTCCCTAAAAAAAATACTTCTCTTTGAAAAAAACAATCTATACAAATAACTTAATCCTCTGCTATAGAAAACTGCTTCTATAGATTCTTCCTATGATGAGGTCAGTAAAAAGACTGTGGAATTCATTTTTTTAACCATTTGTCCTTGTTCACATGGACAGAAGGGATGAGAGATGAAAGTATACTGTTTAAGGTGTAGAATTCTCTCCTCACCCTTCTTTATTGGCTCACTTAAGAATAATCAATGCATCTGCATGAACAAGAAGGGTATGTTATTGATGGTCTGGCTTCCGGAAGTAATTAAATGAAAAATGTAACATTGCTTGATTGGTTAAAATGTAGTGTTAGGGGAATAGAAAGATGGGCAAAAAATGGACAGATTTATTGACAATAAAAGTGGTGACCATAATAGTGTTATTATCATAAACATTTGGCCCTACATGAAATGATTCTATGCTCCTGAGTTTTTACCCTTTGTTTCTGGTTAACGTATTATTTTGTCCTCTTCCTCGGCGCTGATTGTCACTTATAATAGCCATTAAGATGCCTACTTATATATAGTATTTTTCAAAGAGTAATGCACATTCTTTTCATATGCAAAATGTATGACCTTAGCTACTCCTGAGTGTACAGGTGACTATCTGTGTATCTGTGCACATGTGCCCTTTTGTGTCTGAATGTATGCGTTTTCCATTTCTTGAAATTCAGCTTTATTTTTATTAGTTGAAGTTAGCAAGTAACTGAATGCTAGTGAAATGCAACTTTTTTGTCATCTTGATGATATTCACTAAAGATAATTTTGGCTTTGATGTGTGAATTTTTGTGACTTAGCCGTAACCAGTGTTTTATAAGTTTCAAATTTATTCTGAAATATTTCAGTTGTATGAAAGGTATTGAAATAATATAACAGACACATATGTACATCCCACCCAACTTAGGAAATGATATATACCAAAAAATTCATGCCCCCTCTTGATGTCTCCTTGGAGAAACTTCCCACCCCCTTCCATAGGTAAACATAGCCTAGGATTTGATGTATTTCTCTAGATTTTCTTATTTATGTATATTTGTTTGAATATTATCTAATGTTTTAAATTTTATATAAACGGTATACTGTTCATATACTTCTGAAACTTGCTTTCCTCATTTACTATTAAATTTAGATTTTCATCTGCGTGGACAGATATAGTGGATTTTTCCACTGCTGTATATTATTCTGTTGGAAGGATAAGCAATAATGGAAACATTCTCTTGATGATTGACATTTGGGTTCTTTCTAATTTTTGCTATCATTAAATTCCTTCTATTGTATTAGTGTTTATGTGTGCATGTGTGAGAGTTTTTCCAGGATCTAGACCTAGGAATAGAATGCCTGAGTAATAAGATATGTCTAACATTAATATGCATTGCCAAATTGATCTCCAAATTTTTATACAAATGTATACTCCTAACATCAGTGTATCCTTACCACAAATAATGCGAATACATTTTAATTGGCATTTCCTTGATTATTAGCAAACTTGAGAAAATTTGATATAAAACATTTATATTTCCTATTTTGAGAATTGCTTGTTCATATATTTTCCCCATTTTTCTATGGCATTGTTTCTCTTAATTAATTTATATGAGGTTATGAAACTCAAGAAAGCCACTTATTTATGGTGCAGGCTTGCAAGTTCTGCCTAAGTTTGAGGGTAGAACAAGGTGCATAAGCACAAGGAGGTGATTAGCTGCTACTGTGGGGCAGACAGGAGATCTGCCCTTGTTCTGGACTCCTCTCTTATGAGAGGCAAAGCCATCTGCCATGGGGTGGGTGCAGGGGAGGTGTCATTTTATATATACATATATATATATATATATATACACACACACACACACACATATATATGCTCTTAGCAGCAATCATGACATAAAAATTTCCCAAAAATGATACCCTGGATGTTATTTGAACTATAGCCTTACCCTTCAAATATTACATTGATGCAATAAATATAATATCCCTACCTTACCACTTAGTTCTATGAGGATACAGGGAGAGGAAGTGGGAGAGAATATGCAGACAGTAATTTCTAACTCATTGAACTGACCGAGATATAATTAAGTAACATATAAAGTGTTCAGCCCTGAGGTTGGAAAAGAGAATTCACTCAAGATAGGTAAGCTTCAAAAATAATTTTAAGGAAAATAAAGATAACTTCTCCGAAAGTAACATGCCACTTACAGAGTTCTATGAGGTTATGTAAGGACCTCTTCCCATATCACCCTTACCGCCAATCTTAATTCATTACCTCCAAGCTATTTTGGACTTGAAAGCCAGAAAACCCATCTTATTAGAAGTATATGTAAAGTAAGAGTAAATAAGTGTTGAGGTTACTAAGAGTAGGTTTCCTGTGAGCAAAGGGCAGAAATATTGATACTGTGGTCATTCAGAGCCATTTTTATAACTTATATTTTGTTCCTGGCTATGTGTCTGATAGGTGACAACTTAAAAACTGAGAAATACAAGATTTTTTTTCTTTCTTATAAATGTCAGTAGAATCTATCAGCGTACTCTCCAAAAATAAGCATTAGTCTGGAAAAGTACTGGAGAGAGGTTTTTTCTTCCCAATAAGCCAAGAAGTGAATACATTAAGACTTTTAATAATATTATAGCATCTAGGTATCTTATTGTATATTGTCTCAAAATTTTTATTCCAAACTGATGTAAAATGATACACATAACAACATATGAACAACCTATAATGTCAAAAGTATAGTTATACATCAAGATTTGAATCTCAGAATATCTTTCCAATAAAATATATTTTAATGGCAGTTAGCTCACCTAGGTAGTTCTAAAAGACTACATAAACCATGATTTAGCTAGACGCTAATGTCAAAAATACGTGTCTGAAGGCTGGACCAGTTTAGGTGTTAGAAGGAAGAAGAAAATGCTTTTACTTTTAGTACTCTTTCATTTCTCTTTGTGAACTTTGTTTTGCCCTTTATTCCCCTTTCTTAAGAATATCCATGTCTTCATGCTATCCCAAATGCTTTACCCCTTCCCCATCAAAGCTCTGTGAAGTTGAGATAATAGTTCAGTTAAAAGCAGTCTGAACTAATTCATACTAACATGAGAATGATTTCTTAATCTTCCCAAAGGAGTTTGAATTCTTAAAACATAGCTTTGATAACCTAATTAAATCTTCATGATCATAATTCAGGCACCAAGTAGAAAATTTAACTAAGTAGAAAATTCAGTCAATATTTGGTGAGCTATTTGAAGTGAAGGGTGAATATTTAGAATCATCACTGCCTTGGGAATTGCTTTTCATAATCTATTCCCTCCTGCTAATAGAGACTTTAAAATTCTCTGACATCTACTTCCCATGCAGTAGTGGCTCTATCTTCAGAGAGCTGTGTAAATGGGCATATTTGTATACCAAAGACTAGTATGTCAGGGCTTCCTTTAGAAGATAAGAATAATCATTTTTGAAATGTTTGTGTTTTATTTTTATATCTTGTAATTAGTCTTTCTGACTTTGTTTTTAATCTACTTGATGGACTTGATGGGGAAAGAATAATTAGTAGACGCTGAAAAGAAAACACTTCATTCTATGCTTTCTCTCATTCTGTCTCCACCAATAAATAAATAAATAAATAAATAGGAAGAGGAGGATTAAAGAAAACAAGCAAAGACAACTTACATATTGAAAGTAATTATTCATTCTGGATCATGACATAGAAGAAAATATTTTAAACAAGGCTTGCCACTCTATCCTGCAGTAAAAGTGAATACTAGCATGAAAGAATGTTATCTGCAAAAGCAGTGAAAGATTAACATTAAAGTTAAAAGATAATAGAATTAAGTTCCTTGTGGTCATAAAAACATATTAGACACAATTACAGATTCTGGTCTTCTAGTCAATGAACACCTGATTCTTGACATAGTTTTCAGGATAGCGGTGTGTGGTTATGAACAATGGTTATAAAATCTAAATTGCATTATTGATTCATAGTCCAGCAATTCCTTGTTTACTCTGTGCCTGATGACAAGACTGCCTGCTCTTTTGCAACACCGTGAAGCATGTCCTAACAGTACTTTAAGTCCTGCTGGAGGTCACTGATCCAGAAGAAATAGAAAATTATTCTTGCTCAACTTTTAAAGATTCTTTTGTCTCCCCCAAGCATTCTCACTGATTGAATCAGTAATTCTCATTACTATGCCTGCACTGAGGTCCTGTAAACCATGCCTGTCTTTCTCCCTTCTGACCTGTTTGGCTGAATTGAAAGAGGAATGTGGGGTTTTACTTCACTTTTATCTTCACTTCTCAAGGAATAGAATTCTCCCAACACACCATTTATGTTTCAAAAGAGACTTTTCCTTAAGGAGCTGTTCTGTTCCTAAAACTTATAGCAGTAATCTGATATTAAACAAAGCTCTAGTCAGTGAACTCCAATCACAAATGGAATGCATAACTTGTTCATGCATTTGTTCACAGGGATTTATTAAGCCCTTAGTATATACCAAGCACTAGATTAATTGCTAGGGCAAAAACAGTGAACAAGAGAGACAAAGTCTCACTTTTTATGAAGCTTAGCACCAAGACAGAAAGACAGACTTGAATGATAATTACAAGATTGAGGATGTTATAAAGGTGTACACAGGGGACCAGTGAAGGCCTTTGGAAGAAGGCCTAACATGTAAGCAGAAATCAGAAGGTTTAGTAAGAACCGAAAATGTTAAATGTTTCCAAATGTTGAAAGGAGGGGTTATGCAGAAAGAACAGCTTATATGATGCTGTGAGATGACAGCAAACATGACTTATTTGCAGAAAAACAGTTCCTTATAGCCAGTAAGTGCTAAGGGATAAGGCTTTAGATATAGGCATGATTCATATCACAGGAAAACCTTATAGTCACGCCAAAGATTTGGTCTTTTTCCTACGGGCCATGACATCTTTTTAAGTTGGGGAGTGACATTTGCATTTAAAAACTATCTTTCTGGCTGTAACTGTAAAAATAGATTTGAGATTTGCAAGACTGGCTGTAAGGAATGCAATTATGAAGTTGTTACAAACCTCTGGTTCCAGCAACATGACAGACGAAGATAGCAGAAAAAAAGTCTTGCTAAAAAGATTTAGACATTCTATAAAAAAATAATAATAAATAAATAAATAAATAGTGTAAGGAAGTATGTGTGGTCATAAGAAAGACAGATGACAGAAATGAAGATGGAGCTACAACCCCAGAGAAGCCAGAAAGTGTGGCTGGGCGCAGTGGCTCACGCTAGTAATTCCAGCACTTTGGGAGGCCAAGGCGGGCGGATCATGAGGTCAGGGGATCGAGACCATCCTAGCTAACACGGTGAAATCCCATCTCTACTAAAAATACAAAAAACTAGCTGGGTGTGGTGGGACGTGCCTGTAGTCCCAGCTACTCGGGAGGCTGAGGCAGTAGAATCGCTCGAACCCGGGAGGCAGAGGTTGCAGTGAGCTGAGATCGCGCCACTGCACTCCAGCCTGGGCAACAGAGCGAGACTCCGTCTCAAAAAAAAAAAAAAAAAAAAAAAAGAAGAAGAAGAAAGTGAGGCATTATTCTGGCTGCCTAGGAGAATTTATATGACTTACTTATTTTCAGGCTTGGGTTTTAATATCCAAGTAGGGACAAATATGTTGTCAGAAGTGTGAATGAGGTGTGAGGTTGGAACTAACATCTCAAAGGGCTTTAGTCTCAATGAAAAGGTGAAACAGATCAAAATTCACCAGTTGGCAGATGGACACAAGAAGAAACTCTGATTCCTTGTCTTTATTAAGATGGTCTTGAGAAGGAGTGCTCTCATCTCAGAATTTTAACTGCTGGGCCCTCACTTCACATAGATTTGGGGTTCTTATTTGTACTAACAACTTAGATCAAAAACATCCAGGAAACCAAGCACAAAATTAATCTGTAGAAATGTTCCTGTAACCCATACCACAAGGAATATTCACGGAAAAACAAAACAAAAGGTTGCTAAAGATAGTCTTAAGAACAAAATTTGAAATTTTTATAAGATAGTATTTTACTATGGCTAAAAATCAATGGACATAACAATTAAATGAGAAAGAATTCAGAAAAATAAAGTGACATTATGAAGGGAGTAGGAAATGAGTAGGTATAAATAACACAAAGAAAGGAACATTCTTTAAAAAAAGACACAAGTAAAAATGATAGAAGAAATTTGAGGGGGAAAAGCTTTTAGGAATGAAAGACATGGTTGCTTAATTAAATCAATATATACAGGTTAAAAATTATTTCAGAAATAGCTAACAAGAAAATTAATACACTAGATTTGGATCTAAGCAAATTACCCAGAATGCAGCACAGAAACCTGAAGAAATGAATACCATGAAAAAGTGTTAAGAAAAGTAGAAGATACAATATGCAAGATCAACATACCCAATAGGAATACCTGAAATAGATACATAGAAAATGAGGAACAGGTAATATTCAATGAGAAAATGGCACCGATCCTTTAATTAATGAAAAACATGAATATTCAAATTCAAGAGTCCTACCCCTCCATGTTCCAAGCGGGATAAATAAAATTTGCATCTGAATATATCATTGTGAAACTGTACAAAACCAAAGACATTGAGCACATCTTGAAATAGCTAGAAATAAAAGACCCATAAAATCAAAAGGAACGATAATTAATCTGTCAGTAGACTTTCACCAGTACCAATGAAAGCCATACAACAGTTGAGAGAAAATAGCTGTCAACTTAGAAGACAGTTGTCCATTCTCAGGCTTTTGCTTAGAAAAATATATATATAGCCAGGTGCGGTGGCTCACACCTGTAATCCCAGCACTTTGCGAGGCTGAGGCGGGCCGATTACCTGAGGTCATGAGTTCAAGACCAGCCTGACCAACATGGAGAAACCTCATTTCTACCAAAAATACAAAATTAGCTGGGCGTGGTGGTGGCACATGGCTGTAATCCCAGCTACTCGGGAGGCTGAGGCAGGAGAATCGCTTGAACCCAGGAGGCGGAGGATTGTGGTGAGCAGAGATAGCACCACACAAAAGCGAAACTCCTTCTCAAAAAAAAAAGAATTATATATATATATACACACACACACACATATACACACACACATATATATATACACATATATACGTATATACACACATATATACGTATATACACATATATACATATATACACATATATACATGTATATATATTTTTAAGATGTGTTCGTATAAGGAGGAAACTGAACATAGAAGGAAGGACTGAGATACAAAAATTAATGGTGATGCCAGAAAGTATGAATATAAAAATATAAACATATTGGCTTTAACAAAATAGTAATTGCAATTGAAAAATTTGGGAACTATCAAAAGCAAGTTGTACTAAATGCTGAAAATGATATGCAGAATGGAAATTAAAAGATAAGGCTGAATATAGTTTAAGTAGTCTTAGCCCTTGTATTATTTAGAAGACAAAGAACCAAAACAATTTAATAAAAACAGAAAAAGAAAAATATGCACAAAAAAGCAAAACATAAAGCACAAAATAAGATAGTTCAAATAAACCGAAATAAATCAGCAATCATCAAAAATGTAAAAAGACTAAATTGACTAGTTAAAGGCAGAGAATGTCAATTTGAATTAAAATCTACCTTATGTGAAAAAATAGTGGAGGAATAAAAATATAGAAGGCAAATACTAACCAAACAAGGCAAACTAAAACTATATTCAATATTAATCAAAATGGAGCTCCAAGAAAATAAATATTTTTAGGTTTGGGAAATATTTTATAGTATTAAAAAGAAACTTCAGTAGAATGAAACACCTGTATAGACCTAACAATGTGTCATCAAACTATTTAAAGGTAAAAATGACCTAACAATGTGTCTTCAAACTACTATGAATTTTTAATTTCATAATCACAATGGAATATTTTAATGTATTTTCTCAATAACTGACTGAAAAAATACAGAATGTAGAATTTTGTTTATTGGATACTCCTAAAGAATCCTTTACTTGGCATCTAGGGATCATATATTTTTTTCTAGTATACAGGGAATATTTACAAAATTCAACATAATGTGCCACAAAACAGGACTCAACAAACTCAACAGAAGAGAAATGCATCTATTGGTGAGCTCAGATATTATATTCTTACATAATATCTAAGAGGAAGCAAAGCAAAAACACGTGTCATCACAATACACATAGTAACAGTAATCCCAGAGATGTTATGGGAGCACATGAGGGAGGTATGAAGAAAGACTTTCTGAAGGAGTTGATGCATGTGTGAAATAGTAAACTGCAAATAGGTGTTAGCCAGGCAAGATTCTTTTTTGCCTTTTAAAAAATTGCAATATAATTCACATGCCATGAAATTCACCAACATAAAGTGTACAAGTCAGTGGTTTTTAGTATATTCACAAGGTTATAAAGCTATCATCATTATCTAACTAAACATCATCGAACTCCAGAATATTTTCATCATTCCAAAAAGAAATTACATACCCATTAGCAGTGACTCCTCATTTTCCCCTCTCCCCAGTTCCTGGCAACCGCAAATCTATTTTCTATCTCTATGGATTTGTCTATTTTGGACATTTCATATAAGTGGAATTACACAATATGTGACCTTTTGTGTCTGGCTTCTTTCACTCATTAGAGCGCTTCAAGATTCATCCATGTTGTAGCATGGATCAGTGTTTCACTCCATTTTATTGCTAAGCGATACTTCACGTAAGGGTATGCCACATTTTGTTTATCCATTCATCAGTTGATGAACACTTAGGTTGTTTCCATTGTTTGGGTATTATGAATAATGCTACCATAAACATTTGTGTACAGTTTTATGTGAACATATGTTTTCAATTTTTTGAGTATGTAAATCTGAGTGGAGTTGTTGGGTCATATGGTAACTGTTTAACTATTCGAAGAACTGCCAAACTGTTTTCTACAGCAGCTGTACCATTTTACATTTCCATAACCAGGTAAAACTGTATATCAGTGTGTATGCCTCAGAAGGAGGGAGAGAAGTTTTCATATCAGGGAAGTGGCAGTGGCCAAAAGTAAAAGCAATGACATTAGGGTCAGAACAGTATGAATAAAACCACAAAGATGGACCACTTTACTTTGTACTGAAGGGAATAGAAGCTCATATTGCCACATTACAAAGTTGCAGAGCAGATAGTTAAAGGATATAGAGACTTGACAAACAAGATTTTTCCAACCTGTTAACTATGTCACATTGGGCAATTCAGGTAACAGCTCTGACCTCTGGTTTCTTCATCTGAAAAGATTAACATTTCTTATTCTGCAAACCTCCTAGGATTGTGGGAATCAAATGGAAAAGGGGCAAGAAAAGCACTCATGAGATTGAGGGTATAGTAATAGCAGAAAGCTAGATACAACATAGATCTAAGGAGATTGATGCCCAGTCACAGCCTCAATATAGGTCATATAGTTTTGATCTCCAATAAAGCCATAAATTCATCCTGGTTTTCACTTCTCAAGGAGAGTGGAGGGTGTATGGGGAGGTTATGGTCCATTCATTCATTCTGAAACCCAGGATATTTTTATCTTGAGATTGTGTCATCTCCCACAAGTGTTCTTCAAGTTTGCTATGCATGAACAAGCAATCATAGAGGTTTTATGGGCCAGAACTGATAGTGGTACACATTAGTTTTGCTCACATTCCTTTGGCCACAACTTAGTTACATGGCCCTATTGAAAGGTAAGGGAGGTGGGAAAATAGAGTTTAGTTGTACACCCAGGAAGAAGAGAAAGGCATATAATGGTGAGCTCCAGTGCTGTCTGCTCTAAGTATTTGATTGAGTGATAAAAATAATTCCTATCGAAGTCTTTAATCTTCCTTTTTTTATTTTTCTTTTTTAGCTCCTCCATTTTCAACTTGATTCAACTCAATCCTGTTTGTTGAGAACTACTTTGGTGAGTCAGCAAGGGAAAGAGGACAGAATGGGGATTTCAAATTAATTCAAGACTTGAATAAAATTCTGATTCCCTTATTCCTATGGGAATTTTAGCAAAATACTCTATCCACCTTAGCCTCGGTTTCTTCATCAGTAAATCTTGGTGATAAGATCTACTTAAAAGATCTATATTGAGGATAAAATGAAATAACAGCCATTAAGCCCTCATAGGGCAGACTGGACAACCAATATAAGTTATTTCTTCATCTTCTTTTCTCACTGTCATCCCAGCCACTGTGTCTGAAACTCTGTGGGGATTAAAGATGAACAACATAAACCTGAGTGTGAGGGATTCATAATCTAACAATTGTGACAACAGAGATGGGGACAAAGTTGGTTAGGTTAAGTGAATCACCTCTTATAAATACATAAATGACATTGATGGTATTAATAGAATCATTGAATGGTGGCCCTTCAAGAGAGTACAGTATTCAGTTTTCTCATCTTCAGATAGGGAAACAAAGTAGTAAAATGTCTTGCCTAAAACCAAGTATAACATTTTTTAGGGCTATTATAGACAGACACATTTGGCATACATTAAGGTATTTGCCTACATTATAATGCTTTAAACAGCAGTATGAGGAAGGTACTATTTTATCCCTATTTTGTAGGTAACCACACTGAAGCTTAGAGAGATTACAACCAAAAGATGGTGACCATCAGTGGGCAACAGTGAAGGAGGAAGAAAAACACAAGATGAGGACCCAGGACAGAGGCTATAGTAGATGCTGAAGGGTAGCAACTTCCACTGAACAGGATATTTGAACTCACTAGATTAAAGCATCTGAAGGGTTTTAAAAAGTAGACCCTGATTTACTTGGTCCAACATGGGGTGTAGATATCTGATTCTCAGGTAATGTAGGTGTGAATACCAATTTGTGAACCACTGCACTACTAGACATAGTTCTTTCTTGCTAGGAGCTTCCAATGTTGTAGGAAAGATGAGGCATAACAATAAAAAATGTCCAATAAATATGTGAGCTACCACATGATGTTGAGATCTCAGAGATTGCAAAGGAAGAAGCAGGCCCAGTGGCTTAAAGTGGCCTGTGATGGCTTCCTCTGCAAAGATGGATGACTTCACTAAGTAGAGAAATATTCCATAAAGCAGGAATAAGATGGGCAAACTTTTGGAGGTGAAAGAAAACAGTGGTTTCAAATGAGATGAGTATTTCTTAGTTTTGATAAGTGTACCATGGTTATATGAGATGTTACCATTAGAGGAAGATGAGTGAAGAGTAAACAGCAACCTTCTGTACTATCTTGCAACTCATATACAAATCTAAAAAACGTTTTAAGTACTTGTATGTATGCATGAGTAAGAGACAGAGTCTGTCTGTGAGAGAGAGTTTGTGTGTATCTGTGATGAAGGACATGGTTGTGAAGGAGGAAATGAGAGAATCATTGTAGTTTTCCCATTACAATTAAGGGAATTGAAGCAGAAAGAACAGGGGTTTGTCCAGTGTCACACAGTCAGTTAGAAGCAAAGCTGTCATTAACCCACCCCGGTGCTCCTTATACAGAATAAAACAAAAGGTATAAGCTTAAGAAGTGGGGGAAATCTGTGAGTGGGGAGTATTTAGGACCAAATACAGTGTTGGTAAATTCATGCTTGTTATGGTTTCAGACTGTATAAGTTAAGCCATGGGAAGAAAACTTCTAAAAATGATTGATATCAAATTTAACAGATTAAGAGTTAAAATATGCTCTTCTCCATAAATACCTACAGGATGATTTACTTCACCATATGTGAATAACGCTCTGGTTTTAATCAGCAACATATTGCATAGTGAATGCTAACTTGTGACTTGTCTACTACAATTAATTGGTAAACATGACTGTATTTTTAGAACATAATTGCAACATTTATTAATGAAGGCACGAAATGGACTTTCATAGTTTTATGTCTGCCAGTGGGGATTTCATAAAGGCATCAAATAATACTATTACAGAGTCCTGGGCTGTGCCCTCACATTGCATTATTTTGTTTTTATTTTTTATTTTTTATTTTTTCATTTTAAATTGTTATTTTCTTAGTTTCTAATAGGAAATGCTGATGGTTCTTCCAAAGTACAAGTAGTTTGTAGGTCGGGGTGGTTAGATTTGCTGAAGAATGAAATGTGAGATGTGAGACAAAGAAGAGTCAACAGTAATACCAAGATTCTTGGCCTGAGAAACTGGAACAATTGAGTTGCTATTATCTGAGATGAAGTAAGAGAAGGTATTGGGAAAAATATCTGGAATCCAGTTTTGTACAAGTAGAGTTTGAGATGTTAGTCACATACCAAGTAGGCATTTTTGGAAGAGAAACCTAGGAAATACTCTTCTCGACATCAGCCTTGGCAAGGAATTTTTGGCTAAGTCCCCAAAAGCAATCGCAACAAAAATAAAAATAGACAAGTGGGACCTAATTAAACAAGAGAGCTTCTGCACAGCAAAAGAAACTATCAATAGAGTAAACAGACAACCTACAGAACAAGAGAAGATATTCATAAACTATGCATCTGACAAAGGCCTAATGTCCAGAATCTATAGGGGACTTAATAAGCAAAAAATAAATAACCCCATTGAAAAGTGAGCCAATGACATGAATAGACACTTCTCAAAAGAAAACATACACGTGGCCAACAAACATATGAATATATGCTCAACATCACCAATCATTAGATAAATGCAAATCAAAACCAAAATGAGATAACATCTCACACCAGTCAGAATGTCTATTATCAAAAAGTCAAAAACAACAGATGCTGGCAAAGCTACAGAGAAAAGGGAATGCTTATACACTGATGGTGGGAATTTAAATTAGTTCAGCCACTGTGGAAAGCAGTCTGGAGATTTCTCAAAGAACTTAAAACAGAGCTACCATTTGACCTAGGAATTCAATTACTAGATATATACTCAAAGAAAAATAAATCATTCCACAAAAAAGACCCATGTACTTGTATGTTCACCATTGCACTATTCACAATAGCAAAGACATGGAATCAACCCAGATGCCAATCAATGGTAGATTGGATAAAGAAAATCTGGTAATATACACCATGGAATACTATGCAACCATAAAAAAGAATGAAATCATGTCCTTTGCAGCAACATGGTTGCAGTTGGAGGCCATAATCCTAAGCAAATTAATACAGGAACAGAAAACCAAATATCACATGTTTTCACTGATAAGTGAGAGCTAAACACTGAGCACACATAGACACAAACCTGACAACAATAGACACAACAGACTGCTAGAAGCCGGAGGGAGGGAAGGGGCCATGGGTTGAAAAACTACCTATCAGGTATTATGATCACTACCTGAGTAACGGGATCTGCACCCCAAACCTCAGCATCATGCAATATTCCTATGTCACAAACTTGTACATGTACCCCCTGTATCTGAAATAAAAGTTGAAATTTTAAAAAAAGAAAATGAAAGCAACAGTAATTTTTAAAATATGTGTAATCTTAAAGGCTGGCAGGATAGCCAGAAAACAATGGGGAAAGGTTTATTTTTTTTCTTATGTATTATCAAACTGGTAGAACATGGAGTATTTGGGGGATGGGGTACGACAGATTTGAATAAGCTGCTGAAGATGGGCTGAGTTTCACTAAGACACAGAGACCTAAAGAGAAAGACAAGGAAGCAAAGATAAAAGAGCACAAAAGACAAGCTTCAGCCATTTTAAACACTGCAATGAAACAAGAAGAGAATCTCCCTGTCTCATACCTCATTTCTGCAGACCATGGGCTTCTGCCCCATCAGCTTTCTGCAATTCACAGTAACACCATTAGTTCATTTTCTGAGGACTTTTGGTTTCCTAAGAAGCCAATAGTTACTTGTAACATTGTTTCTATGGATAATTCCAAACAGTGCCCAGGTCACTTGAATACACAGAGCTGCTTCAATGTTAAAAGCTCACTCGTCCCTAATTAAGCTGGTTAGTTTAATTTTTCAAATTGGTTGGACTCCTTCAATATCTCTTGCAACTTTTTCCTTATATAGCTGTCACTCATCCTTAGAGAGCACATATTCACTGCAGACAGGAGGGTCATGGCTTTAGAGGAAAGACATTCCCTGCAACTCCTGACCTTTTGGGAATCAAATGCTCCCCGCTGGTAGATTTTATGACAACTCAGTCTCACCTTTAGCCCTGCTATATCCAAAACTCCTGTTTTCATTCATGAGTTAATTAGAATTTTGTTTGGGAGAATGTTGTGACACCTCTTGAGACGATTGGAGACATCCTGGGGAGTTGCAGAACCAGAGTCAGGAATCTCTTCTTTGAGATATTTTCATCTGAAAACTGAGAAAATTGACATAAGAAAAATAAATGACATATGGTGTCTTAGGCAACTGGTGGAAAAAAGTATCTGTTGAAAAGCTAAGAGTGAAAGCACAAATAATTAGTGATACAGAAGTATCATCAGAACCCAGTTCTTTTGGTCATCTGAACAACTTAAGATGGAGGCTCAGGTCTCAGAGTTGTATATGGGCTGACCTTGTTCCAGAGAGAACTTATGGAGACTGGCTCTAGGAGGTATTATGCAGTCAATTTGCCCTGAATATATAAGTGTTTTGGAGGCATAGTAGGGAAGGACCCTACTTTTCTGGCAGAGATGATGGAAAGATAGTTATTATCAACCTAGTGCTGCTTCACTTTTTCTCAAATGTAAATATGGATCTCCATGATTCATGGCAGTCCATTAGGGCTTATATTTCACTTCTCATGCCTCCGCCATGGCACCAGCCAGAACCCCACACAGAATGAATAATTGTTAAACTGGAGCATGATTTGCAAAGCTGTACACTTTTTTTTGATGTCTTCTGGCAAATCTCACACAATTCTAACAATTTAGATTGTTTCGAGGGCTTTCTTTTGTTATGACCTCAACCTTGTAGTTGGCCCACCAGATATTCAGTCTAGGCCAAAAATCAAGTAATACAAGTCAGGCTATAAAGCTAACTTTGACGCTAAGGGAAAAAGGAAAGGACACCATAACTCAAACCTATGGTTAGCCCCAGTAATCATTTGCTAGATATAAAATCCAGGAAAAACATAATCAGATGCTCAACTCACACCTGATGCTGGCCAGCCTCTCACGTCCTGCCCTATCCTTGTCTCTTATAAGGCTTGCTATTCCTGCATTTAGCCTGAGAGCACATTGGATGACAGAATAGATGAAGTTGTGTTTTATAATTATAAAAATTTTGATTTAAAATTATAAAAAATCTTTACAGGAGATGAGAGCCTGTAAAATAAAAATTTTACAATAAAAGAAGATCTTAGTGTCATCCACTCCAACGTCTGCGTTTTATAGATGAGAAAATCAAAGTCAAGGGGAGAAGAGTGACTTGCCTAAGATAAAAAAGCTGGTTAGATGGACTGCTACTGAGAAATAAGAAGAAGGAATAACTGACACCACAACAATGTGAACGGATTTCCAAGGAATTATGCTGAGTGAAAGAAGCCAGTCCCAAAAGGCTACATACCATATGATTTCATTTAAACAACTTTGTTGAAATGATTATAGAAATAGAGAACAGATTAGTGGTTCCACGGTTTGAGAGAGGTAGGTAGGTGTCTCTATAAAAGGGCAACAAGATAAATTTTTGTGGTAATCAAGATGTTCTGTATCTTGACTACACCGATATCAATATCCTAGTTGTGATTCTGTACTATAGTTTTGAAAGATATTACTTGTGTGAGAAACTGGATAAAAGGTATATAGAGGGTATGTGGAAATTTTCTGTATTATTTCTGGAAACCCAATGTGAATATACAATTATTTCAAAATTAAAAGTTTAATTTCTTTTTTAAAAAAAGGCATGGTTCAAATAAAAAAGAAACCCTGGTTCAAAAAAGAAAATCACCTACAATCATTCATGAACATATCCTATATCTTGATTAGATAGTGGTTATGAGGTTATGTAAGTTTTTCAGTCTTATCCAACTGTATGCATTTTTCTCAATAAAAAAAGAAATGATGGCAAAACAGCAAATGTTTACAGCAAACTATTGCTCCAACATTTGGACTTGAAATATGTGTAAACCTGTTTATAAAATGATATTTTCTTCTGACT